>NC_089831.1:21215506-21515923 GCF_035046505.1 Tiliqua scincoides
GCATGTGGAAAGCGTTCAGTTTCCATCCCTAGATTAAAGGGAAGACAGGAGATTGCCAGATGCCCTATAGATAAAGGGGGAAAGGCATCTTGACTCTACCAGCCACCATGGAGACCATGTTTTCCCTCTCACTTGCCTTCCAAGCAAAATCTCTCATTGCTTCACCCTACTGTTCTATGGAGAGCTGTCAAATGGTTGCAGCCACAAGCTATTTGGGGGAAGTGTACAGGAAAGTTCAATTTCTTGATTCTTCCGCCCCCCCACCTCCTGCCCACTTTCTGAAGCATAAAATAGTCAGAGCCCAGGGGATCATACAGCACGGAAGGCGAAATAAATAAATAAGAAAAACGCAGCGTGATTTATCGAAAGCCTTACGGTGAATACTCCTGCTCTGCAAAGGAGGAACGAATCACACTTGCAGCAAACTTGAAGCTTGTTTGACATGACAACAAAGGCAGCGTTGAGCTACTAAACCTGAGGAAATGATTGCACAAATAAATTGGTGCCATTTTCCCCCAGACTGAGGGTGCCTCAGTGTTTGAGCAGTAGTGTAGTATTATGTTGATTATTTAGACAGTTTTTGAAACAGCTTTTCGATTGACTATTATGCAAACCTGTGTGCAGAAACAGAGAGAGAGAGAGAGAGAGAGAGAGAGAGAGAGAGAGAGAGACCTGTCTGCAGGCAGAAGACTGCATTCAGTCCCTGGCATCTGCATGTAGGACAGAGAAAGACTCCTGCCTTAAATAATGCCTTAATTTAATATTTATTCTGAAGATTCACATTTTGCCTTCCAATCAACTGACCCTCAAAACAGACTGCAGCAGGGAAAACAAGCTCAAATGTTGGACACAGTCCAGACCAATTTAAACACTTCCCAGGCCACCGACTGCAATGCAAGAGTTAAATACATGCTAGACCGAGGGTGGAATCAACCTAGGACTTGGGAGATGGAGGTTCAACATTCCACCCCTCAGAGAAACTCACTGGATAATCTTGTGCCAGTCACCTTCTAGGAACCTTATTTACCTTATAGGGTTCTTGCGACTTCCTAATGATACGAATGGATTGGCCGTCTGCTTTGGAAGGTGGTGGATCCTCTATTGTTGTAGGCCTATAAGTAGAGGCTGACTTCTATTGGAGATGCTGTAGGTGTGGACAGCCTTCACTGGCGGGGGTGGGGAATAGGTTCCTTTGGAATGTATGAGAACAAAATAGGTGGGCAGAGAACCAGGGCTATTGCCCTGAGCTACTTGAAGAAGGATGAGATAAAACTGGATATTGTTCGTGCCAATAAAGGTTAAATAATAAATAAAATACTAAATAAAATAAAACTGCAATGTATAATAGCAGCTCTCTCTCCCGTTGGAATTAAGGGGGCAGAAGAGTGTACTATGGATTATGTCCAATAATCCTAAATCCTATTGATTTCAGAGTGAGAGTCCATAACTGACTTGACTTAATTTTTCTCCCTGAGGTTAATGAGGCACAAGCCAACTTGACTTTGCTTGGATCATGTCCAGGGGTTGTAGTGAAAGCTTCTGCAGCATATGTAATGATTTTAGAAAGAGGTTCTTAACAGTGAGGGTGGTTTGGCAGTGGAACCAATTACCAAGGGAGGTAGTGCATTATCCTTTGCTGGAGATCTTCAAGTAAGCACCTGCTGGAGATGCCGTAGGAGAATTTCCTGCTACAAGCAGTGGGGTGGACTAGATGTCTTCATGGGTACCTTCCAACTCTGTGAGTCTATGATTCTACATGCAAGCCCAACCAGGGAATTCCTTTGCAGCTGAAAGAGCTGCTGACTGTTTATTGACCCAACCAGCATCCATCTTTCCAACGCGCTCCATCATGTATGTACACGGATATGAGGCGTATTTCTAAAGTCTTCTCTGTGCCCGGATTGATAACACTTCCACTTTGGGCTTATTAGCGTGAGGGATGCAAGTCAGGCTTCATGGGAAGACTTCTTGTTGGGTATTAACACAGCATACCATCCATTACCCAAGTATTTTGCTGTGGCAGACAGAAAGTGACATTTATGGGTCTATCATGAGAATGGATTTCACCATCCATTAAAATGATGTACAGGTAAACACTCCATTCATTTTTAATCTGTGCCACTTTGGGTCTTTCCTCTGCTCTGGAAGATGGTCCCGTCAATAGCGCTGCTATTAGCAGAAGTATTCATCAGGAAGGAAAAGCTGATGAAGAATGTGATAAGTCAGCAATTAAGGAGATTGCAGTGCAAATAAGGAAATAATTAAAACCAGCTACTCGCCACTCTCCTCTCAACACCGTAAGCTTGCCATTGCTGAGGAGTTGTCATAAGTCTGTGAACGAAACCTGGTGAAGACGAAGTCCTTGTTCCCTGATTATTGGATTGCTAGAAGGAACTAATCCTGAAGATTAATTATAATCCTGAAAACAAGAATATTCAAACTGTGTTAATAATAAATAATAATAAACTTTATTTCTATGCCGCCCTTCTCCCTAAAGGGACCCAGGGCGGCTTACAACATATTAAAAAACAGACTAAAACATAATTTAACAAACAGATTAAAACATATTAAAAACACATTAACAGAAACCATAAAAACAGTAGTCAGATAAAAGTCAGAATAAAAAAGAGCATAAAACAGCAGTTCATAGAGGAATCAGTCCTGTAAAAAAACAACTAAAAGATGTATAAAAGATGTTAAAAAGGCCATGAAGTCAGAAGGCTTGTTTAAACAGCAGGGTCTTCAGGCCAAAAAGTCTCAAGAGAGGGAGCCATTCTCAAGTCAAGGGGAAGGGAGTTCCATAACGTTGGTGCCACTACTGAGAAGGCCCTGTTTCTTGCCGCCGCCCCACGTACCTCCTTAGGCAGTGGCACTTGTAAAAAGGCCTTCTCTGATGACCTGAGAGGACGAACCGGATTGTACGGGAGTAGGCAATCTCTAAGATACCCTGGCCCAGAGCAGTATAGGGCTTTAAAGGTCAAAACCAGCACATTGAATTGGGCCCGGAAACGAATGGGCAGCCAATGTAGCCCCCGGAGAAGCGGATCCATCTGTGTTCCTGGATCCATCCAGTCCAGGTGTTCCCAAAGTGTGTGTTGCAATGCCTTAGGGCAGGGGTCTCCAAACCCTGACCCGGGGGGCCAGATGCAGCCCGTGGCCAGCCTCTACCGGCCCGCAGCCAGCCTCTGATCCTCTGAGAGCCTCTGGCCCAGTTGACCATACACAGGCAGAGTTGTGCTTGTGGGTTGGGGGAATGAGGGTCCATTTAAGTGTGTGCTTTATTTCTTGGGCTGTGTTCATCCCTGGAGAAGTCCTGGACATCTGAGTCCATTCATTTATTCATTCATCTAAGTTCTATCTCTAATGTGTTTATTCAAATTTTATATTTAATTTTTTTTCCGGCCCTCGACACTGTTCCAGATATTTGATGCAGCCCTTCAGCCAAAAAGCTCAGAGAGCTCCTGCCTTAGGGCATAGCGGCACACTCACAGCCGTGTCACCAGGGACATCCACCGTGCCCCCAGGGTGTCCCTGGTACACATTCACAGCCGTGCCACCAGGATGTCCCTGGTGGCTCCTCCTACCGGTTCTCCTGGATGCCTCCATCCTGAATCTCATGAAATTTTGCAAAATTCAAGATGGCAGCACCCAAATCTCACCAGATTTTGTAAGCTCCAAAGTGGTGGTACCCAGCTGAGCCGGGGCTGCAGGGGTTGCAGTGATCCCAGTAAGTTTGGGAACCACTGATCTAGTCAAATATTCTTTTTCCATCAGCATCTTGTCAGATAGGCAGCTAGCGTGCCTGTATTGGCACGCTAGCAATGATTGCCAGGCTTGTCCCCCTATCAGCCGGCAGCAGGGCTTTGCTGCCAGCTGATTGGCTGGCTGGCCTTAAGGGGTGGGACGACTGAGCCCGATCTGGCGCGCAGGCGCTAGACCCGGCTCCGTTCCATTCCTGGAAGCGACCATCTGTCTTTGCCACCCCAGAGAAGCTGAGGATAGAGGCAGCCCAGCCACGAAGCTCACTGAGCCCAGTACTGAGCTGCCCAGCGCACAGGGATGCAGCAGCACCGAAATTGGTTGCTGCTGCATCCTGAGTGTACCCGGGCAGTGCTGGTGGCTCCTTGGAAGAAGGGGACTTTTGTCCCCTTCTCCTGGGTAAGGCAAGTAGCCATGCAATGGGGCTACTCAATTCTATGGCAACCCAAGGGTCGGTGTAGAATCTAGAGCCTCCGTGTCGGGCCTTCATTAAAGCCCTTCCTTATTGAGCTGCACACGACAAAATTCCCTCTTCTATACGATGGTTAAAGGTGTAGGCACTCTGTCCTCCATTGTATCCAGTCACCCTGTGACATCAGGGCAGTTCAGCCAATCACTGCCAGGGGCTTCATTAGTACCAGGAAACTCCTCATTGCCTTTCAATATATGGCCTTTCAGTATCTCCCATTTTACAGCCCAATGTCACAACATTCCATAAGGCATTCTGGGTGTCACAACATTCCATAAGGCACGTTTGCTCTACCCAGAGATTAAACAGCATGAGCAGTGGGGCCTGTGGCACCCCTTTGATGCTTCCGATGAAACCCTGGCCACCAGTAGAGTAGAAATAAGCACCAAGCGGTGTGGGGGCAGGTGGAGGGTGGCAGGAGGGTGTGGGGGATGCATTCCTGGGTGGGGGGATGGTAAAGAGCGGGTGGAATGGGGGAGGGACAGGTCTGGGAGAGGGTGAGACTGGTAGAGGCCTCTAAATCCTATCCCGTGTTGGGCTCAGCGGAGGAGGTTTGCGCCAAATAGCTGGCACAGACTCAAGTAGCCCCATTGACCAGGCTGGGGCTTTACTCAGAGTAAGGGGACAAATGTTCCTTTACTCTGAGGACACCTCCAGCCTGCTCAATTGCAGCACAGGATACAGCAGTGAGCTGCAGCTCCTGGGCTGGATAGGATTGGGTTGTAAGTCACCATCCTTTATATACATAACGATAAAGCTATAATAGGAAGTCAAAAGAAAGAGACTCTCACAAAAATAAACTCTGCAATAAAGGAAGTGATCAAATTAAAAGAAAAAACTAAGAAAAGAATTATATGGGGCGGAAATAATTTATTAACAGGGTCTTTAACAAAGTTATGCAAGAAGGTTTAAGACCTTCATAAATATGTTTTTTTTTGCCTCATAATCATCTGCCATTTAATTAACACTTAAGAGCAGCCCGACAGAATCTAAATTGAATCTTTACTTGAGAAACTTTGTTTAGAAGAACGTGGGATTGAAATTTAACAGTGAGCAGAGAAAGGATCAGCCTTATAATATGGAGTAATGCTTTAATATTGCTCCCGTTCAGTTGTGGTTTTCAAGCTGAGTTTGGAGGAACCCTGGGGCTCCTTGGAAAGGAATCCAGGATTCCTCAGCAAGAAGATCAGGGGTGGCAGAGAAGTGTCCCTTGAAGCCAAGGTAGCTGCTCCAGATGGTAGCAGAGCTGAAGGAATAAGGCAGCCCCATACACGGTAAAACCAAGGAGCTTTACTTCAACACAGAGAGAACAAGAGAGGTGGAGAATAGAGAGAGGTATTGCTACACATGGGCAAAAAGCAAGACAGGAAAGAAGTCATAGGAGAGGTCCAGTAACAGTAGGAAAGAGCAACCCACAAGCCTTTAAAGGAAAAAAAAACCACCCACCCACTGATGTCTTAAAACAGGGGTGTCCAAAGTTTTTGCCTGGAGGGCCACATCATCTCTCTGACACTGTGTCGGGGGCTGGGGAAAAAAAAATTAATTTACATTTAAAATTTGAATAAATTTGCATAACTTTACATAAATGAATATATTAAAGATGAACTTATATGAATGAATGAAGGTCTTGCAATAGCTCAAGGCCTATAAAAGGCCTTGCACAAAGCAAGGCCGGCCTTTCCTTTGCTGCCACTGCTGCATCACAGACATGAAACAGCAAGCAGTGGATGGAGCCCTCATCCCACAGCTCACGCGAGAGGTCAAACAGTCTCCCTCACGCTGACAGCAGTTGCGTCGGGCCAGTGTGGGCTCCAACAAATCTCCGGAGGGCCAGAGGCTCATTGGAGGCTGGGGGCTCCCTGAGGGACGCATTGAGAAGCCTCAAGGGCCGCATGTGGCCCCAGGGCTGGGGTTTGGGTGTCCCTGTCTTAAAACAAAATTTAAAGAGGGCTCCAAGGGGACATGGGAATCTATTTTATTGTTTATTGCATTTTTATAAGTTTATATATTGTATGTATTTTAAGTGTTGTTAGTCACCTTGAGTGCCCTTCAGGGAGAATAAATAAATAAATAAACGGGAAATTACAGGGCAGTCATCTTAGCAGTGGCAGACCTCTCATTCAGAACGATGGGGCGAATGCCCCAGGTGCAAGCCTTTAGGACCCTGCAGAAGCGTCTCTGGGGCTCACGACGGGATTGGAAACTGCTTCTGGAAACACAGAAGCACAGTTTAAAGCCTTGGGGAAACCTCAGGAAGCTTCCCCGATGCAGTCTGTGGTCGCATGAGCCTCAGGTGAGTGGGGGGGCAGACTTGTGCATGGGGAGGGGGTCAGCATCCCGCGGAGGGTGCCATCTCGGACCTTTGCCCCGGGGCGCGGAGCTGGGGAGTTCCACCACTGCATCTTAATTTCTCTTCTGGGTGAACTGGTGGAAAGTATAATTAAAGATAAAATTAGGAAGCAAGAACAAGCCTTGCTGGAGGAGAATCAACATATTTTCTGCAAAGGTAAGTCATTAAACCTTCTGCAGTTCTTTGAGAGTGTCAACAAGATTAATCTATAGAGGTGATCCAGCTGACACTGGATGCTTGGACCTAATTTTTTTTTTTTTTAATGAAATCCCTTTTGAGTAAATTTAGTAGCTATGGAATGAGAGGGCAGGTCCTTTATGGACTGAGAATGCAGTGTTTCTTATCATTAAAATTCTAGCAAAAAATTGGAGAATGTAGGAACAGTGCCACAGATCCTGAGATGCTCACCTGTAACACTGCCATGATGGGAACGTGCAACCTCCTGGTTTTTAGAAGTGGGCTGTCTCAGAAGGTCAGGTGCAAGGGAGGGCACCAGGAAGCAGGTCTCTTGTTGTCTTGTGTGCTCCCTGGGGCATTTGGTGGGCTGCTGTGAGATACAGGAAGCTGGACTAGATGGGCCTATGGCCTGATCCAGCGGGGCTGTTCTTATGTTCTTATGTCAAAAACAAGGCACGGAATGTTTTCATGTGAAGGCTCAGACATCAACCTTGGAGGCACATTTGAGAGCACCGCAATTTGGGATCCTCCTTGAGAGCAGCACAATGTGGTATCCTCAGACTACACTGCACCATGGTGACCTCTGGTTGTTGATGATGCATTTGCCATCATTTTGATCCCTGGCTTTTGCAATTTCTTCCTTTCCAGTGCAGTCACATGGGTGCTCCTGGCCAACCAGGGAGCATGCATGCAGTCAATGGATGATACCACAATGCTACATGACCAATCAGATTTTGTGATGTGCTGATGTCACTGAGGGTAATACTTGCGTCACTAAATGCACAAATATTTTTGGGAAAAAGCATGGGGGGGATGACATCAGAAATACTCATGAAAAGCAGTCCGCTTGATTTGGGCTCAGCTCTGCCTAATAATATCCCATCTATTTTGTAACATATTAATAGTAAACAAACCAAAGCAAGACTTCACAGAAACCATTCATCCATTCACTGGTTAAAAGAGGCATTGCAATCTTTTCCTTGAAAGGTTCTTTCTCAATGCAAAGTCTTCATAATAACATCGAAACGCTGGAGCTGAATACAGATTAATTAATTTGCTTCATTTCTTTAATGGGAAAATATTATCTCCTGAAGCTAACAACCTCTTCTTTCCTTCCCATCCTCAACCAGACACATTTTGGCGGAGATTACACAGAGCTTATCTAATAAAGGAGTGTGATAGGGGGAAAAAAAAGAACATCTCTAGGGGGTTTAGCCGAGAAGTAACAAACAAATAATCACATATGTTTCTTTTCATTTAATTCCCGGCTATCTATCTGTGAATAAACATTTCGCATCACACCTTTTTTTCCCCCTTTGATGCATGCCATGACAACATTTGGGAGTGGAAAAGACTTCTTGGGGAGGGGATGCAGCAACTGGAGGAGAAAACTGGATGAGCTTTTGCCTCATCAGTCATTTGAAATCATTTCAATGAAGCTATCATTAAGTAATGAATTTGTGATGATGCAAGGGAGGAAGGTGTGCAAGTCTCCACAGGAAGCCTCCATAGATAGTGTTCATCTTAGCAGTAGACTTGGGGGTAGGGTTCGTGGTGAGAAAAGGCCAAACGTACTGCTGAGATGGGTTTACAAAGGTGGTCATGATCTTGCGCACTTCTGCTCCATGGTGATCATGTCTGGTTGTAAGGGTGCTGAGTTAGGAGCAGCCAGTGAACCTTCACCATTTTGCCAGTGCTCTGATGCGCATTACCAAAGAAATCTGAGGCTATGTTTTTTGACCACAAAGTTGAAGAGCACTGAGCTGGAGGGCAGTCACCTCCCTGCCTCTGTCAAACATTTCAAGCCAATGCTGCCCAGAACAGTGTGTGTGAGGCTGGTGGCCTTAGAGGCTGGTGGTCTCAGATGCTTCCTATTCCCTCACTCCCAGGTGACCCACTGAGGAGGACTGTTAGCTAACTGAGAAACTCCAGCTGAACAGCAGCTTTGGAGCATGGCTCATTTCCACCCTTCTGATAGCAACAACCTACTGTTACACAGCAATGAAAAGCTATGTTCTTATAAGTGACCCAAGAGTGGGAACAAGGACTGAAGGAACCCAGAAGTGTGATGGGTTGCTTCTCAGCTTGGTTCACCACAAAAACAGATGTCTAAAGGTAGAAAATGACCTAGCTTGAAAAAAAAAGGGCTTTGCTTGCTTGGATCTTTTTAAACTGCTTTTCCAGGAGGTCAAATAATTGCCATTATGACTTGGCATGGAACAGGGTGCCAAGAATTTTGCTTGCTGGCTTTATTCATGAATTCTTGCACAATCAAAAAGCTCTGTAAGAGGTGTCCTAAAGCTGGTGGCAAAGGAGCCCAAGGTGTTTCTGGGAATAAATTTACAGCCAAGATCCCTGATTAGTAGAATCACATGGCAAACCTTTTCCTGGACTGCAGATTAGGGAATCACATATACAGGTACACAAATAAAAGTTTCTCATATGCAGTGTTTTGGGTTTTTTGCGCAAAGTGAATTGGCTGCCAGGGAGACAGTTAGGCTTCCCCTGTATTTTTGTTTCGCATGTTGAGGAAGGATTTTCTGCAAAATACGGTGGGACATTCAGACATGCAGCCCCCCAATCTGTTGTCGCAGATGGCGCCGCCAGCAGTGTGGAATTCTGCTGTAAGTGTGGCTCAGTGTTCTAATTCACCACAGCTGACATTCGGAAGAAGCCACCATGGGTGAACACTGGAAAACAAAACACACACTCGCAGGCTTAATTTCATTGCAGAAGTTGAGTTAAACAAATGCAAAAGCAGAGGCACACACTCTGTTAACGACGACACAGAGAGGAATGAGGATCCAGGAGCCCGCAGGGACCATATGAATCCATAGCTTTTGAGGGCTTCTGAAACAAGCACAAATTTGTGGCTTCTTGATGCCATCTGTTCAGGTGAACGGGGAGCCACGTCCTACCAGTTACCTATGTTTGCCCCTCTGTACCAGGCTCAGGTGGCAATCCATTACCACCTAATTGCATCCTGTTGAATCGACTGGAGTTTTCTCGAATGGCAAGTAGTCGGAGACGGTGGTCCCTCTCTTATTGGCCGAGAGCGCAATTTCAGCCAGCAGGCGCTAAATGGGAGTGTGTTGAGCTCAAGCCCTCAAGCTCCCATTGTCATCATTTTCTCAACAGGGGTGGCTTTTGTTTCTCACCGGCTGGGACGCCGAAGCTATCAATACCATCGGACAGGCAAACAGCTTCCCAGTTCTGGCAGAGGAACAAGAAGAAGGGGGAAAAATATTAGCTCATGGGTAGCACTACATGCATATTCATGCAAATTGCTGGAAAGCTTAACCCTGCCAGCTCTCTCCTGTGTTATAAATGCCCCACAAAAAAGTTTTTAGATGTGCCAATTGCAGCTTCATTCTTAGATTGATGCAGAGCAATCTAAAAAAAGTCAGTGCAATGGCTCTAGAAGGTCACATTTATTCATCTTTGCGGTGCTACAAGAGCTTTTCTTGCTTCGATGCATGGACTGAACATGGCTGAACATGGATTCAGGGCATGAAGGCAGCGGCAATGCCCCCATTGCCCCCTTCCCAGTATTTGCTGCTCAAAGATATATTCCCTCTGAACATAGAAACTATCAAGGCTAATCACAGCCATTAAATTTCCCCCGTGAATTTGTCCGTCGCGTCTTCTTTCTTCCAGTTAGTGACGGTTGCCAAAGCTCTTGCTTGTGGCTGTCATCTGTTCATTGCAACCTGGAATACTTCCAGGGAACCAAGTCCTGTCCCTGCAGTGCTAATGAAGCCATTTGCAAACATGCGGCGCGAGCATTTACCAAACATGCTTAAACAGGCGCCTGGGATGAGATGCACTTCACATGTCCTGCTGGCACGATGGCCCGTGTGGTCTGTCGTTCAGTACAGGATTACTATTCCGGACACGGCATTCGTTATTCCACCGCGTGACGTCTAATTAACTGTCAGAAATGCATTGTTGAGGGGATGATGGATGATCCAGTTGAAGACATTAATAAAACTCATTGCCGTTTCCCCATCTGCAGGCTGGGACCCAGTGAAGCTGGCTACACAAAGAACTCAGTTCCTACAGGCTTGCACAGTCACTTGGGTGAAGAGCTGCCGGGACAATCAATTCCTTGCAATGAGCAAACTCTGAAATACTACCTTCTGGGTACTGGATGAAGTTGCAAAATGTTCTTCTTTCAGACTCCAAAACCTCAACCCCATTGCTTTGGTGAGGGCTGTTTCACACACAACACAACTTCAGCTCAGTACAAGGGTATTTGTGTCTTGGGTGGTTATGTCCCGGACAAATGTGCACCGATTTTTGGCACCCTTGGGCATTTGTGTCTGGTTCTTTTTGCATTCTGGTCATTTGCATCCTACTATATGCAAACCCCATGTTATATATCCTAAGCCTTTTATCCCAGCTCTAACCCTACCTTTGTGTTTTAAAAACTTAAAAGTACATCAAAAATATATACAGACACAAATGTCCAATACTGGGATGCGTTTGGTTGGGACACAGTTGTCCAGGATGCAATGGACAACTGCAGTCCCAGGTCTGGCATGGAAGGGATCTTCAAACATGATTCTCTCTGCATGGGAGCTGCTTCTCCATGGGTCTTTTCCCCCAGGATTGGTACCCCTCCAGAGTGACCAGATACAATGGAGGACAGAGTGCCTATATGTTTAACCATTGTATAGAAGAGGGAATTTTGGCAAGTGCAGCCTTTCAAAGCCTTCCATGTTGAGCTGCACCTGCCAAAATTCCCTCTTCTATACAATGGTTAAAGGTGTAGGCACTTTGTATCCCTCGCTAAACCATGATTGGAATTCCATCCATGTAGTTTGGACATTGATATATAACCCCAGCAGCATAGGAAAAAAGTTCTTTAACTATGCAGAAGAAGTTAACATTTAAAGAGCCTCTGTGGTTCAAACTAGTCATGATTTTAATTATCTCCTTGCCTTTGGCATGTTTGCTTTCATTCCCCCCCATAAATAGCAAATGGGGGAACAATCCAGTTTGGGACCATGATAGGGGCTTTAACTCTAATCCCTGCTGTAGTCCTTTACGGCTTGGGTCCGGGGTATTTGAGGGACCGCCTCCTTCCCTAAAATCCTGCCCGTGCTCTTAGATCATCTGGGGGGGCCCTTTTGACTGTGCCGCCACTAAGAGACGTGAGAGGGGCGGCAGCCAGGAAGAGGGCCTTCTTGGTGGTGGCCCCTGAACTGTGGAATACCCTCCCCTTAGAATTGAGAACTGCTCCCTCGTTGCTAACATTTCGGCGTGGACTGAAGACCTTTTTATTTCAAAAAGCTTTTAATTGTTGACAGGCTGGCTGGCGTTCCTGCTTTTTTATATGAGAATCCACGGGGTTTGTTTGTTTTTTAGATTTTCAATTATTGTAAATTGTTTTAATGATTGTTTTCAATGTTGTATTTTAAATTGTTTGTAAGCCGCCTTGTGTGCCCTTTGGGCAAAAAGGCGGGGTATAAATTAATAAAATAATAATAAAATAATAATAATAATCAGGGATCTGCATACAAATCCCTGTCAATCAATTAAGTTACCAAGACTTGCATGGACGCTTCACTGTGTAGTCAACGTTTAAGTGATAGCAGCCTTACTAAGTAGGGAAAATGGTTGGCAACCTTCAGTCTTGAAAGACTATGGTAGAAGCCTACAGCACCCGGTATTTCCAGGCAGTCTCCCATCCAAGTACTAACCAGGCCTGACCCTGCTTAGCTTCCGAGATCAGACAAGATCGGGAGATAGTGTTCAGTTTAGGGAGATGGTTGGCAACCTTCAGTCTGGAAAGACTATGGTAGAAGCCTACAGCACCCGGTATTTCCAGGCAGTCTCCCATCCAAGTACTAACCAGGCCTGACCCTGCTTAGCTTCCGAGATCAGACAAGATCGGGAGATAGTGTTCAGTTTAGGGAGATGGTTGGCAACCTTCAGTCTGGAAAGACTATGGTAGAAGCCTACAGCACCTGGTATTTCCAGGCAGTCTCCCATCCAAGTACTAACCAGGCCTGACCCTGCTTAGCTTCCGAGATCAGACAAGATCGGGAGATAGTGTTCAGTTTAGGGAGATGGTTGGCAACCTTCAGTCTGGAAAGACTATGGTAGAAGCCTACAGCACCCGGTATTTCCAGGCAGTCTCCCATCCAAGTACTAACCAGGCCTGACCCTGCTTAGCTTCCGAGATCAGACAAGATCGGGAGATAGTGTTCAGTTTAGGGAGATGGTTGGCAACCTTCAGTCTGGAAAGACTATGGTAGAAGCCTACAGCACCCGGTATTTCCAGGCAGTCTCCCATCCAAGTACTAACCAGGCCTGACCCTGCTTAGCTTCCGAGATCAGACAAGATCGGGAGATAGTGTTCAGTTTAGGGAGATGGTTGGCAACCTTCAGTCTTGAAAGACTATGGTAGAAGCCTACAGCACCCGGTATTTCCAGGCAGTCTCCCATCCAAGTACTAACCAGGCCTGACCCTGCTTAGCTTCCGAGATCAGACAAGATCGGGAGATAGTGTTCAGTTTAGGGAGATGGTTGGCAACCTTCAGTCTGGAAAGACTATGGTAGAAGCCTACAGCACCCGGTATTTCCAGGCAGTCTCCCATCCAAGTACTAACCAGGCCTGACCCTGCTTAGCTTCCGAGATCAGACAAGATCGGGAGATAGTGTTCAGTTTAGGGAGATGGTTGGCAACCTTCAGTCTCGAAAGACTATGGTAGAAGCCTACAGCACCCGGGATTCCCAGGCGGTCTCCCATCCAAGTACTAACCAGGCCTGACCCTGCTTAGCTTCCGAGGTCAGACGAGATTGGGAGATAGTGTTCAGTATAGGGAGATGGTTGGCAACCCTCAGTCTGGAAAGACTATGGTAGAAGCCTACAGCACCCGGTATTTCCAGGCGGTCTCCCATCCAAGTTCTAACCAGGCCTGACCCTGCTTAGCTTCCGAGATCAGACGAGATCAGGCACGTGCAGGGTAACAAGTGGTGACTTCCTTGTATTTAGCAGGGGAAGCATACCTGTCCCTCCAGCAGAGCGGATGTCTCAGTGGTGGGTCTTGGTCTCATTTCAGGAATGAAAAGTTGGGTGCAAATAGCAGCCTGACCACCCTTGATTTCTCCTGTACAGCCAACGGGTTATTTATTCCTGAACAGCCAAGTGAAAGTAAAATTGGCACAACTCCTTTCATATGCAACAGACTCCGGCAGGGCGAAAACCACTCTCAGCATGATGGGAGCGGCTCAGGCCTTTGCACTGTACGTGCCTGAGGACTTGTTTGGATTAATGCATTTCATTTTGAAGTCAGTTTTCAGTGGCAAAAACTTACGCAGAAACCTGATAAGAGCCGCCTGGCTGCCTGGCTGTCTTTTTCCTTTATCACATAATCCTTAACATGTGCACAACCGTGATTTAGCGGATTGCTAGAATATTGCATCCCACAGTGACAGCCAGACTTTTCACCTTATTCATGTAGATGAACATCACTCAAACTCCCATTGGCTCTCAGCCTCTTTTCACAGACTCCCAGTCCGACCAGTACATTGTTCCTCCTTAAGCATAAATGCACAGAAATGTTTTGGGTTTTTTTTTTCTTAACCATTAGAGAGCATTTCAAGGACATGATTCTCCCCCTTCAGTCGGAGGTGGTATAGTCCAAGAAGGGCTGAGCCACATGACATTGCTAAATGGGTTATATGGTCCTTACCTGTCATTCAAACTGGGGAAAGGCAGAAGATAAGCAGAAGATTTGCAAGCTGCGATATCAGTGAGTTTGCTCCAGCAGAAGGTAGCACATAACTATCCTGTAGATTTGCTAGCTCTTGGCATTTTGGTACCTTTTTTGGTGTGCTCATTAGTAAGTTGTAGATAAGGAAGCTGCAGTTCTAGACATGCTTACCTGGGAGTGCGTCCCATTAAACTTGTGATTGTGCTGTAAAGCAGAACTGAAATAGCTAATTAGCAGCTCCCTGTAGTGCTGAACTAGGGTGTCTGTTTATTCTTGCTTGTAAAAAATCCTGTCCCCTGAATGTTGGGGCTGGGGCATCCAGAAGTTATTAAATAGAGCAGGAAGAAGGAAGAGGATGGTTTGCTGTTTTCTCTTCCTCCATCCCAGTGAGCCTCCTCATTCCATAAGAGACAGGAAAACTAATTGGGAATTGTGGAGTGGCTGGTCATAGTCCTTGTTCACTGCAGAAGTGGTTGATGGTATCCATCTGTTGCTATGGCAGATCCTAGAATCTTGGAAGGGGCCAATCGAGGTCATCTAGTCCAACCCTCTGCCTGTAGCAGGAACTCTTCCTAGAGCATATCATTGAGTGATGATCAATGAGAAGTGATGGGCTTATGGGAAGCTCACAGAAGAGCATGTGGCTCTCCTCTGTTACTTGTTCTCAGTACCTGATTTTGGGGGGTATATAGCCTCTGAACAAGGAAGTTCCATTGTGGCTAATAACCATTGATAGACTATCCTTTATAGAGATGTCTAATTTTCTTTTGAAGACAAGAAGGCTCTCGGGGGGGGGGGGGGAAGGAAAGCAGTGCCCTTGTCAACATCACTATCCCCAAGTCAATAGCTTTGACAAAGGCTACGGCTAATGGGCAGTCTTCCTTAAGACCTCTGCACCATCAAATAGGCTTTTTCCAAGCTTGTCTCTCTTGAACAGATGGTTTGGATGAATTCTTCTGCCTCCCTGGTCTGAAGATTGGCACTCCTTTGCCAGATGCCCATCGCTGTCTGTGCAATATCCTTCCAACAGGCTATGTGGAGGCTGGCTGTTCATTATGACTCTCCATTCCCTTTAATGGTGAAATATCTTCTTCTGGGATGGCAGGGAGAGGAAAATGGGGAGGTGGGAGGAGGAGAAGCAGGAAGAGGTGCCAGGCATCCGCTCACCATTCATCTTCTCTGATGTTGGGCTCTCAAGAGACGAAAGCAAGTGCGAGGCAGGGAGGGTGAAGAGGAGGGAGTGATTCACACAGTCAAATCAGTTTGCCTTGTTTTTCTGCAGCTGCCTGAAGTGCAGATGTGGGCAAGGTCAAGAACTGGCAGAGAAGGAGGGAAAGCTGAGCAGCCCCAAATCTAGTCATTTTCCTCTCATGTGCGTTTAGTGCTGGCAACAGGCTTTGGACGGACTGCTCTGGAAATCAACATCCTATTGATTTTGGATAGCCGAGAGTCTTGCAATGCTTGCACCACAGATGTATGAAACACTGGCTGTGGGAGGACGAGCCTCCAAAAACCACATGGGATGCTTCATCCTGGTTAAGCCATTTCTGCCCAATGTTGCACATATGCAACAGGGACCAAAGTGTACATCTGTGGACTGGGCAAAAAATGGGCAGTCATGGGCAAAGTGGGAGACAACACTTTGACTCCAAGGAGCTGGGCAGCTTGCTAGGAGCATCAGGCCATATACTCCAGCCCTCAATCATTTCAGGATGATTCAGGTCTCACATGCAAATCTATGGAGGAACAAGTAACGCGTGGGGTGAAGGCACCATCAAGTTGGAGAACGCATATAGCAACAAGGCATGATCCGAGGGAAATTGCAGCAAAGAGGCCTGTGGTTTGTGTGGACAGGAGTCATTCACATGACAATACTGTAGAATGTCTGACAGTGTCGGGGTCTTGTAGGAAAGAGGCAAGCGGGGGCTAAGTCAAAAGATGACCACTGTAGGTCTAAAGGCTTATGGGCAGGCAGGTTCAAAACAAGCAGTCTCTGCTGCTACTCTAGAGTGAGAGACTGCTTAATTTGGGGAGCCAGGGCTGAAATTGTCACTGTATAAGATCAGAGTGACTGCTTTTGGCTCCCCAGGTCATCTGATTTGGCTGAACGAGGGTCAAACCACTTTGAGGGTGGTGTTCTGAAGTTACAAGCCTAAACCTAAAATTTCCTCCACTCACAGAATTGTCCTGGTGGCAGATTTCTGGGTTCAGGTCCACAGGCCCCTTACACACAATCCTATCAGTACCGGTGTCAGGCATGGTGGTTTGCAGTTCTTTGTCTTTAACCTGCATGGCTTCCAACTCATTGCAAATGGGTGATTTGACTGGTTCCTCATAAGGAGAATAAAAGTACAATCCTATACACATCTACTCAGAAGTAAGTCCCATTGTAGTCAATTGAACTTGCTCCCAGGTAAGTGTGGTAATTACAGCCTTCCACAGTACATACTCACCATGGAGGACATCTGCAGTGGTGTAAATAGAATGATGGACCCTGCTTGTGGGGAATGTAGCATGTGACTATCACAAGAAAGGAACAGCCTCGGTGGATGGTCACAGACACTGGCCTGGCCAATCCCCCAGAGTGTGCTTGTGATAGGAGTGGGCTATCACTTGAACCCATCTCAAAAGCGAGCCCTTCAAGCTCCTGTTCATATGGATGGGAGTCATCAGACTGCTGGTGGCTTAAGACAAGGCCAGCTATTAATGAAAATACTTTAACAGCCATTGCCTGTTGACAATCTGGATGAGAATATGATCCTGGCAGGCAATTAGAGATAAAAGTTTCTCTGAGTGCTTGGAAGCTGATGGCTTCCTTCAATCAGAAGGAAGGTCGGTCAGGACGCAGCCATAAAGCAGAGCCCACCCTGACAAAGAGAGGAAACAAATTAACACAGACTGCCAAGTTTATCGAGTTGCTTTGGATTTGGGAAGGGGGAGAATCCTGTGAGAGACAGCACTTTGGAAGAGAGGACTCGCTTTCTCAAGCTTGGTGGATTAGCTGAGGAGTCAAGCCTGGGGGAATTGGATGAGCTGGGAACCAGCCAAGTGTGTGATGGAGCTGGTCGGGGGTCTTTGAGAGTAGTGGGTGCAATTACCAAATTTTGGCTGGCCATGTGGGGAGAATGAAACAGGCTGGAGCAGGGAGCCAACAGCAGGAGAGTAGGCTGCAAGCTGAACAGAGACAGGGAGACACAGGACTATGTTTGATGTGACATGAGACTTACGTTTGAGTATATATACATAGGATTGGGGACTTGATTGAGACATACAAAATTATGCAGGGGATGGACAGAGTGGATAGAGAGATGCTCTTTACACTCTCACATAACACCAGAACCAGGGGACAGCCACTAAAATTCAGTGTTGGGAGAGTTAGAACAGACAAAAGAAAATATTTCTTTACTCAGCGCGTGGTCGGTCTGTGGAACTCCTTGCCACAGGATGTGGTGATGGCGTCTGGCCTGGATGCCTTTAAAAGGGGATTGGACAAGTTTTTGGAGGAAAAATCCGTTACGGGTTACAAGCCATGATGTGCATGTACAACCTCCTGATTTTAGAAATGGGCTATGTCAGAATGCCAGATGCAAGGGAGGGCACCAGAATGAGGTCTCTTATTATCTGGTGTGCTCCCTGGGGCATTTGGTGGGCCGCTGTGAGATACAGGAAGCTGGACTAGATGGGCCTATGGCCTGATCCAGTGGGGCTGTTCTTATGTTCTTAGGATTGTGCTGCAAATGGAGCAGCAATTTGACCATATAGTCCTTAGCCAGAACAATCTTTGTGGCCTTAACCCTTCCCCTGAAAAACTTGGATGAGAAAAATCTCTTGCAGAATCCTTTGCTGTACACTGAGGTTCTTTGTCTAATTAATCATTGCTGCAAGCAGGGCAGGTCTGTGCAAGTGGCCAACAAAGATAATTGCCTCAAGTGATCATTTGGTAGTGGGTACCCGTCTCCAGCTGCCCACCTACCTCCACTGCTCCCTATATTTGAAAAGGAGAGGTGAGTAGAATGTGTGGGGGAGAAGAAGCTTGTGGGTTAAGGCAGTTCTTCAGCCACTCTCCTCTACCCCTCACTTCTTCCATTTGACTCCACTTTCTTTTTTGAATCCAGGTACGAGAAGAGGTAGTTGGTACACCTCTGGTTAAAGGCAGGACAGTACTTAGCATACCAAACCAAGGTTGAGGACTTGGGCCAGCCAGCAGTGTCACCAGGGACTGTGGCACCCAGGGTAGCAATGTTGTGATATCACGTGACATCTTGACATCACTTCTGGGTTCTCCTGGAGGAGGAGGCCATGGCAGCAGAGGAAGAGGCACAGCAGCCAGACTGAGAAGCCACCACACCAAGCACAAAGACTGAGTTCTGACTTAGAAAGTGACGGGAGAGCATGCACACTCAGGCTTTGTGGCACTCCCTTTGGCCTGGCACCCAGGATAGACCACCCCCCTTCCCTGCTTGTTATGCCACTATGGCCAGCACTGTCAGAAAAGGTCGTCTAAGGATAAGAACTACAAAATTGATCAGCCAGGAAAAAAAAATCTATTTACCATCTGTGGCTGTCATAGAGGATGGATTTGAAATTTTGGAACACATCAGCTTCACTTTCGTTGGAAGGCCCCCTTGATGGGAAGAAGGCCATGTAATCAAGAGGTGGAAGGATAAAAAACAGATTGCTGTCATCTGCTCAAAGGTCAGGAGTGGCGGAAAATATGGCCACTAATTAACTCGGAGGCACGCGGCGGCATTAATATAGACTGCGGCCTGTTGAATCTGGCTCACTGGCTCGGCCCTTATATGTTAATATTGGGAGAGGGAATTATAAAAATGTAATGAGAAAGCCCTGAAATATGAACGCCTTGTAATGATGAAATATAACAACTGGTAATGAAGAAAAAAGAGCAGCAAAAAAACAATTCTTCTGAAACAGAGAGAGAGAGAAAAAAAAAAATTAGAGGGGAAGAAGCAATGTCTGGAAATGAGTTTCGCTTCCGCGCTTGGTGTTCTAAACCCCAAAAAGCAATTACCGATGTGCTGGCATTGCCTTTCTGCACATTAATTCCCCATTATGAGTAAAATTAATGAGTTTAGAAAACTCCTTGTCCTCAATATGTGTTGCGCTCTTCATTATTGGCACTAATAATCCACCTGAGACTGGGGGCTGGGACCTCAGCACTTCCCTGGCCTGGTTTCTGAAGAAGCCAGGAAGGGAGTCAGGGTTAGGAAAGCAGCTCAGAGGGCTTAGGCTTCTTCTCAAAAGCCCACCAGGAATACGTGGTGTGGGTATGTGGTGAGGGCTGGCAGGTAAGGCAGAACTGCCCCATTGTTGTCTGTGGAAAAGCACCGCAGCCGCCCCGCCCGCTTACTCCAAAGGAGGAGGAGGGCGGGTGCTTCTTCCATGGACTATGAGGGCGCAGTTCTGCCTCACCTGCCACCCCCACACTACATGTCCCTGTTGCCCACACATCCCCCAATGAGCACTTGAGACACAGGTCACTTTCTTAAGACGGCAGGCTATACTAACTTATAAACCACCTAGCATGGGGGTATCTAGGATAGAGGAAATGGTGCTAGCCGTCTATCTCCCCCAAGGAATGTATTTACATATATTGGCATACCATATAAGAACATAAGAACAGCCCCGCTGGATCAGGCCATAGGCCCACCTAGTCCAGCTTCCTGTATCTCACAGTGGCCCACCACCTGATTTAAGGCAACACTCTGTCAGAGTGCACCTATCTCAGCCAACCCCAAAGGGTCGAGGCAGCTGGACAGTACAGGTACAAAGACTTACCAGTTCAACCAGAGGGTTCGCCAGCCAGGCTCACTGAGCCAGTCAACAGCAACAACAACAGGTATTTATATACCGCCTTTCTTGGTCTTTATTCAAGACTTTATTCAAGGCGGTTTACATAGGCAGGCTTTATTTAAATCCCTTATTAAATAGGGATTTTTACAATTGAAAGAAGGTTCTTTCTTTCAAGAACCACAACATTCAGGTGTTTCATTCCGATCTGGCTTCACATTCTGGCCTCCATCCTCCCACGCTCAGAGCAGATGGAATAGCTCGGCTTCAGCTTGTCAGCTGCTTCAAGGTTGCACAGTGCCGGTGGCCTTGAACTGGCAACCTTGTGGATGTTATCTTCAGGCAGACGGAGGCTCTACCCTCTAGACCAGACCTCCTGCCCCCATCAAGCATCATCAGAGCAGTCTTGACTCACCCTTTCACTCAGAAAAGTTTAGAGTTCGGCATGCAGAAAGTTAACCCGGAAGGAACAGTAGCTTAAAGGTGAGATGAAGGTGAGATAAAGTCACCTCTGAATCTTCTGCCTGCCTTCCCCTTGGTGGCTTCTGGCAACCCAGGTTCAACTTCCAACCCAGCCTTGTTTGGAACATGGGTGGAATATTGAGCAGTGCACACTATCGAGTTTTGTACATATGTGTGCAAAAACATTTTTTTAAAAGGAAATTATTGGGCATGCCAAGCTCTGTTTTTATGGCACACTCTGCCACCCCTAAGCAACAACTTTCACTTCCTGCTGGTAGTTCCCCAAACAACAAAACCATTCCCAGGAGCCTAAAGTCTGCCCTTCCTTGCTTTAGAGTTTCAGAATAAGGAACCCACTGGGGTACATTTGTTTTCAGAATGAATGAGAACCCCCCATTTGAATCAATGCCTATTCACTGAGAAATAAATGTGGGATAAATGGTACAGGAGGGTACAAGGGCAGGAGTAAATGGTAAAAGGTAAATGGTACAAGGTACATAAATGGTACAAGGGCAGGAGGTCTGGTCTAGAGAGTAGAGCCTCCATTTGCCTGAAGATAACATCCACAAGGTCGCCAGTTCGAGGCCACCGGCACCGTGCGACCTTGGAGCAGCTGATAAGCTGAAGTCGAGCAATTCCATCTGCTCTGAGCGTGGGAGGATGGAGGCCAGAATGTGAAGCCAGATTGGAATGAAACACCTGAATGTTGTGGTTCTTGAAAGAAAGAACCTTCTTTCAATTGTAAAAATTCCTATTTAATAAGGGATTTGGATAAGCCTGCCTATGTAAACCGTCTTGAATAAAGACCAAGAAAGGCGGTATATAAATACCTGTATTATTGTATTATTATTATTACAAATGGCTATGAATGGAGTGTATTGTTTCAGATCCTCATTTGTATCCAGTTTGGATCCAATTCTTGATCATTTGAGGAGGCTAATTCAAATGTATTTGTATCTGTGTGGTATGCACATATATACCCAAATGCTGGAGCACATTCAAGTGTCACATCAAGCATCCATTGTGATCGACAAAGGTTGGAGCCATTCAAACAAGGTCCTGTTTGGAGCTCAATGGCTCCAATTAGTTCTATGGGGCAACACAAACTGTCTTCAATCTAGGACAGACTGAGAAGTGGGACAGAACTAATTCCATCTCCAGTCACTAGGGCGGAAGAAGCCCCACCTCACTGCTGTCCCCGAGTCACCACCTTACTTCATTCCATGTAAGAGAATGGCTACCATGCATTTGTGTGGGCAAGTGTAACATGCTACATTCAGAGCCACTGTTGCAGCTGGGAAAAATGTGGATAGGGCTGCACTTCATCTCTGTACAAAGAGCGCACACACATTTTGCTAGTGCCCGAACACTAGGACGGGTTCTGCAAATATGAGTCAAGATTAGGAATGCCCTTTCCACCACGCTTCCTTCCATCAAATAGCATCTTCTGCTTTAGGAAACCAAGATGCAGTAGGACCTGGAGGTGCGGCAGTGGAGAGGAGGGTATCCATTATTTAAATGGTACACAGGTGGCGAAGGAGCAAGTTTACCTCTGGCTACATGTCGCATTTCCAGGTTTTCTGCACTGACAGATGATACCACACACTCATTGCCAGCAAATGGTCGGCAACCTTCAGTCTGGAAAGACTATGGTATAAGCCTACAGCACCCGGTATTCCCAGGTGGTCTCCCATCCAAGTACTAACCAGGCCTGACTCTGCTTAGCTTCCGAGATCAGACAAGATCAGGAGATAGTGTTCAGTATAGGGAGATGGTTGGCAACCTTCAGTCTTGAAAGACTATGGTATAAGCCTACAGCACCCAGTATTCCCAGGCGGTCTCCCATCCAAGTACTAACCAGGCCTGACTCTGCTTAGCTTCCGAGATCAGACAAGATCAGGAGATAGTGTTCAGTATAGGGAGATGGTTGGCAACCTTCAGTCTCGAAAGACTATGGTATAAGCCTACAGCACCCAGTATTCCCAGGCGGTCTCCCATCCAAGTACTAACCAGGCCTGACCCTGCTTAGCTTCAGTGCTTGGAAGTTTTGCACTATGAGTTCTAAGATGTCCAACTCCTTATCCCAGGACCACTTGAGAGGAAATAGGAGAACAAGCCTTCCTAAATTCCAGCCCTGAATAACTACCCGGCCCAAGTATTGGGCATTGTTTCCTTGTTCAAGTGCTTGTGTCATTTTTCCTTGACTACGCATCTTCAAGCTGCAGGTCTGTACATACTCAAAACATTCCTTGGGCCTCCAAAATCCCTTCTTGCATTCTGCCCCCTCCCCTCAGAAGCCTGCTGTGGGTTGAAGGGTCTTGCTTGATTCTGCAGCCATTGACTTATGGCATGGAAGGGGGTTCTGTGTGCCTCAGAAGAAGAATCTCTAGAGTCTGAGGAGGAGGGTGTGTCATCTGGTGTGAAGAAAATTCTGAGACCAGCCCTTGGAAACCCCAGGATGGGGTATCATATAGGGGCATAGCATAGGAGGTGTTGGAGTAGGACAGTAATTCCCAAACTGTTGGGACCCTCAATGCCCCCACCTTGTGCTGCAGGTGCAGTGCGACGACATCATCCTCAGTTACTTCCAGGTTCAGAGGCCCCAAATGGTTCTACAAACAGAGGTAAGGGGGCCAGGGCAGGCAGGAGGGCTTTTTCCAGTGCACGTTCCTCATGTGCGGGAGCTCTTTCTGCTGTTCTGAGCCTCCAACTGCTGATGGACACCAGACATCCTGGAACACTCCGGTAAGTGCTTTGTGATGCCCTAGGACATCGAGATGCACAACTTCTGAAGTAGGGCCTTCCAGGGTCTGTGTTGGGAGAATCCCACCCCCAATCTATCCCTTTTTCAGATTCAACTGCCTCATTTCCTGAGTTCTTTTCCTGAGACCATCACAGCCAGGAAGAATGTTTGAAACATCTCTACTTTCTACTCAGACTAGTGGGCTATCTCCAGGATCTTCAGGTATGGGTCTTCCTTGCTTCCTGCAGTCCTTCTCACTGGATCCTTCTGGATCTCCATCTTTCTCACTGGGCACTCCCACTGAGCTATGTCCCTCTCCGTGTTGAAAGTCCAAGTCTCCTTGCAAAAGAATGAGCATGCACCCAAGGCAGGGATTGTAGCTCCTTGGTAGAGTCCATGCTTTGCAATCAGAAGCTCTCAGGTTGAATCCCTCATGTTTTCAGGCAGGGGAGAGAAAAAAAATCTTCTCAGAAACCCTGAAGCTTTGCTACCATCCAGTGTAGATGGTACTGAGCTAGGTGGACCAATGGTCTGACTTAGTACAAGGAAGCATTCAATGTGTCTTTTGGAATGCAGCCTTGGTTAATTATCCCTAGAGTATTCTCTGCATAAAACCAGCAGAAGATTACTGTGCTTGTATAGCTTCAGTTCACCTGCTCCTGAACATTAGTATTTTCCATTTAATGGAGCTCAAAGGTTAATGGCAAAGCTCTAATACTGTATTAAAAATGGGTTTGTGATTCCCTAATGGCACAGCCTCATTTAACCACCCCTAATAGTTCTAGTGCCCCTTTGCACCTGTGATCAACGGCTTGCAAGGTCTATTTTTAAAAAGCAGGTTGTTGGAAAAACCCAATGTCTAATAGTCATGTCTATTTCAAATCTTGACTGAGATACCCAAGCAGAATCACAAATTGATTCTACAGAAAATGAAAAAAAAAATACTGTTTTGCTTTGGAGCAAAGGTGGCTATTTGAACTAACACAGGCAGAACCGACCTTTGGAACTCACTTCCATGGGATACCAGGTCAATTCACACAACTGTTTTTGGAGTGGGCAGCCAGCACTTTATATTCATCTGATAAAGTATATTTGCAAAAGGATGTAGCAACTCTGATAAGTGAATTTTTAAAGTGCTTTTTAGGATGTGAAATTTTGCTTGGAGTTACCTTTAGCAAGACCCTCTAACACCTGGGTATTGAAAGGGAAAATCACTTTAAAGTGAAAGGTCCACCAGCAAAAATGACTGTGTGATAAGAATGCCCTCCATAGGGTCATGGGAAGGAACCCTTCTTTGAACTGGAGAGAGGCAGCTGAAGCCTCAATTTTGGTCCTAAATGGGATTGTGGAGGAAAATGAGAGGGGAAATTTGGAGGCTGGGTTAGGGTTAGGGTTAGGGGGTTAGGGGGGATGACATCAGTTGCAAAGTTTTAAGGAAAAGGGCTTGGCATTGAGATAGGAGTTGGGTTCTTTTTTAAAAAAAGTCTTCTGTCATTACAGGGAACAGAAGAGGTCATCTGCAGTCACAATAGTTTCTCCCAAATGCAGTGTGATTCAATTGCATTCTGGGAGAAAAGGCAGCTGTCAGTGGGAGATGAGCCCCCTCCTCAAAGGAGGAGGATCCAATAATTTTTTGGGGGGAGTGTCAGGAAATGGTGGCTACCAAAAGATCCCTGTTACTTATGGCGGCCACAACCTTTTTGCAGAATCCAATGCACAATGCTGCATCACAGCCCTGGTGTGCACTTGTGGCCTGCTAGAGTACCCTGTGAAGGTCCAAGAACTGCAGCCCAACTGTGATGGTTCAGAGGTCTTACCTCTGAGAACGGGTGCCCCCTGCTTGGTCGGTACACCTACACAGCATATCTGTGCAGCCCTTGGCTGGAGGTTCTGGTTGTCAAAACACAAGGTGAGCGCAGCCCGGAAGCCATTCTTGTAGAGGCCTTTGGCCTCCCATGGGGACCCCCAACTCTACACCGGCCTCTACTTAATTAAGGAAAGCATCCAAAGCAAATGAAAAATAAGAGCTCATTTTTTTTTTTCTGCAAACACCACTTTCTTCTCCTGTCTGGAGTTCCCTCCCAGACATCACATCTCACACCCTGGTGACCCGTGGAATAGGGGAATTGAGTGGAAGAGGAAAGAAATATTGCTGTAGCTCCTACTCCTCCTCCACAGTTCCTATTCCACTCTGTTCCCCTGTTCTTTTTCTAAAGGAGGAAGCAGGAGTGGTAGAGGCTATGGCTGCCACATCACCAGGTCATGGGAGACCTCGGTGTCTGGGAGGACTGGCTCTGTCACTGCAAATGTCTCCTTTTTCTCTAACTTGCTGAGCAGAGATCCATGTGACCCCTTTCTCTTTAGCTATGTTATCACCCCATTATAACGCTCTTCAGTGGTACCATTACAGTGATTCCGTCCTCAGACTTCCACACTGATGCATGCAACCTTCCACTACATCTCCATTATGCTTTGAGCTATAGCAAGTCGTTTACCTGGGCAGTGAACTCTACCCGAGCCACATCCCCAAACTGTGATTTATTTGATACATTTCTGATGAAGGAAGCCATGTAAAGGTCTCGCTTTTCTGACCGCGATAAATAGCACATCATAGCATAATCAGCAAGCCATACTAAAGAACATCTCAAGGACCGAGGAAGAAAGCATGCCAGTGTTTGCTAAATGATTACGTATGACAACGGTTGACATTTCCGAAACCAAAAGCGACGGTTAGGCCAGCAAGCTATGTTTGTAGATACTTGGCCTGGAAAACAGAGGCAGAATTGACATTTTATTAGGAAACGACATTTGTGTGGATGAAAACACTTATACCAGACTGCCCTTCCCTTCATAGTAGTTAAATAGTCTGATGTGTTTCAGTTATCCCAGTGTCTTTCCACTGATTGGACAGGACACTGGTAAGTGAGAGTGAACAAGTTTACTCTGGAGTGAGCAATGGAGAGGAATCTTGCAAACATGCCTTTCTTTATCTCTTCTTGCCTAAATGGGTCAGAGGTGTAATTTTTAAAAATGAAACAGAAAATTCCAAACAGGGGACTAGGATATTTGGGCATCTTGATGGACAAATATTCAGTGGGCTAAAAACCTTCAGCTAAAAGGTTTTGGACCTTAGGGTCCAATGCTGTCCAACTTTCCAGCACCAATGCAGTCACAATACAGCCCCAAGGTAAGGGAACAAACAGTCCCTTACCTTGAGAAGGTCTCCTTGACTGCCCTCCCACCGCAGGATGCAGCGTGCACTCCATTGGCACAGCTACATTGGTGCTAGGAAGTTGGCTAGGATTGGGCCCTCAGTTGTTGACTGAAATCTAAGAACTATAAAGCGTCTCCTCGAGGTTAATTGGGCTATTTTGCTCAGCTTGCCTTCTGATTCTTGTTTACAGTTACATGTAAGGAGCCAGAACAAGCCATCTTAATTCCACTCTTGGATGTCAAATCACATTGCAAGTTGACGAGGCAGAGTTCCAGGCAACTGGGGAGTCAAAACCAAAGTGATCAAACTAGGAAACAAAGCTAAGTGTTAGAAGGCACCAGAGCCAGGAGAGGCTATCCTTAGCCAGGCAAAGTTCCTGGATTGAAACCAAGCCTTTACAGTTTTTCCTGTTGAGGAGAGCCAGTGGTCAGCCTGGGTGAGTGACGATTTCACTTCCCAGGTGCTCCGACATTGACATCACATAGAGTAGCTATGCATAGAGCCTGGGCTGGCGTTAGGGCAATTTGGCCAAATTGGCCCCTGGACCTGAAAGAACCCCACACTGGGGTGGTGAGCAGAGCACCTGGAGCCACAGCCAGGACCTTGTTCTGTAGCCACTTCTCTGGCATGGAATCTTCCATGAAGAGCATTATCGCTGGACAGAGCTCCCGTCCACCTGTTCCTAGGATCCAATTGACTTGAAATCACCCCCCAAGCTATTGATGGTGACACCAATTGGGAAGAGTTCCCCAATTGGGAAGAGAGTTGGGAAGGGCAGAGTGGATTGAGAGATGCTCTTTTCCCTCTCACACAATGCCAGAACCAGGGAACATCCACTAAAATTGAGTGTTGAGAGAGTTTGGACAGACAAAAGAAAATATTTCTTTACTCAGCGTGTAGCTGGTCTGTGGAACTCCTTGCCACAAGATGTGGTGATGGCATCTTGCCTAGATGCCTTTAAAAGGGGATTGGACAAATTTCTGGAGGAAAAATCCATCACAGGTTACAAGCCATGATGTGTTTGTGCAACCTCCTGATTTTAGAAATGGGCTATGCCAGAATGCCAGATGCAGGGGAGGGCACCAGGATGCAGGTCTCTTGTTGTCTTGTGTGCTCCCTGGGGCATTTGGTGGACCACTGTGAGATACAGGAAGCTGGACTAGATGGGCCTATGGCCTGATCCAGCGGGGCTGTTCTTATGTTCTTATGACACAACTGCTGGTGTCTCACCACTTTCTCTCAATCTGGTGCGGGCCCACAGGTGTGCGGGCCACCACGCAAATGTTTTGCATTGGGTCCACAGCTCCTGGCCGGCCCTGCACAGAGGCAAAGGTTTTGTTCGGAGGTTTCTAGACGGAGGTTTCTGGTTTTAGCCCCAGCAGTTCATGGCAAGTATACATTGTCAAGTCTAGCAAGTCACATGAAATGTGGTCTTGTCTGACAGCCTGAAAACAGCAGTTCAGGTAAAATGAAGGTAGCAGATGCATCCAGAAATGTTAAGCAGTGAAGGTAATTTCATAGAGTTTGGCTGAAACTAACAGGCAAGACACTGGTAATCCTCAGTCTTCACTTGTGAGAAGAGAGAGGGGCATGTACTGAGTTTCCAAACAGTAGGGAGCGCATGGCTGTTGCAGGCAGATATTATCCATCACCAATGGAGCCAGGCACCTGCTGTTATGGTGGATGACTTCTGCAGGTTCTCATATTGCTTGCCTCCTCCACGCGATGGGTTGAGGGGAAAAATGAACCAGACATGTCATAACCTCAGCAAGCACCGTTCTTGAAGTTCAAAGGCAGGTGAAAGGAAAAGCCAGACACTTTGAGATGGCAGAAGACTTCCCCTCTGGTGGGTTTGCTTGGAAGCTTGGAATGGGAAGGGTTTCCTGATAGGGATGATGTGTCGCTGCTTTTTTCTTTGTCCCCAGGAGATATCTGCAAGCAGCTGGCTGGTTTTGTTCTCAGACAACTTACCCATTAACTTGCTGGAGGGGCCTGATGATCTTTCAAGAAGTCGCATCCCGGAGTTGACGCTAGACTTTTGGAAAATGTTCCCTTCTTGCCCCTTATGCAGTTCAAACTATCCCTTGAGACTACTAGTACTAGAGTTTGGGGTGGGCGCTTTTACACTACAACTGTTCTGTTAATCAGTGCTGTCGCTCCATTCAACTAATTTTAACTGATTGGTTAAATGTGCATAAATTTGCACATGGATGAAGCAGTTGTTCTGAAGCAAGCAAGCTGCTTTCTTGTTTTTTAGGTCATGCTCGCATGTGTCACTGCAGCTGTCATCTCAAACCACATAAGTGTGTAAACTCATGCTCCAGAGGTGTGCTATTATGGAAACGACCACTTTTCCCTTTAAAATAGCAGCAGGAAGTGGCAATCCCAGTTAGAGGCAAAGCAGGCAGGGAGGGGGAGAGACATTCACTTCCATGTGCTGTTTCCCCCCCCTCCTCCCCCATGTTTAGCACTTTGAAGAGGTGTTGCTTTTCTCTGTATCCTGTTCTAGGCCAAAGCCATTATGGGTGCACTGGCCAATTGGAGGGTGAAATATCAATTTCAATAGACTTGGTGGTGGGCTGTATAAAGCCTTGGGATTGGCCAAGGTCTTGCCTGGTTAACCCAGCACTCCATTCATCCATATCCTGTTCCAAGCTGAACAGCCACCGGGTAGATGGGACTCGTCAGCCTGGGAAGGCAGCTCATCTGAGAGAAGGAAAACTCGGATCCCAAACCTCCACTGCCTTGTGGCTACATCCAGTTATAGAAAAGGCTTCAGGAGTCAACCTCGAGGCAAAATCCGAAGCCGGAGTCCCTGAGGCAGTTCATGGCTGAACACAGTCACGTTCTGGCAACTCCTGCGACGCTGCTGGAACCAACCGTATTGGCCTCTGCCTTTCCATTGGACCATTTCAGCGACGTGGAGAGGGGCGATTTGCTGCATGGGTAACAGTCTATCCTCCATATCTACTTTCCCCAGGCTTCGCGCACTGGAGAGGACACTCTGTTCCAGAACACTATTCAGAGTGCGATACCAGAGTCTTCTTAGACTGAAGGATGCCAACAAGGAGGTGTTCCAAGCTGAAGCCTTTGTGGTGTTGGTAGCCAAGCATGGCGTGAGACCAGACAAAGTTATAGGTATTCAGAACCACCGGCAGCTCACTGTGGGATAGGCACTGGATTGTCTAAGGAAGCCTAAGCTCAAGATCCATCCCTGAACATCTCTCCTCCCATTTTGGCACATAGACTCACATTGTGTATCCTGCTCCAGGGAAGGTTTATCATCATTGGGGAAAACATCCAATTGGAGGTATCTGATCTCAGTATCCTCTGCAGAAAATGCTGGCTGCAGAAAGTGTGAGAGCCTTATATTCTGTCAAGGGCTGAGCAAATCTCTCTTCACCTGGGATTACCTGTGTAAATTGAATCTGATGGTATAGAACCCGGGAAGCAGTCTCGGTTAACTAATGCTCGGAAAATTGCTCGGCGGTCCCCAGGTGCAAGCTTAAACGGAGTGTAGCAACTTCCTCCAGGTAATTCACAGTTATTTGGGATCGATTTAAAGGATTCAGGATGAATGGACAGGGACAGGAATGGTGGGGGTTATCTGATGAATGGCACTGAAGAGTCCACTCCTCAGGGGCTTCCTACTCCACACTGAAATAAACAGCTTCTGATGTCAGGGGCTCAGACTTGGAACTTCAGGTCTGAGGCTACACTCTGTCAATGATTTTAGACACTGGGTGCTCCAGTCTCAAGGAGTTCTTTAGACCAGGGGTGTCCAAAGTTTTAGCAGGAAGGCCACGTTGTCTCTCTGACATTGTGTCAGGGGCTGGGGCAAAAAAGAATTAATTTACATTTCAAATTTGAATAAATTTACATACGTTTACATAAATGAAAATATTAAAGATGAACTTATATGAATGAATGGGCAGGAGGTCTGGTCTAGAGGGGCAGGAGGTCTGGTCTAGAGGGTAGAGCCTCCATTTGCCTGAAGATTAACATCCACAAGGTCGCCAGTTCGAGGCCACCGGCACCGTGCGACCTTGAAGCAGCTGACAAGCTGCAGCTGAGCTGTTCCATCTGCTCGGAGCGTGGGAGGATGGAGGCCAGAATGTTAAAACCAGATCGGAGTGTAACACCTTGAATGTGGTGGTTCTTGAAAGAGAGAACCTTCTTTCAATTTGTAAAAATCCCTGCGTGGATTTAATAAGCCTGCCTGTGTAAACCGCCTTGAATAAAGTCTTGAATAAAGACCAAGAAAGGCGGTATATAAATACTGTATATTATTATTATTATATAAGGTCTTGCAATAGCTCAAGGCCTATAAAAGGCCTTGCACAAAGCAAGGCTGGCCTTTCCTTTTCTGCCGCTACTGCATCACAGATGTGAAACAGCAAGCAGTGGAGGGAGCCCTCTTCCCACAGCTCACTGAGAGATCAAACAGTTGCCCTCACACTTTTGCATCAGAACAGTTGCATCGGGCCAGTGTGGGCTCCAACGAATCACCAGAGGGCCAGAGGCTCATTGGAGACTAGGGGCTCCCTGAGGGCCGCATTGAGAGGCCTCGAGGGTCACAAGTGGCCCCAGGGCCGGGGTTTGGGCACCCCTGCTTTAGACATAGAGGCAGGGTGACCAGATGTCATAATCACAACAGAGGAGAAGGCACCCCAAAACATAGGACATCCAAGAAAAACGTAGGCCATGACAAAATAAAAGCTAAAAACTCTTGTATACTGATTTCATGTGGTTAATCTAAACATTATATTACTTATCATTAAATTTAAAACCGTATATAATTTATTACATAATGGGCACAATCCTAACCAAGTCTACTCAGAAGTAAGTTCTATTTTGTTCAATGGGGCTTACCCTCAGGGAAGTGTGGTTAGGATTGCAGCTATAGTTAATTAATTCCAAGAAGGCTGTGCACTGCCTGCAGGGGCCCTGCTCACAGGGAAAAGGAGGAGGTTTAAGTTCTTTTCCAGGACACGAGGCTAAAAAAGAGGACATGTCCTGGAAAAAGAGGACGCCTGGTCACCCTGCGTATCACACATAGCAGTGATTTCAGGAACTGCAATTGGGAGGCTGCCTGAAGGCTTGGGAATGGCCAGGCTTCATAAATTCCAGAAATCTGGTGTTCTTCCCTTATATGATCAACAGAACTATATATATATTTATTTATATACTGCCTTTCTAAGAGTCTCATATACTTAAGGTGGTCTACATAGACAAGCTGACCACAAATCCCCCCCCCTTTTTCCAAATTGAGTTTTTTTTTTGGTTTATTCTAGGAAAGAAACTCATAGGATCCTCCATTTCTCCAGATGTTTCCCTTCATGGTGCGATCATCATCCCAGCTGCACAGATCTTGTGCTTTCCAAGTTCCCACAGGCAGCTTCAAAACACACCTCAGGCTGGCTCTCCAAGATGTTGTCATCCATTTCTTGCCAGTCCACATCCCTTCATCTGTAGCCAGTCACTTCTCGTCTCCCATCCAAGTTGAGTTCCCAGCTGAGTCTGCCTTGCTTCTTCACGTAAGGTGGGAGATCAAACTCCAGATCATCCCTCCTGCTGTTTCTAGGGCTAAGGTAATTTACAGGTGACAAAATTGATAGTCAGTTTTAACAGTACTCCCCCTTTGCCATGACTGTTGTGATGAATGTCACATTGTTAGAAATTATGGGGAAAGGAACTGCTATCGTCACTCTGAAACATGCTCAGTTATTCCGTACTGGAAAGAAAAATGTTATATCATGGGCACTGCAATCCTAACTTGCGCTGGAATAGGAAGGTCGGCAGGCCTGTCCCATATCCAGCGCGAGTTTGGGGCTGAAAGCGGCTCAGCCTCGGGCAAGCGGAATTGCTTCCCCTTACCCCGGGGAGAACCGCTGCAGCCCCAATGGATTTACTCAGATCTGCACCACCTAAAGAGGTGGCACAGATCCAAGCAGCCTGGAGCTGCCCCGGGCTGCCTGGAAGCAGGGATAGGATCCATCATAAGTGCCAGATCCAGGGTGCGCCCCTGCTTCCCCCCACCCTTCCCTTTCCCTGCCCCCAAACCCCTCCTCACTGCCCATCCCTGCACTGCCCAAGCTCAGCCAGAGTGGACTTGCCCGGTTGCCAAAGAGGCGGAATCTGCAAGGGATTTGCACCAGCTCCGTGCATTCTTAGGATTGTGCTCTGAATATCCTTTTAATAGCAGTCAGTCTATCACATTACCTACAATGCCACAGACAGAAGCTCCAGTTGCTCCACCCTAGTTGCATTGCAAACAAGACTAAAAAAAAAAAAAGATTTCACATGCTTGCTATAAACTTGGGAGGATAGCAGTGGGACTGGGGAGGGGGTGGGGAAGGGGTTTATTGGTTTGTGCCAAGACATTTGACATTTGGAGGGGGAAAAGCTGTAAAAATCCAGCCAGCAAACAAGCTTCATTAATTCCAGCAAAGGTCAACACATTTAGCTTGGCAGTTCTTTTCTCTTATGGCTGAACTTTCTTGCTGTCCCCCTGCCTCTCCCCACCCCCACCCCTTATTGTCTAAGGGCTTCATTATCATTAACGGCTTCACAAATTGCATTGCAAGCCAAGCTCTAAAATATTTAAAGGACGCTTCAGAGATAAGGTGCCTCTCTCTCTCTCTCTCTCTCTCTCTTGCACACATCTGGACATTTCTTGTCTTTCTGGGTGCTTTACCTTCTTCCTGCCAGTCTCAACTTTTATCCTGCTGCCTCCATACAGGCCCCTGACTCTTCCCGGTTTCCCAGCTGATGCCTTCCAGCTCCCAGTGCCTTCAGCCATTCAGCACAGTTGTCTCTTAGCTTCTGGGCTGTGAGAGATTTGGGGTGGAAAATTTAAATGAGATGATCCATAAACCAGCTGTCTCCTGTCTTTGCTCTCTCTCTCTCTCTCTCTCTCTCTCTCTCTCTCTCTCTTGCTGGAGTGAGCAAGGCAGAACATCCACTTCTGCAAAATAAAGACACCAAGTGTCACTGTTCAGCTGAGGTCATGGTGGCTCCTACATTCTTCTTTATGCAAGCCAGGGCATAAGAAAGCCATCTAGTACACAGTTTATGTGCTGTATTTGCCACACAGGCAACATTCCACATTTAAGAACAGGAGAATTGCTAGATTAGTCCAAACACCCTCTTAAGGCCAAACCAGACACTATGAAAGAGTTCCACTCTGGATTTCACTGTGTAATACAAAAAATTGTTTCTGTTGAATTTTTAATGTTTCTTGTGCAATTCAGAGGTGCTGTTTCCAATGGTAATCTTAGGGTTATTTTTTCTTTCGTCAAAACTTTTTTAGTTATCTTAAATTTAGTGTTTTTACGTATCTTATTGCCTAATGCTCTAAGCCTAATGCAACCCCCACACCCCCTTAGTGACACCACTGGTGGGTGGGTGTCTAACCCTTTACCCCTTATCACAAACTCAAGCTAAAATTCTCTCCAGCTACTATTAGCTGTACATTTTCTCCACTATGGCCAGGGAAAAACAAAAGCTTCAGGTTGAGTATTTAAATCATGGAATTGACACATGAGCCCAGAGTTCAGCCCTCCCCCGCCCTGCTTGATGCCCACAAGCCAAATTTGCTGCCACAAGATGGGGTGGATGACCCCTAGCTTAGATGGCTTTAAAAAGGATTAGACAAATTCATGGTGAAAAGGTCTACCAACACCTATTAGCCAGAATGGCTCAGTGCAGCAGAATACCAAGGTATTTGGCAACCCCTCAAGAAAAAAACTATTTTCAGTAATAGTAATGACATGAAATAATAATGGCTCAATTTCTTTCATGGTTCAGATACAGACTTGGTCCGGTATTTGTTAGATGGGAGAAATGAGTGCCGCTCATCAAATGTAGCAAAATATATATTGAAGGCACTGTCAAGGCGTAAATTCCTCTGTATTTCTTTGCCTGATCAATGATTGGTGGCTACCCTGAATGTTTTAATTTTGTTTTCTTGTTGGATTGTCTATGCCAGGGGTCGGCAACCTGTGGCTCTAGAGCCGCATGTGGCTCTTTCAGCTGTCTGCTGCGGCTCCTCCCAGTGAAAGTGGCAAAGGGGGTAACAGGAGGCACCTGTGCTGGGAGGGCAGGCTGCTTCCCTCCACCCCCTGAGCTCACTGCCCTCCTCTCCCTTCACCCCCACCTGCCCAGCATTGGTTTCCCTTTTCAATTTTGCCCGCTCTGCAGGCTTAAGCTCCCTGTTTTTCCCTTCCCCAACTCTCCAGCAGGCTCAGCCAATCAGCATCCAGCAGGCTCCTGGCTTTTTCAGTTGGAATGGCTCAGGGCCCTTCACTGGCTGACCACCAGCCAATCCTGAGCCGCCTTCCTCCTCAGCCATTGCAAGCCCTTGCAGCTGGACTTTCCCTGAGCAGGTCCCCACTCAGTGCAAGGAGAGGCTTTTCCTCCACAGCAGAGGAGACATCCTGTGTGTCTACTCAGTAATAAGCCCCATTACAGTGGATGAAGCTTGCTCCCAGGAAAGGGTGCCTGGGATGGCAGCCTTGGAGCCAGTGGGAGCCCGCGCAGGCCTGTTCGAGAGTAAGCCCCGATGTAGTCCCTGGGCTACACCCAGGAAGGTGTGGAGGGCTGTAGCCTCAGCCGCCTCCTATGCAGGTCTACTCACAAGTAAGCTGTAGTCAGTGGGACTTCCTCCCAGGAAAGTGTGGAGAGGACTGTAACCTGAGAGCTCCAACCAACTTATCTGCTCAGAAGTCCCATTGTAGTCAATGGGGCTTACTCCCAGGATAGTGTGGAGAGGGTTGCAGCCTGAGTGAGGGAGGGCAGGCAGGCAGGCAGGCAGGGCAGAAGCTGGCCTGTGGCTGCCCCCCCCCGGCTTATTCTCTTCCCCACCTCTGGAGTCTGTGTCCTTTTTCCTTCCAGCAGGGTACCTCTGGAAGGTGGGGGGAGTTCTTTAGTATCCATGTAAGATAAGCAGATGTCATAACTGCCATATGTATTGGAATCAAGGAAGATCTGGTGAGGAGGTAGATGTGGTGTCAGCAGTGGCCCCTTTGAGGGTAAGGCCTGGGCATCCAGCAGAGTGTGCTGCACAGCTGCAGCCACTTGAAGGCAATAGGGACCTCAGGGATATAACCAGCACCTGAGGCAGGAAGGGGGTGTGGGTTGGAGGTAGGAGAGGAGACCAACTGACTTATTGACTTTGATACTCTGACAGATTTGACTGACTTACTTCGGACTCTGACCTTGGACTGTGACTTGGCTTATTGACTTTGGACTCTGCCCTGGATACTCTGACTGACTTTGTGACTAATGGACTGCTGGAAACACTGGAGTTTGAAGTGTGGCTGCTGTGCCCAAGACCTGCTGAGGACCAAGGTTCTGCTGTAGTGGCGGGAGTCCGCTGGCAGGAGAGAGGACCTCTGCAGGTTGAACAGGAGTCCAGCGTCCTCCAGTACCCTGGAGGTGGGGTCCAGCAGGAGTGCAGGGCAGAACCAGGGTCATTTGTGGGGGGAAAGAAGGGGAGCTAATTTGCTTAAAGTGGGCATAATTCTCCAGGCAGAGGATGCCCTTGGAATCAGGCAAAACACCATAGAGGACCAGGCGTCTGAAAACACAGGACAAGAATGTATGACAAAACTAAAAGCTACAAGAGGGGGCTATATTATAAAAACGGGACCTATAAGAGCATAAAGGTTAAAAAAAAACTATATATGCAGTATTATCTTCATTTTAGATGTCAAAAGGGTTTTGTGGCTCCTGAGCTTTTTTTTCCTCCAGAAAACGGGTCCAATGGCTCTTTAAGTGTTTAAGGTTGCGGACCCCTGGTCTATGCCAATAAAGGTGGAAAGAATGAATGAATAATAATGGCCAGAGAAGCACAGACAGTGAACATTTTCTTTTATTGAACTCTGTATATATATATATATATATATATATATATATATATATATAATATACTACTTATAAAAACTTTGTAAGCTTTATATTTTTATATATATTTTTATATATATTTGTATATTTAAGAACATAAGAACATAAGAACATAAGAACAGCCCCACTGGATCAGACCATAGGCCCATCTAGTCCAGCTTCCTGTATCTCACAGCGGCCCACCAAATGCCCCAGGGAGCACACCAGATAACAAGAGACCTCGTCCTGGTGCTCTCCCCTACATCTGGCATTCTGACTTAACCCATTCCTAAAATCAGGAGGTTGCGCATACACATCATGGCTTGTACCCCATAATGGATTTTTCCTCCAGAAACTCGTCCAATCCCCTTTTAAAGGCGTCTAGGCTAGACGCCAGCACCACATCCTGTGGCAAGGAGTTCCACAGACTGACCACACGCTGAGTAAAGAAATATTTTCTTTTGTCTGTCCTAACCCGCCCAACACTCAATTTTAGTGGATGTCCCCTGGTTCTGGTATTATGTGAGAGTGTAAAGAGCATCTCCCTATCTACTCTGTCCATCCCCTGCATAATTTTGTATGTCTCAATCATGTCCCCCCTCAAGCGTCTCTTTTCTAGGCTGAAGAGGCCCAAACGCCGTAGCCTTTCCTCATAAGGAAGGTGCCCCAGCCCCGTAATCAGCTTAGTCGCTTAGTCCTGTCGGCCTTCCCCCAGGGATCAGTTTAAAAGCTGCTCTGCCACCTTTTTGATGTTATGCGCCAGCAGTCTGGTTCCATTCTGGTTCAAATGGAGCCCGTCCCTCTTGTACAGGCCCCGCTTGTCCCAAAACGTTCCCCAGTGCCTAACGAATCTAAACCCCTCCTCCCTACACCACCGTCTCATCCACGCATTGAGACCCCTGATCTCCGCCTGCCTAGCTGGCCCTGCGCGTGGAACAGGTAGCACTTCAGAGAACGCTACCTTTGAGGTCCTGGCTTTCAGCTTCCTGCCTAAAAGCCTAAATTTGGCCTCCAGGACCTCCCAGCTACACTTGCCCACATCGTTGGTGCCGACATGCACCACAGCCGCTACCTCTCCCCCAGCACTGTCTACTAGCCTGTCTAGACGAGAAGTGATGTCCGCAACCCATTTATATATAACTTTGCAATTTTGCATGTATAGTCATACCGATAAGCATGCTTATCTAACCAGATTGTGGCTGCAGTCAGGGTCACCCCTGCTACTGCTGCCATTTTGGGGTGACCCCCCCTGGCCATACACAGGGTGGAGGCTCAATGAAGCCCTCCACAGGCAGAGGAAATTTCCTCTGAATACCAGATACTAATTGGAACTGTTGCCATGCCCAGCTTTCTGGTGGAATCTAGTTGGGAACTGCAGGGCACAGGACGTGAATGGATGCCTGGACGCCTGGTCTGGTCCAGCAGAACCCTTCTCTCCTTCTTGTGCTCTGAAGGCTCCTTCATTCGGAGCTTGAGGCTGGGAACAGTTTCCACCCACCTGCCTTTCCTCCCAGCCTCCACTGGTCACTCTTCACACTTAATGTCTTTACTGCCTTTATTGCCAGCGGGATCTCTCCTGCCACGCCGGAGAATCACCATGGAGACCCCTGGTGTGACTGCATCCTCAGCTCGTGCCTTTGCCCTAACATTAATCCTTTCTCAATGTACCACCAAGCCTGCTTTCGCTTCGAGGGGCGATCAAATAAATATGAAAAATGCTCCCAGAGGAGCCCGATATTTGCCAGACAAGCAGAAAGCCAGGCACAATAACACAACCGTGTAAGCCACCAGATTTTGTTAGCTCTGCTCCCTTTTCTCCCATTTGTAACATATTGTTGCGTTGTTATATTAATCTTTACTCCAAAGCAAATTAAAGCGGCGAGAGTTGTCAGGGCATTATTAAGAACAGCTGTTTAATTACGCTGCTTTTGCATCAATTTGTGAGTGGAATGGAACACCCTCTGCTCATTGACGTTATCTCTTGCTCTTTCTCCCCACCTTCCTCCCCCAGCAAAGCTACCCTGAATACCAGGGCATGTGTGTGTTCGGATTCTTTGTGAACTGTGTGTTCAGCTCCTGAAAACATCTTCCCGGACATTCACACCACAGGTCCTTCATTCACACAGCCAGAGCTGGACCCTGGCTATGGGAGGTCCTCTCCATATCCAGTCCTGGAATGGCAATTTCCCAAGCCAGGACCCTCCCTGGTTTGTGTTGGAATCAGAAATGAAGATCACAAGAACCTCAAAAGAGACCCACTGGATCAAGCTAAAGACCTGTCTAGTCCACCTTCCTGTTTCCCACAGTGGTCAACGAGATAATAGTAAAGCCTAACAAGCAGGAGCTGAACATGTGCCCTTCTTCCAGGGTTGCTCCCCTGCAATGGGTATGCAGATGCATTCTGCCTCTGGAAGTAGCACATTGCCTTATTGACTATGGACAATGGGGAAGGGGTGGAGTGCAGCAGGCAGCAGGTATTAAGACAAGGCTGAACATGTTCCACTGAGCACCTTTGGAGAACTGGCAAAATCAGCCTACCCCTTGCACTCCAACAGCCCCAAGCAATGCAACCATAGATCAGTGGTAGAATACATGTCTCTTCTGCAGAACGTTCCAGGTTCAATCTCTGGAATGATGGCAAGCCCAGGAAAGACCCTATCTGACACCTGGAAAGCCACTGTTGGGTAGGGTTGCCAGGATCATCTCCAAACCTAAGATTCAAGAGGTGGAATTCAAGTGATGTCCATGGCCTGGTGATGTCACAGGTTGCCAGGTCCTGACTGATGCAAAGATGTCTCCTCGATGTGGCACATTTTGAATGGAGGAAGGGCAGGGAGAGGTGGTGGAGAGAGTGGAAATCAAGAGATTGGACACTTACCAGAAGGGTGAAGCCTGGCAATCCAAGCTCCAGTGCAGTAGACAATACTGAACTAGATGGACCGTCGGTCTGATGCAATAAGAAGGACAGCTTCATAAACTGATCAGATGATAGCCCAGCTGGGATAATATTTGTGAAATGCTTGGAATACTCTAAAGAGCACTGTACAAGTGTTAAATATTACCTTAACGTGGCCGCTCTTTACCAGGGCTCCAGGGTTGTGCTTATCAGTGTTATCTTGGGGCTGGTCTGGAAAACATGAGGATCCCTTGTTATCCATAAATAACGCTGAGTTACTGCAGGCCCGGAGGAGCTTAGAAAAGTGCTGGCTTCTAACCCAACAATATTCAATTAGTATGTTTTGTTGATTACCATCTGGGTCACTGTTGTCAGAGTTACAGCTGGCTCAGTACCGGACCATAGATCATATTTGAAAAAAAAAAAAACCACCTGGGGAAATGGGGATATTAAAAAAGAACAGACCCTGAATGTAACATGATTTCTTTGTGTCCCAGCGCTGCTTTATCGACCCCAAGAATGAGGGCTCGCTTTATTAATTTTTGTCTAGATTAAATAACAGGGAAAAAAATATGTTCATGTCCTCTCCAAAACAGATAGAAAGGAGATGGCTGATAGAAGGGGTGGGTGGTGATGCTGTCCAGTTTTTCTCTAAGCCTACAGCACCTGGTATTCCCAGGCGGTCTCCCATCCAAGTACTAACCAGGCCTGATCCTGCTTAGCTTCCGAGATCAGGCGCATTCAGGGTAGTATGGCCATAGACACACCCTGAAGGAAAGAGAGAAGCAAGCTTACAATGGCAGAACTTCTTCTATGCTACCCCATTCATTTCTTTCTTGCATTTTTATCCATTCCTTCCTTCAAGGAGCTGAAGGAAGCAGGCTTGGTTCCCTGCACCCCACAGGCCCATATCACACGTGGACCCCACTGGCAGTTAAAAGTAGCTAAAACAAAGTCAAGGTGCTACGGTCAGAAAATTGTAATTTTTCAGAGTGTTATCTCAGTCTTTTTGCTTACAGCTTTGTACGGCGCATGTCCATTGTAAAAGCATCATTAATAAGGAATACATGCATTGCGTTGGGCTGAAACAGTTCAAAGATATTTTTGCAAACATTTTTGTAGAAGCGTTGACACGCGCCTCTCCGTTTTATAAATGTTCAGTGCTGTTTGCAAAGGCATTTGCTGGTCTGTTTCATTCAGTCCCCCATACCTTGAGGAGGCCTTTGTGACTGCCTCCCCAACACCAGAAGCAGTGCATACCCCATAGGCACAGGAGCACTGGCACTGGAAAATTGGATAGGATTGGACCCTCAATCAGCTTCAAGTTGCCCATGAAGACATTGTCAAATCATTGGATCTCTCTCTCTCTCTCTCTCTCTCTCTCTCTCTCTCTCTCTCTCTCGCAGAACATATATTGCTCAGGCAAGAATTCAAGATCCATGACCAGCTCAAGTATATGGCTTCTGCAAAGCACAGATGGGCAGGACATGTCATCCGCTGAACAGACGACTGATGGAGCACCAGAATCACACAGTGGATCCCATACCACGTCAAAAGAACCCCCGGCCGACCAGCTACTCGCTGGTCACATACCTTTTCCAGGTCATTTAAACAACAGACACTGCCACACTGGGCAACAGTAGCACTAGACCAAAAAACATGGAGCGAGCATGGGCCACATTGGAATGATCGCCAATGAAGCTGGACCATCAATGTATCAATTATGTATATATGGCAATATGTTACCATTCCATTCTCTGTGTGATCCCTTGTTGGCTATGATCACCCCTGTGACTGATCTAGAAACCATTGGCCTGTCTTGCCCACATTCTCAGTGATCTCCTCACTGACAGTGATCTCCTCGCTCTCCGTTTGCCCTCAGTGACACTATCCCACAATAAAATGCAATTGACTATATAGGACCACAATGCCATTGATTATGTGATCCCTGACTGGAAGGAATAACCTCTATGACTAGTTGGGGGGGGGGGGGGGAACTAGCTGGAGAAGGAAAAGAATGTTGTTTGAAAGGAAACCTTTTCACTGAAATCAAAACAACTACCAAAGTACCTATTTTTAACCAGAAAATTGAAACTGAAAAGTATTTGGCTTATAATAATTTAAAGCAGCTTGTTATCAGATGAGACTCTGCCACTGAATAGCTGTTCAGATTGCTTGAGCAGGGAGCAGATCAGCTCTAAACTATATCATATGAAACAGGGAGAGAACCTGCGAGTAAGTCATTTTGTGGAAAGGCAGGGGGGAGAGAATAAAGGCTAAGCCCTCATTTCCTCTGAGACGTGCTGTTGGTTTGACATTCCCAAAGTCTAAGCATACCATCAGTCACAGCCAACTAGACCTGGTCTCCTGGAAAAAAAGGCAGCTTATACTTTCAGAGGCAAAGAGACACAGAGGAGAGAGTAGGTGGATTGCTGAGCTTGCAAGTGGGAACGTGATGACTCAAGACAAATCCCAAAGAGTGGGTCTGTAGAGCTTAGCATACGTGAAGGACCTCCAAGATTCACCACCTACACTAAGGGGACCAGAAGCACAGGACTCTTACTGGGGAAGCATTCAGATATTCAGGCTACAATCCTGTCCAGGTTCCTGGGAGTAGGCCCCACTGAACACAACAGAACTTACTTCTGAGTAGACATGCCTAGGATTGTGCCCATTACACTGTGTAACACAAACATTGTTTATGCTGAATTTTTAATGTTTCTTGTACAATTCAAAGGTACTGATTCCAATGCTAATCTTGGATTTTTTTTTATATATCATCAAAACATTTTTTTCCGTTATGTTAGACTTTTGTGTTTTTATCTGTCCTGTTAGCTAATGCACTGTAACATACATCGTCTAATACAACTGCCTGGTGTAAATTGTGGCTTAACTATTGGTGCTATACCCAAAACAGCAGCAATGTTGATACTCTTGCTGCATGGGTAACAGCCTATCCTCCATACCTGTTTTACCCAGGCTTCGTGCACTGGAGAGGACACTCTGTTCCAGAACCACCATTCAGAGCGTGACACCATAGTCTTCCAAGACTGAAGGATGCCAACAAAAAAAACAAACGGTTTTTAAGTGCTGTTAGTCGCCTTGGGTGCCCTTCAGGGAGGAAGACGGATTACAAGTCCAATAAAGAATAATAAAGAATCTTCAAAAAATATTCAGATAAACACAAAATTGTTCAAATTTCGTTACCCAGTGTAATCATTTACCCTCCAGTCTTAAGTGATACAGTCCAGAAAAGGTGTTGCTAAGTGTGTGTGTGACTTTTGGTACCTCTTAGTTCTTCAAACCATATAATCTGTCTTCCGCTCCCAGGAATGCATGGTTTTCAAAAGCTCTCTGTCTTCTCTCCTATCCCTCCAACCCACTGGGCTTCTGCTTTTCTGCAATCCTTTTCCTGCCTCTTTCTAAAAATTGCTCCTTCCTGCCAACTCTTTCTAGCTCATTGCAAAGCTGTATTTAAGGCTCTCTGGACTCCGAGCGTTGCTCCCAGTTCTATTTCACAAACAGTTATTTCGCTAGCACAGTATTATTCATTTCAAATGAGAGAAAAAGAAAATTTTAATGAATTCTTACAAACATCAAGATTTTTAAAAAATAAATGGTCAGGCTGCAGCAGGACCTCATTAAAATACAAAGAATTAGCAGCTCTCAGGCCTTTCAATTATTAACAATGTACTTGTTCTCCAGAAAAGTACCCATGAAAATTTAAAACAGATGAAAATGGTTGTTCACGTAAAAACTGCTCAGTTAATCTGTGAGTAATGTTTTATTCAGAGGTGTTAAATGAACACTGCAAAGTTTGATATGTGATAATCCATCATTCATGTGGCATAACACACAAGGATCAATAGAATTCTGTGCCCAGAGGACAGGCACACTTGGTAGCTCAGGGGAGACCTGGGCAAAGGATACTCCATTTAATTCACTGGCCAGCCAGAATCAATAGCAGCAGATGGAGTTGATAAAGCAGGAACTGTCAGCAAACTGGAAGCGGCGTTTCCGACCATGTCTGAAGCTTCAGTGAGGCTCCTGTGCGGTCCTACAGGTGTGCAAGTCTCCGCGCCCGGGGCATTTGCCCCTTTCAATGAATGGCAGGTCCACTACTGCTAGACACTGATACATGTCTTTACAATATTGTTCTATATATAGAATCCTACTGACCCCGAATGCGCATATGGTTCTTTGGATTTTTGGAGAGGCAACCAACAGATGACAGGAGAATTCAAAGGACTTCTAATGTTTGCAAACGGGACCCCCACTCACACACGTGGAGGACCCCGAGGGATTACAATGATGCAGGTTTTATAGGGTCTTTTAGATAGGGGAGGGGGACAAGAGGACACAAAGAGAGAAAAAACATCCATTTGTTTACAGAGATATCCATTACAGGGGGTCTGGTACTCTAACTCATCCCTTTTACCCTAACCCTTTCATCCTCATTTGTTGATTGCCCTTATTTATGACTTTCTGTTCACCCTTGGAGGCCCATACCACAGCTAGCTTGTTCTCTGAGAGGGATAGCTTTTGGTCAGAGAAGAGCCTTGTGGGTGAACTGGGCATCTTGGGATATTTCCATATTGTGAGCTGGGCATATTGATATCACTTCTATCTCCAGATGTTTTCTTTCCATGGTGTAGTAATCTCTCTTAGCTGCACACCACAAGCCTCGAGCTTCTGCAGACAGACACAAATCACTCCAGAGGAAGAGGATCTTCCATTTGTTGTCGCACTTTGTCACTGACCTTCTCAGCATTCTGGTCCGCCCTCTCATCGCGGCACATAACATCAACTTCTCGCCCTCGCTAAGGCTCATGCCAGCTTATCAGTGTCTTCTGGTCTCCCTTCCAGGCATGAATCGGGCACCTCCTTATTCGTTTTCAGGCAGTTCAACCTCCGGACCACACCTCCTGCCAATAAGTAAATGGGATTTACTTCTGAGCAAACATGGATAGGATTGTGCTGCCAGTGCTCTTAACCTATTGGGAGAAGCATGACAACAGAGCTATGGCTGTTGTCAGGTGGATGAAGTTCCATCATCGCTGGACTACCAAGGAAATCCACAAGGAAAACTGGCAAGTGGACCCCTCCCTCTCTCCCTCCCTCCTTTAGCCCCTCCTTTCCTTATTTCTTCAATGACTGTATCTCCCAGAGCTTGATTATAGAAGGAGCTCTGCTAATATACACACACAGAGATCAGTGTTATCCCCCAAGAATACGGCTCAGGTGCCTGTTACCAGCATCCATAACAAACAGGGACATAATGGAGAAATGTCAGCTGCATAATGGAGAAACAGGGACATAATGGAGAAAAGAAGCAGCCAAAGAACATTGTCAACAGGGATGGGGGTAATTCTGTTTGTTTTTCCTCTGTTGACAATACCAGAGAGGTGTCAGGTTCCAGGAAGGATGTAGGCACAAGATTCCTTTCCTGTTTGCTGAGGCCCGGGGTCACTGTCTATGTCACATGGACATTTCCTAGTGATCTTCTGTTTACAGCCCACAAATTTTGGGCAGTCAAGGTCACTGAATGGATTGATGCAGTCTCTTGTAGATTCCTCTCTGGTAGAGTGTGGCCGGTTCCTGGTTGGGCAGCTGCCTCGGAACCCGTTACGGCTTGTGGTGAGGTTTTGGTTGAAACTTAGGACTCTTAACGCATAGATTCCAATTTTGATTTTGAGATCAAACCTAGCCAAATTGGCAGGTTAGAATATTTTTAATGCAGAGAGTGGTTGCAGCATGCTGGATGAGTCCAGCGGCATCGCTAGAAGGGATGCAAAGCATTAAGTTTTGCAGGGAGCCTCATCTTGACATGCAAGTCATGATGAGAGCAACTAAGATGATTACGGGGCTGGGGCACCTTCCTTATGAGGAAAGGCGTTTGGGCCTCTTCAGCCTAGAAAAGAGACGCTTGAGGGGGGACATGATTGAGACATACAAAATTATGCAGGGGATGGACAGAGTGGATAGGGAGATGCTCTTTACACTCTCACATAATATCAGAACCAGGGGACATCCACTAAAATTGAGTGTTGGGCGGGTTAGGACAGACAAAAGAAAATATTTCTTTACTCAGCGTGTGGTTGGTCTGTGGAACTCCTTGCCACAGGATGTGGTGCTGGCGTCTAGCCTAGACGCCTTTAAAAGGGGATTGGACAAGTTTCTGGAGGAAAAATCCATTACGGGGTACAAGCCATGATGTGTATGTGCAACCTCCTGATTTTAGAAATGGGCTATGTCAGAATGCCAGATGCAAGGGAGGGCACCAGGATGAGGTCTCTTGTTATGAGGTGTGCTCCTTGGGGCATTTGGTGGGCCGCTGTGAGATACAGGAAGCTGGACTAGATGGGCCTTTGGCCTGATCCAGTGGGGCTGTTCTTATGTTCTTAAACTACAATTTCCAGGAGGCCTTGCAGGTCTTCTTGTTGTCTGGTGTGCTCCCTGGGGCATTTGGTGGGCCGCTGTGAGATACAGGAAGCTGGACTAGATGGGCCTATGGCCTGATCCAGTGGGGCTGTTCTTATGTTCTTAAGTGGCCCCTCCCCTTCAGAATCAGGCGTATGCCTCACTTTTGCTCCAACCACCCGGAATGGCTCCGAAGGGGAGGGGCGGCTTGCACATCGCAATGAGTCTCTGTGTAAAACTTAGTGCTTTGTACCCCTCTCTAGCTATGCCACTGGTGAGTCTACGCTAAAAATTGGGACTTCCCTAGTTCAATCCTCAACTCTTCCACAAATTTTGAGGTAGCCTTAGGTAAGCCACTCCCTCTAAGCTCTCAGCCATCCCATGAACAATGATTTCTTGTGCACTGGTAGAACCAGCAGAATGCATTGGAGGTAGAACTGGCAGGCATGTTCCTATTCTTCCCTCCACCCATTTAACCAATGCACAGAAAGGATATCTCAAGGGATTGTTTCCTCCTGTGTACGAAACTAGGGATGATATCTTTGATTAAGCCAGCAAATCCATCTCTACCTACCAAATGCCTCTCAGGGGAGATGAACAATGCCTTGCCGTGAGTCAGATAGGATCCTTGCAAAGAGACACAAAGCACCAACCCAAGAACATCTCCTGAACTGCTGAAGTATTGATTTCAATTGACCTTGGATACTGGAGCATTGATCAGTTGTGCCACAGTTTTGGAAATGGCTGACTTGCCACTTGCGTCCATCCAGTCCTGACATGCCCAAAAGCAACATTTTAGCTCTCAGATTTGCTTTGAGATCAAAAGCATCCAAGGCGCGGCAGAGTCAGTGGATAAACGCCAAGTCGGGCCTCTCACTTTGCTGTCTCTTCATTGATTTTTGCCTACTTTTGTTGATGAAGCTGCATTCACAACTAGCGATAAATCCATTAGACAAACATGACACTCCATTATTCACTGTGCTGCCATCACCCAGGGGATGCAAGCTTGGAGGAAGGTAGGATGGAATCCTTAGATAGCCCAGGGAACCAGTTCCTTATCTAACAGCTTGTCTTTAAGCAGCAGCATTGTGCTGGTGGCACACATGTGATCATCAGATGTAATAAGGCACAGCAATACCAGATGCTTAAACTGATTCAATGATTATTCTTCCACCCCACCCCCCTGAATTCTAGGAATTGTATTGATCTGAGGAGTCCTCTTTGTATCTTCAGCTCCATGCATTCAGAAAACATGGAGAGCAAGCTGAGTCCTCTCTGCTGGTTCCACTCCCAACCTCAACTTGTTCAGCCGAAGGAGAGAACTAAGAACCCAATCCTATCCAATTCTCCAGTTCTGGTGCAGTTGTGCCAGTGGGGTGTGTCCTTGGTGGAGGGGCAATCACTGGGGCCTTCTTAAGGTATGGGAACACGTGTTCCCTTTCCATGGGGCTGCATTGTGGCTACACCAGAGTTGGAAAGTTGGATAGGATTGGCCCCTAACTCCATTCACTGACGTTGAAAGGATGAATATATGCACAGGGTTTGTACCTGCAAACAGAATATTGATTGCATCTGGGTTCCCACTGTGCATGACTAGTACCACTGAAAGTTAGTCCTTGCTGAATGTATGGAGTTCAGCGGTCATGGATGCAGAGAGAGATCAGGGAACTGAGTCAATGGGTGTGATGCTGCTCCCTCCATGCATTCATTCATTATGATACTAGGGTATCTGCATCCTGAACAATTGTGTCCTGGTCAAATGCATCCTAGTCTTTGGTGCCCCTAGAAATTTGCATCTTCCCCCCCCCCCCATGTCTCGGTCGTTTGTATCCCACTATAACTGGGAAACAAACAAACTATAACTGGGCAGCAAACTTCATGTTATATATCCTAAGCTTCTTATCCCAGTCCTATCCCTAACCCTCTGTTTGCATTTAAAAACTAAAAAAAAGTGCATTTAATATAAATATACATTTATTAGGATACAAATGTCCGGGACAAAAAAAGAACAGACACCAATATCCAAATACATGGACGCAGTATTGACAGGGACACACTTGTCCAGGAGGCAATGGTCCTGGCATTGGTTGGTGATGGTTGGCAACCTTCAGTCTCGAAAGACTATGGTATAAGCCTACAGCACCTGGTATTCCCAGGCGGTCTCCCATCCAAGTACTAACCAGGCCTGACCCTGCTTAGCTTCCGAGATCAGACGAGATCGGGCATGTGCAGGGTAACAGTTGTCCTGGCATTACTCAATATATTATTATTATTATTATTATTATTATTATTATTATTATTATTAACAGTATTTATATACCGCTTTTCAACGAAAAGTTCACAAAGCGGTTTACAGAGATGCAGCTGAAGATGAGAACATTCTATGTTGTTGAGAACAGGGATCCCTTGATATATTTGACCAAACTACTGATTTTTTTTGGGGGGGGGGTGGTGGTCTCACATTTAAACTGGCCTAAAAAGGCAACTCATACGTGGAATTTGGGAATCCCTCCGTACCCACTTAAGAAATATCACTAGTTTGAACAAAACTCTTTTGGTTTCCTTGAATTCCTCAGCAGTTTAGCCCCAGGAGAAACTCCCAATTCTTTTCCAAAGTCGAGAAAAAGCTCCATAATAATGTATTTATTCATTCATTGATTTAGATAATGTATGATCGGCTCCTCTACATTAACATTTACTCAAAACGACTTCCAAATCTTGCGTTATGAAATAATAGCAAATAAAACAACATTAAAAGTGGCTAACGGTTGCTTGGCAGTTTCTCGATCTAATCTAATGCTGATTCAGCAGTGAGAAGTATTTGAAGGCGCATAGATGTTAATGTGCATTCATGCCCCGGCTCTCAGAAGACCCAGCTGCTCTGTCATGTTTTTCTGCTGTTCTACTGAAGCCAATAGCCGCTCTGTGAGAAGGTGTTGCTCCTTCTGGAAGAAGGAATAAGAGTTCCCTGGTGGAGGTTTTGCAAACTGACTATGTCTGTGGTTGGCTCATTACAATCTCTGCGCATGAACTGGAGGTTGTCCATGACTTTGTGTACCTTGGCTCAATGATCTCCGACACTCTTTCTCTTGATACCGAGCTAAACAAACTCATCGGTAAAGCAGCTACCACATTTTCCAGACTCACAAAGAAAGTCTGGTCCAACAAGAAGCTGACGGAACATACCAAGATCCAGGTCTACAGAGCTTGCGTCCTGAGTACACTTCTGTACTGCAGTGAGTCATGGACTCTTCGCTCACAACAGGAGAGGAAACTGAACGCTTTCCACATGCGCTGCCTCTGACGCATCCTCGGCATCACCTGGCAGGACAAAGTTCCAAACAACACAGTCCTGGAATGTGCTGGAATCCCTAGCATGTATGCACTGCTGAAACAGAGACGCCTCGTTGGCTCGGTCATGTTGTGAGAATGGACGATGGCCGGATCCCAAAGGGTCTCCTCTATGGAGAACTCGTGCAAGGAAAGCGCCCTACAGGTAGACCACAGCTGCAATACAAGGACATCTGCAAGAGGGATCTGAAGGCCTTGGGAGTGGACCTCAACAGGTGGGAAACCCTGGCCTCTGAGCGGCCCGCTTGGAGGCAGGCTGTGCAGCATGGCCTTTCCCAGTTTGAAGAGACACTTGGCCAACAGTCTGAGGCTAAGAGGCAAAGAAGGAAGGCCCATAGCCAGGGAGACAGACCAGGGACAGACTGCACTTGCTCCCGGTGTGGAAGGGATTGTCACTCCCGGATTGGCCTTTTCAGCCACACTAGACGCTGTTCCAGAACCACCTTTCAGAGCGCGATACCAGAGTCTTTTGAGACTGAAGGTTGCCAACATAGATGGCTCCTTGGCCGTGCTACAATATGGGTGATTGGGAATGTTGCTGATCTGCTGTCTCCTATGCAAGCAGCTAGAGATGCCACCTTGGACTCAGTCTACCCACCTATCTGTACCCATTTCTAGCTTCATGGCTGCTGCACCAACCTTTTGTGTGTTTTGCACCAATGCACACCCCCTCCTTGCCCCAACCCAGTACATAAACCGTTAAGGCAAAGCTCTTCCTACAGACCAATTTCTGAATCCCTTAAGCACTTCCAACTTTGCACATTCACATGCCATCCCCTCATTCCTGCCAACCAGTCTGTCTAATAAAGAGATCATCCTTGCCACCTCTCTGCCCACCTCTTGTTTGCTGCCAGTCCAACTAATCTGATCTAATCTAATTTAATCTAACTGGCCATATGTAGCTATCGATACAGGCGCCCACTTGAGAATCATAAACAGGATCATTTTCTGACCTGGAAAGATGTTGATGAGAACTAGGTTAGCTAATGGGATGTGCCTTTGCCAAGTAATAGTCTATGCAGAGGTTTTTCAAGGTTGAAAACTCTTTTGGCTGGGGATGCGGCATCATTTTTTGCCATGGCTTTAATTCTCTAGCTTCCTTCTCCCTCTCCCCGCCACATATTTTGGCTGCACTGTCTAAGTGCTCTGATGAACTAGTTGCTGTATTCTGTCTTATTTCACACAGGACTCCAAGTTTTGTATCCTGTTTGCTGAAATCTTTGTCTCATTCTGTGTCGGGGTCTGTAAAGCCTCTTTATTTCCAGAGAAGCTTTTCTTTCCCCTGGGCATGGATATCTGTGAATATAATTCTGATGGGGGATTTGCCAACCCCACCAGGAGAGGGAAACTGAAGCTGGGGTATGTGACCAATTTGCAGTATTAGGTGACCTGGCTGTGAAATCTCCAAGTGGGGTATTTTCTGGGGGTGGCAGCTTTGGTGTGTTAATCAGAGTTTGTAAACCCCCTCTTGATCTTGGTGTGTGCTGGAACCAGCTGTGAGGACCTCCTCTTCCATCTCCTCTGTTTCTGGATCTAGGCGCAGTCTGCTTCTGGGGTCTGCATTGCAAAGTTCAGTTAACTCCTTGAAACCATCCACACTGCCAAGCGACCCTAGTTGTAAAGAATGGTCTTTCATTCCACTACGTTCCACTCACACAAGGATCAAGGATGTAATGGACATCCTTGATTTCAGAGCACCACTGCTTTGCAGAATGAATACAAGGCTAGTTTCTTATTTCAGGCTGCCACACAACAGAAGGTTCTATCTGTGAAGTTTTGAGCTGACAAACCTTATTGATAAAATGGTTCCAGTAAGTCCCCCTACTGTTGCAACACTCACTCCCTTTATTGCTTCCCAAGGCTTTGTGTTCTTTATAAAGTTGATTTCCTCTAGTATTATATACAATAGAAAAGGTTGAATGGGCTAAGGAGTTGCTGAGTCATTTCAGTTCCCCTTCATCCATCCCGCTTGTCTGCAGGGCATCTCTCAGTCCTCCATGAAATGGCAATGTCTGGGTTGTAAATGATTTTCTCCCACCTTTGGGGACTTTAAGAGGAGAGCTGCAGAATGTGGATTGGAGCTGGAGGGAAAAACTGCAGGAAAGAAGAGCACTGAGCGGAAATGAATATTTTTTTTTTTGCCTCTGTGAGATGCATCTTCTCCCTTTTTGATGATTTTTTTGCAGCAACTGTTACCCTGCACATGCCCAATCTTGTCTGATCTTGGAAACTAAGCAGGGTCAGGCCTGGTTAGTACTTGGATGGGAGGCCGCCAGGGAATATTGGGTGCTGTAGGCTTATACCATAGTCTTTTGAGACTGAAGGTTGCCAACCACTATTTGCAGCACTTGCAAAAGGACATGAAACTATTCCCAAGAGGATGAACATTAGGGAGAAGAGGGACCCCACGGCTGAGGCAATCAAGCCAATGCTCTTTTGCCCCAGTCCAGCTGCACATAGTTGAGACAAAATGTGGAAAGGGGGGTGGTCATCCCTCCATACTGCACTATGCCCAATGGGATGTGCATTCAATGTACATCCCCATTCCTCTGCTGCCCCCAACTAGTCATGAGTACTATAAACAACCATAGCCTTGCCATACAGCATTATTGGGCAATGAGAACATCAGCCCAGTGTGGTAAGACGGGATATTTCAGTTGCCAGAGAAGTATATAGTTTCATAGTTTCTTCCATATTCACAGGGAGAGTGGGTCATGTCAGAATTGCTTTTTGCAGGGCACAGACCACACAGGCAAAGCCTACATATATATTGCTTGTGCAAAGTGCCAACAGGCTCATCATAAAGAATGAGGCGCCTTAGTCACTGCACCATCAGGGCAGCTTATAAATGAAGAAAATATATCTCTGCTGCCTACAGCACTCCCATGACAATGGCTAGGAGGTGTACTGCACTTGTCAACCCAGGGCCCAATCCTATCCAACTTTCCAGCACTGGTGCTGCTGCAATGTAGCCCAGAGGTAAGGGAACAAATGTTCCCTTACCTTGAGGAGGCCTCTGTGACTGCCACCCCACTAAAGAATGCAGCACACACCCCATTGGCACCACTGCACTGGCCCTGGAAAATTGGATCAAATTGGGTCCCCAGTTGGCTCCAGGGAACAGGGCAGCTAATAGGGACTCTGCTTGCCCTATATAACTGCTGCCTTGAACTCTGTCCCCCAAACTGAGCAACTCATCATCAGCACAGCTGTGCTACAGACTTCTGGAGTCTGCTCCCTTTTGCTTTCTTTCGGAACCCAGTCTCTTCATTCTAGTACTGGGCTACGTCAACTACACCTGATCTCTTTTACTGCCACCTCTACAACTTGACCTTTGTCTGTTCTTGCCTTTACTCCTCATCTCTGAGCTCTTTGACTTTGACCATCATTACCTCAACAAATCCCTCCACACCTGACCACCTGCCTGCCTGACTCCACAAAGACCAGACTCCTTGTACACTCATAGCTTTAGTGCACAAGGTACAATCAAGGCATGGAAGGCAGAGGTAGACAATGCCGCTTGTCTCTCTCTCTGCACAGAATGTACATAGATGCCGGTCTCTGGACAAGGTTTGTGTGTGTGGGTGTTTCAGTGGCACTCAAATGTTAAGTGCCAACTGAGAAATGAACTGAAAGGAAACAAGATGAGCCAGAGTGGGGGAGATTTATTAATATTTTTGGTTCTCCTGTAAACATTGCTTTGTCTCAAAATGAGCCAACATCCAGCATACAGCTAATCAACATCTTAAAATAATTTGCACCAATATGTAAATACGACTGCATCTGCAAAAGAGAATCAAGCAGACTGAATTGAAATTAATCAGAACCAGCTCTTAAAGTAATATGTTATTCAATAACCACGGCCATCACAAAAGAGTGGCATAATACCAAAAAGAAAATACGCTTGCTAGTTCTAAAGGAAAAAGGTTACAAGCATTCCCATTTATAGCAGGCAAAATGAGTGCTTTTCCAGTGGCCACCATGATTGAATCTGACCATGCCACGTGCAACTGGATCCCAGTTTTTGCACATTTCAGAGCCGCCTTGAATTAGGCTCCCTGGCACTCGACTGTGCCATGCTTGTCAAATCTGGAGTGTGGTTTGAGAGTAATCATTAGAGCTCTAGATTTAGACATCTGGTGATGGAAACTAAAATGGCAAGCTGCTTTCTGTTGAACTGAATCCAGCCATCATTTGTTACTATAGAAGTGTTCCTGTTCCAATCCAATTCAAAGCTGATATTTGACTTCATCTGGTCTGACTGATGCAATTGTTCTGATGTTTACTGAGAAGGATTTTGAACTTTTACCTATCCAGTTTTGTTAAATCCAGTGCAGACTTAATCTGCCAGGAGCTATCTAGCCGGAGAAGGGCTTGCCATCCTGGATCAGATCATAAACCATAAGCTAGTGTTCCCTTCTTGGGCATTAATACGAGATGAAATTTGCTAGGAAGCACATCATAGAGATTTTGCAGAATACTTGGGTCTTATCCTAACCAACTTTCCAGCACTGGCATAGCTGTGCCAATGGGACGTGTGCTTCATCCTGCAGTTGGGTGGCACTCACGGAGGCCTCCTCAACGTAAGGGAATGTTTGTTCCCTTGCCTCAGAGCTGCATTGCCCTTATGTCAGTGCTGGAACCTGGGTTAGGATTGCACCCTTAATCATATACTTCTTCTGATAGAAGTATCATCAGCATTGCAAGGAACTGCAGTGCCTCAACAGGTGCTGACTCACCAGTGGTAGCCACAACTGGACTGGAAGTGACATAGCATTGCTACCCCCTATGCACAAGTATAGGGCGTTCCAGGGGAAAGTCTTTGATTACACTAGTTTCTTTGAAATGAGATCATGGAAAAGCACCTTTAAAAAACAAACAAACCGAAAGAAAAGTTCATCACTTTCCTTGATGCTCATAATGTACATTAATCTTGCTTGCATCCTTCACTTGGAATCCACCTTTCATTGAATGGAACTAGATATTTCCCAATGAGTGTTTGTCCTGCCACCACACGAAACAAACGCTAAAGAAGATGAAGATGATGAAGATGATAAAGATGAAGAAGATGATAAAGATGAAGAAGATGATGATGATGCATTGGGCTGGAATTGCATCTTCAGTCCACTGAAATCGATGGAGTTACACTGAGATGGACTCTCCTTTATAAATCCTAGGGACAAAGTGTTGTGATTTTCCATTTTATTTACTAGATTTATATCCAGCAAATTTGACTCAATAGTCCTCTTGGGCAGCTTATGATTCAAAATCAATAAAAAATACCCAGCAACATACCATAAACTAAAAGCAATTAAAAGAAGGGAAAGCAACAGAAAACAAAACAGAGCTCGAAATATAAAAAGCGGTACAAAGAAGAAAGCAATCCAAACCTTGCTCTCCAAAGCCTAATGGAAGATGCAAGTGTTCACTTCTATGTTTCTAAAAACATCAGTAGAGGGAGACCAGTAGAGGCAGACCTCTCTTGGCAGATTGCTTCTTAAGATGGGGCCACTGCCAAGAAGGTCTTACCTCTAACAGTAGCCAATAATGATGGAATCTTCAGCAGGACCTCTCTTGGAGATCTCAGTACTCAAGAAGGAAGCTTCATAAGAGAGCAGGCAATGACTGGTGCATGGTGGGCACAGATCTTTGAGGGCTTTATAGGGTTAAGTCCAGCACTAGAAACTGTGAGCCAAACTACATGTTCCCTTGGAGCTCTACGATTGGAATTCCCAACATAATTTTCTTCTTATAAAGGTAGAAAATTCTGGTTCTTTCTGGTTCTAGCTAATTGACTGTATGGTTTTACACGTTCTTCATTTATAGGAGAGGGTATAACTCTGTGCAGTGAGGGGAAATAAGAATTCAATAAGGTTCATAGGCAGTGCTCTGACCCTGGTTAAAGACTCAAAATAGCGGTTTTCAAACTTTTTCATTTTTTAAATACGAGTAGTGTCGTATCTTCAACCTGCAATTTAATTTGTATCCATCAAGGGCAACTGCAGACCTATCTCTGCCTCCCCCAAAGTCAGCTCAGACTGTGGTGTGAGGGGAGGGGGAATTCCTAACTCTTTTCCTCCTCTGCAGCTGTGATCCAAATCATCTCCTGGAGCTGTCGTTCGTTTATTTATTTTATCGTAAAAGATTTCTCCCCCACCTCACTCTCGAAGAGCTGCAAAGTGGAAAATGGTGTATTTTGAAAAACAATAATAAAGCATTAAAAAGAAGCATGAAACAAAACTAAAAACATCAAGAGTTTTTTTGGACTAGAAGGATTAGTTACTCTAGGTGCCTTTCTCCAGTGTGGAAAAGTTTCTGGAAGTATGGTTTATACTTCTATACTCTCCCACACATGTGCAATTCTGCTTCCTTCGCACATGTGGCTGTTTGATGGTTATGCACCTTCAAGGAGAAAAAGTCTTAACAGATAAAAAAAATGGAGTTGTAAATCTGCAGTGTTTTCCAGTTTATTTGAGCTCCCTCATCTTAAAGCAGCATGATGCACCAATGCTTAAGCTTCACTGGTCTTCCACCTACTGATTGTGCGCCACAATTTTTTTCCCCCCCGTACATGAAGCCAAGGATTATTCTAGTGGAATTACTGGAGATGGCGAAACTCTGCCTTTGCAGAGAAAACAATTTCACAGAAGACTAAACTGAGTTAGGACAGGAAACAGGGATACAAAGGCAATGAAAAAGGAGTCCAATCTCTCCGGGGCTTGCCAGAATGAAGAGACAATTAGACCAGAGTGCAATGCAGCCTGGCACCCTGTGTAATCATTTTCTTTTCAAAAGGCTGGGAAGGCATGGAGACATAAGGTGAACTGACTGTATATAACTTTCTGCACCAGCTTAATTACCAGTGCATTTCCTTCCATCGTCTCTGGTGCATGCTGGTTTCTCAACAGTGCTGTTTGGGGACTTGGGGGAAAGAGATGTGAGCTTGCTCTGGCAGTAAGGAAGATGGGTGGATGCCTCAGAACAGTGGAGAGCAGAGGCTTTCATAACCGGCTGCCAACACTTAAATCTGGAGGGAGGGAGGATGCTCTTAATTCCACAAGCACCACCCCCGATTCCCTCTAACTTTAGCTGAATCAGTCCACTCCCATAGCCTTCTAAATACAGTGGCTAAGGAGGCTTACACAAAAAAATGAGGGGACTGGTAAATTTGTCTCTGATCACTCCTGGCTGTGCTCAGCGCCCAAGATTGTTGGGAATCCCCAGAAGGCAACGGGGAAGTGCCTCTTGCTGCCAACTTTTCTAGACCTTTGTCTACTAGCCTAGTGAATGGATCATGGTATCTTAGAGATCGCCTACTTCCCTACAATCCGGCTTGTCCTCTTAGGTCATCAGAGAAGGCCTTTTTACAAGTGCCGCCGCCTAGGGAGGTACGTGGGGCGGCGGCAAGAAATAGGGCCTTCTCAGTGGTGGCACCAACGCTATGGAATTCCCTTCCCCTTGACTTAAGAATGGCTCCCTCTCTTGAGACTTTTCGGCGAGGCCTGAAGACCCTTCTGTTTAAACAAGCCTTCTGAGTTCTCAGCCTTTTTAACATCTTTTCAACGTCTTTTAATATTTTTTACAGGCCTGATTCTTTTATGATTTGCTGCTCTATGCTCTTTTTACCTGACTGCTTTTTATCTGACTGCTGTTTTTATGATATTATTATTATTGATTTATACCCTGCCTTTTTGCCCAACGGGCACACAAGGAGGCTTACAAACACTTTAAAAAACATTAATGTGTTAATGTGTTAATGTGTTAATATGCTTTTATCTGTTTTAAATTATGTTTTTAATCTGTTTTAACCTGTTGTAAGCCGCCTTGAGTCCCTTCGGGGAGAAAGGTGGGGTAAAAATAAAGTTATTATTATTTATTATATTTTATCATGAAGTATGGTTCCTGTACCCCCGGGGCTGGGGATAAGAATAGGCCCTCAGTTTGGCTGTACTTGTCGTAAGAGGTGACTAAACAGCCACCGGGTAGATGGGACTCATCAGCCTGGGAAGGCAGCTCATCTGAGAGAAGGAAAACTCTGATCCCAAACCTCCACTGCCTTGTGGCTACATCCAGTTATAGAAAAGGCTTCAGGAGTCAACCTCGAGGCAAAATCTGGAGCCGGAGTCCCTGAGGCAGTTCATGGCTGAACACAGTCACGTTTTGGCAACTCCTGCGACGCCGCTGGAACCAACCGTATTGGCCTCTGCCTTTCCATTGGACCATTTAAGCGACGTGGAGAGGGGGGATTTGCTGCATGGGTAACAGCCTATCCTCCATACCTACTTTACCCTGGCTTCGCGCACTGGAGAGGACACTCTGTTCCAGAACCACCATTCAGAGCGTGACACCATAGTCTTCCGAGACTGAAGGATGCCAACAACATGGTTCCTGTCCAACAAGATGCCTAGCTGAAAGAGAAGACCAGGAAATGCCCTAACTCTTAGCTTTTGCCCTTACTTCTGGTTCTCACAGAGTGAAGTCCTTTCAACAGAGCGACCCAAAGAGATGATGGTCTTAAACAAGAGCCTCCCAGGGCTTATTCTCTCATGACCACAATTTCAAGCAGTCCTTAAGTCTCTGTTCCAGAGGGGAAAGAGTCAACCAGACCAGGAGGGCTGGCAGAGATGCTGGTCGCAGATCCAATCCCCATCCTGTCAGCCAGAAGTCTCTTGAGCCAGGATCCGTTGACCTGGGACCCCCAGAGACATCTTCCCCACTTCATACAGGAGGAACATCATTTTCATGTTTTACTGAGGTTGGCCAGCTCTGCCTGCTGGCGAATCCCATCAGAAGACGACAGCAGAAGCAGCTACAATAGAAGTCGACTGGAGGCTTCCCTGCTTGGATCCTCTGTCATCCTTGGTCTACACGAGATTCTCCTTTCCTCCTGATCATATGTGCTGCTAAGAACTCAGGAAGGTGAGAGTGGGAAGATAAAACATTTTTAATGCTCCCTCCCTCCTGCTTGACTTTTAGCAAAAATGATCAATATTAGGAATGTGAAGTGCCTCTCTCCCCCACATGTTCCTCTGGACTCTTCTGCAATCCCCCAGCTTGCTAGTGAAGAAAAGGTTGCGCAGAGGCTTCTGAGACGGTTATTCACAAATGTGATTGATGGTGACTCTGCCGCAGGCGAGGAGAAGATTGGTTTCTGGGTCTGATTGATAAAGTCTCTGATGCAGCATGAAACAGTTGGCGGCTGGGGGGGGGAAGAGAAATAGACTATATGATTTCCTCCTGAACAGTGGATGTTCAGAGGCAAAGAGATCATCAGGATTCTTATCCTTCCCTCTTAGAAGCTGTAGTTAAAGAAACCTTTTTTTTTCTCATCATCCAATCAGCATTGCCCTTCACAGGGTTCTGGGCCTTGATTCGCTAGGGCGGGCATGGGATCCCCCAGGGAAATATTACACAGACCAAGCTGAAGGGTCACTTAGTATGAGCAATGAGCTGAATTCAAATATGAAAATGATTCTCTGCTTTCCAGCACATTGGTTTGCAGCTCCCACCTTTTGAGAGTACAGAAGTCAGGCATACTCAGGGCTGTGCAGGGGTGCAGAAGTCAGGATCATATCCAGGATTTGTAAAAACTGGCCATTTTTACAGTCTCAGTAAGGCTCTGGACAATCCGGGTCTGGCATAGTGGATGGGTGGGGGGTGGTGGCGGTAGTGAGGTTACAATTATTCAATTTCTGCCCAACGTTGCATATACACAACAGGGATCAAATGCGCTCACCTGTGGGATGGGCAGAAATGGGTTAAGAATACTTATATACCGCTTTTTAAAAAAGAGTTGTTCACAAAGCAGTTTACAAAGTAAAATAAATCAATAAACGGTGCCCTGTCACCAAAGGGCTCACAATCTTAAAAGAAAATTCTGAAGAGATGCCAGCACTGAAAAAGATGCCATGCTAGGGTGAAGAGGGACAGTTACTGTCCCCCACTAAATGTAACAGGACATCACTTTAAAAGGTGCCTTTTTGCCCAGTTTGCAGGGGTTAACTCAGAGGTTCTCAACCCAACTGGGTCCAAAAGTAGGTGTGAGCTCCTAAGCAGGCAGGGGATGAGTTTTAGGGCCAAAATCAAGGAGCCAGAAATGTTCATGTAAAAGGCAAACAGGATAGCATCTAACCTGCAACCTACTGTACATTCATGGCATTTACTGGAGAGGGATAGAAAACTTGCAATGTGATGGCCTCAAATCCCAGGATGAGTTGTTCTGTGTTATACAACTGAGGAGGGTGGGATACTGGCCACGGGGATGCCAATTCCTAAGCTGGTTCTTACCGCCTGCTGTGGAACATAGCTAAATAGGACTGATAGGAGCTAGAGTAGCAAACAAGAAGTAGGGAAACCCAGATTCATATTTTCAGTCTGCCATGAAGCTCACTGAATGACATTTCAGCATAGCCTACCGCACATGATTATCGTGCAGATAAAGTGGGGATGGATGGAGAAGAACCTACCAATGTATGTTGCCTTGCAGTTGTCGTAGAAAGGGTAGGACAAATATGGAAATACAGACTTTGGAGAGCCCAGAAAGCAGGTACAATCAAGAAGCAATGGCAAAACTTCTGATGTATGGGAATCGCATGCCTTGAGAGAAAGAGAGAGAGCGCGCAATGAAAAATCTGACACTGAAGTGGGATGATGGCATCTGTGGTGTGCAAGGAGAACTGAGGGGCGATCAGGCCACAACTTGGTGCTAGCAAACATCAGTGAGTGATGGAACTGGGGCAATCAGGTGTCAGAAGCTCTTCCAGCAAGTTTGGTCCTCAACCCACTGGAATTGACAGGAAGCCTTCGGGTTTGAAACCAAAGCCAGAAGTGTGGGAAGGGGAATGCATACGCCTGAGTTTTGCAGTGTGTGCACTAAACCTGATGTGGCTAAGTCAGCTGAGAGGGGACTCAAATCTCCCCGCCTCCGAGAAGTGGGGCAAGGCTGGGGTAGTCGAAGCAAGCTGGCGTCACTTGACAGGTGAAAGGACATGTTTACAGGGATTCACTTGCCGTGGCAGAGACAGAGAATGAATTAATGATTGCGTGGGAGAGAGATAATGCCAGGGCTGAGTTTTTAGTGTGTTTTCATGTATATTTCATAGGGCTTGTTTGCTTTTCTGATGTGTACAGCTCTTTGATGATTCCTTATTTCCCATCTGTTTTCATCAACTTCCCAAGCACCGGGTGCTTTGCTGAATTCCTTTTGAGAACTGCATCAGGTGAGCAGCTCATTTGCCTCGGGCAAAGAACTCCACCTTCTCACTCCCACAAGCCACCCTGGCCTCTATGCTCATGGGGTGATGGCAGCAGATGAGGAATTTCTCTACTTTTTGCGGTCTAGAGGGTAGAGCCTCCATTTGCCTGAAGATAACATCCACAAGGTCGCCAGTTCGAGGCCACCGGCACCGTGCGACCTTGAAGCAGCGGACAAGCTGAAGCCGAGCTATTCCATCTGCTCTGAGCGTGGGAGGATGGAGGCCAGAATGTGAAGCCAGATCGGAATGAAACACCTTGAATGTAGTGGTTCTTGAAAGGAAGAACCTTCTTTGAAATTGTAAAAATCCCTATTTAATAAGGGATTTAAATAAAGCCTGCCTATGTAAACCGCCTTGAATAAAGTCTTGAATAAAGACCAAGAAAGGCGGTATATATGTCCCTAGGTTCATGGTCTCTTCTCTTTGCTTCCCATCATCATTGCTCTTGCTTATTTTTAGAACTGGACTTGCTGTGCCCATTGTTGAATGTCGGCAAAGTTAGGCTTGTCAGAGTTCTGGGCAGTTCACTCCATAGCCTGCAGTTTCAGATTGAGTAACAGAGTGTTCAATGTTGCATAGGCAAGAACTGCCAGGAACTCAAGCTTCCTATACAGGAAACAGATGTTGGTGACATTCCTCACAGGTTTCTGATTGGGCAAAGCTCTGAGATGTCTAATTAGCTCCTAATATTATAACTTGGGGACATGCAGGTGGCCAGCCATAAGGAAGGTTTTGTCAAATGGTACTCCTCTCCAGTGACTGGCAGACCAGATGAGCTGGTTAGATCTCAAAAAACAGAGTCTGTTTTTGAAGCTTGTTACATTTACAGGCACGGTTGGATTGGTATATCTTTCACCCATGTACATCGTCATTTGATGCTACAATCCATGAATGCGGACCATCTGTGTGAATTGCCTTTAAGGGGGACACTCTTAATTACCATTCTCCCTTCATTCCTTCCTTCCTGTAGCAGAATTCCCCAAAAACATCTTTGCTAAAGTGTTGTCAATATGAGTTTCTGGGCCGGGAGGAATTGGGGTCACTTGTGCTTGACCTTTCCCACATCTTTGCTAAGTGGGGACATTAGCAATCCCCTTACCTCTCTTTGTACTTGGAGAGGCTTTTCATAATTGAAGAGTGTTTTAATGATCACTCCTTTGAGGTACCCAATTAAGAACATGCTTGAAATTCAAAAATTCATAGCAGTAAATTATAGATGAGAACATTCTAAACACATGATGGTAATCAATAGTCGCTTTCCCTTAAAACAGCACCTTATAGACAAAGTCTGGTTTTACGCAACTACATGGCCCATGGGTTATGTAACTGCTTATTCCCAAGGCTATGGAGCTGACAGGCCTCCGCAAGAGTCAGACTCCAGGCTGTTGGGTTGCAGGAGACCGGGGTGGGGGGGAGGGTTAAGGGATTTGTGGATGTGGTCCTCTCCCTGTACTGACCTCAGATGTTGTTTCAGTGAAGATGCAGCACTCACCCACAATATATACGCCCGTGGCAATCTGTGTTTTCCCTGAGAAACCTATTGTGCCTAAAAGGGCGTTTGTCCAGTTTCAAAACTGTTGACTGTGACAGGCATCAATCCCTAGCTGACGCTGTGTGAGCTGGAATCCCTAGCATGTATGCACTGCTGAAACAGAGATGCCTGCGTTGGCTCGGTCATGTCGTGAGAATGGATGATGGCCGGATCCCAAAGGATCTCCTCTATGGAGAACTCATGCAAGGAAAGCGCCCTACAGGTAGACCACAGCTGTGATACATCTGCAAGAGGGATCTGAAGGCCTTAGGAGTGGACCCCAACAGGTGGGATGCCCTGGCCTCTGAACGGCCCGCTTGGAGGCAGGCTGTGCAGCATGGCCTTTCCCAGTTTGAAGAGACACTTTGCCAACAGTCTGAGGCTAAGAGGCAAAGAAGGAAGGCCCATAGCCAGGGAGACAGACCAGGGACAGACTGCACTTGCTCCCGGTGTGGAAGGGATTGTCACTCCCGAATCGGCCTTTTCAGCCACACTAGCCGCTGTTCCAGAACCACCATTCAGAGCGCGATACCATAGTCTTTCGAGACTGAAGGTTGCCAACTACTAGACTAGACTGTGACAGTTTTGGAGGACTTAGTCTTCATTGCAGGGCCCTCAAGGGAGTTCTCTTGAGTCACAGAAAAGGGGGCAGAGTCACTTCCTCTGACCATGGAAGGGGGTGCTGAATTTCAGATCTGGGGATTCTTTTTTGCTGGAGGTTGAGGTGGAGATGGAATTTCCTTCCCCCAATCTGCCCACCCCAACTCTTGGAATCGTTCCCCTCATCTCCACATTGGGGGGGGGAGTTCTGTTCCTAAGGACAGAACAGTTCTGTTCCTAACAGCCTTTTGCCTTTGGTCCTCTCCTTCTCACCCACCCTATATGATGAAGGCATGTCACATTGGCTCACAGCTGTCTGGCTTTCTGCCTGCTGACCATAGGCAACCATCTTCCTTTCTGTGAATGAAACCTGTGTTCTGTATTGAAAGCTCCCCGGGACCTGCACACACAAGATTCTTGGAAGCCATTCCTTCATGTCCCTGGAAATCTGTGCAGGAGCTGCATTTGAGCAAATGTATATTCAATTTTCCATCACCCCCTCCCCCCAAAAAAGAATGAGAATCAAAGTGAAAATCATTCCAAAGCACTGAGTGTGACAGCAAACCAAATCCCCAACAGCTTCATCATTATTAAAATATCTTACAATAAGCACCAGCGGGATAATGAATGAGGAAGCCTTGTGCTAAAATGGCTACTACTCATCTCATCTGCAAAAAAAAAATGACAAAAAATAAAGGGGGGGGGGAGTTAATTTACCATCCATTGGAAAACTGACCTACTGCATCTGAAGTGTGCACCCTTTAAAAAAGAGCCAAGATGAATTCCCACTGCTTGCTTCAGTTCTCTTTCCCAAGTCCTCCTCTCATACCTTGTGTAATGCAGAAAAAGACCGTGGCCTTGGCACGCAAAGGATGACATGCTCACCAGCAGCAGAGAAAGGCAGGTCCTAACCTTTTCTTTCTGTTGTTTACAGCAGCTGGTGAGCTTCTGACCTTTTCCAACAGCTGTCGGTGTGGTCAGCAGGGATGGAGGGAGCTGCTCTGCCCCAAAGCTTGATACATCTCATTCAAAGCAATGGGGTGGACAGCAAAAGCAAGAACAGTGAGGGGGGGGGGACATTTGGAGTAAAGAGATTGTCAAGCAAATTTTCCTCATTTGATTTGGCTTCTCTGACTTCTAAATGCATCTTCTATTTTATTTTTCAATGTTCTTGATGATAATTATTGTCCTTAGGTTTGTAAGACTGCACAACCTATGATGCAGTGCAGCTGTGAGCTATGCAATTCATACAAAAAGGGAGTCAATGCCTTTGACTCAATTTGATAATTGGACCAAATTATTACTCAATTATAGGGACCGCTATGCTGCCCTTTCTCTTGTTTTTCTTTTTTAATACTCATGGCAACTCAAGACATAATAAATCCACCATGAAAATGTTTTTAAACAAATACTTAAATAAAACATGCGTTTATTGATGGAGATGGTGAGGACAGATGCATGCTGGTGATGGGCAGCAGAATTTGGTACTGTTCCTGGGGTCCGATCCACTTGGGCTGGGTCTGTTTGCCTGATGCCATGTTTGTCATCCTTTAGGCTGCAGACAAATCCTGTCCTGAAAGTTTTCAATGGGTTCTTATCTGCTATTTTATATATTTATCTTTTCAACTACTTGTTTGCTGTGGGATTCCCCCCCCCCAGATATTTTAATTTACAATGCCTAAATGATGGCTACATAATAAATAATGTATGTTGGCAACCTTCAGTCTCGAAAGACTATGGTATCGCACTCTGAATAGTGGTTCTGGAACAGCATCTAGTGTGGCTGAAAAGGCCGATTCGGGAGTGACAATCCCTTCCACACTGGGAGCAAGTGCAGTCTGCCCTGGTCTGTCTCCCTGGCTATGGACCTTCCTTCTTTGCCTCAGACTGTTGGCCAAGTGTCTCTTCAAACTGGGAAAGGCCATGCTGCACAGCCTGCCTCCAAGCGGACCGCTCAGAGGCCAGGGTTTCCCACTTGTTGAGGTCCACTCCTAAGGCCTTCAGATCCCTCTTGCAGATGTCCTTGTATCGCAGCTGTGGTCTACCTGTAGGGCGCTTTCCTTGCACGAGTTCTCCATAGAGGAGATCCTTTGGGATCCGGCCATCGCCCATTCTCACGACATGACCGAGCCAACGCAGGCATCTCTGTTTCAGCAGTGCATACATGCTAGGGATTCCAGCACGTTCCAGGACTGTGTTGTTTGGAACTTTGTCCTGCCAGGTGATGCCGAGAATGCGTCGGAGGCAGTGCATATGGAAAGCGTTCAGTTTCCTCTCCTGTTGTGAGTGAAGAGTCCATGACTCGCTGCAGTACAGAAGTGTACTCAGGACGCAAGCTCTGTAATAAAGGTATAATAAATACATTATACATTGTAAAGAGAAAATTATAGCAGGCTCATGCATAAAACTTATGTATCCAATTATACCTTGTCGTATATTACCTATGACTAACTTGTCTTATATTGGTTGCATATTGTCCTGGCACTTATTGTTGCAAAACAGGAGGAAAAGTGACCATTTCAAAATGAAGACATTCCCTTAACAAAATTTGTTAATTTCACCATGGTGACTACTTTGCTTTTTTATCTGGTTGATTCAAATTGCATTTGCTTTATCTTCCTCGGTTTTATCATTGTCAGTTGCTCTGAGGGCATATGGTGAAAGGTGGGGCAGGAAAGTTAGTGTCAAGTTGAAATCCCCCCTCCCCAGTTTTGCTGCTTCACAGATGGCAAAGTTGGAAGAGAGTTTTTTGTGTGTGTGTGTGTGTGTGTGTGTGTGTGTGTGTGTGTGTGTGTGTGTCATTTTGCATTTTGACAATTGTCCAGGAGGGCAAAAGATAGCCTGGAAGAGGACATATCCCACAAGGCTGGTCAAAAAATGGTTCCTGCACTGTGAAAAATATAGCATGGTGGGGGAGAGAAATGAATTTTGACAGTCCTTTTGGGGTTGGGGGTGTGAAACGTGGAAGGCGTGAACTTTATGGTGATTGAGAGCAGCAGTGTTCGTCCCAGCAGCCTCCATTTCCCCCATAAATACCTCTGATTGATTTGCTTCATGGCAAGGCATTGTGCTGAGGGTCTGGGGGTAAACATGGCAGCAGCCAACCAGTGACTCCTGGGTTAAAACTGATGGTGGTGATAGGGATGAGACATAAGGCTTCTTTTACCCCCCCCCCCATTTTGACCACAAACACCCAAATTGGGGAGGAGCACAGCTCCATGGTAGAGCCCCTGCTTTCCCTGCAGCTGGTTCCCTGCAGCTGGTCCCTGGCAGCCCCAGAGGGGACTGGAATAGACCCCTGTTTGAATCCCCGTCAATGCAGATGTTATAGAACTAGATGAAATGGAGGCCTGATTCCAGATGAAGCCTTTCTGTTATCTATATCCACATACACAGTTTGAGCCAAAAGTGGTCCAGTGGTCCACCCCAACACCTCCCTGGGATTGCCTAGTGGTCAGGACTGGCTTTAAACCATTCCCACCAATTGCAGTGAATTGGGCTCTGCACCTTGGGCAGTGGTGCAGCCAGAGGCGATGCAAAGCACTAAGTTTTGTTCCTCTGTTTTGCTCTTGTGGTCCAGAATGGCTCCGAAGGCGGGGGCTTGCATGCTGTGGTGAGGCTTTCAGCAAAACCTAGTGCTTTGCACCCCCTCTAGTGACATCACTGGCCTCATTGCATTGCATGGCATTGAGGCAGTGAGCAGACCATCCACTGCCACACCCAGAACCTTGTTTGTTAAGAGGCCAGTGTGGCGAGCAGACCATCTCCACTTGTTCAGCCCCCTCCTGCCCTGCTCCTGTGTCCATTTGGCAGGCGATGCCACACTTTGCAGCAGGCCACCCTCAGCCCTGAGCATGCCTGCCATAAGAACATAAGAACAGTCCCACTGGATCAGGCCATAGGCCCATCTAATCCAGCTTCCTGTATCTCACAGTGGCCCACCAAATGCCCCAAGGAGCACACCAGATAACAAGAAGAACTGCAAGGCTTCCTGGGAATTGTAGTTAAGAACATAAGAACAGCCCCACTGGATCAGGCCAAAGGCCCATCTAGTCCAGCTTCCTGTATCTCACTGTTGTCCTCCAAATGCCTCAGGGAGCACCATAAGAACAGCTCCACTGGATCAGGCCATAGGCCCATCTAGTCCAGCTTCCTGTATCTCACAGCGGCCCACCAAATGCCCCAGGGAGCACACCAGATAACAAGAGACCTCATCCTGGTGCCCTCCCTTGCATCTGGCATTCTGACATAACCCATTTCTAAAATCAGGAGGTTGCGCATACACATCATGACTTGTACCCCGTAATGGATTTTTCCTCCAGAAACTTGTCCAATCCCCTTTTAAAGGCGTCCAGGCCAGTCGCCAGCACCACATCCTGTGGCAAGGAGTTCCACAGACCAACCACATGCTGAGTAAAGAAATATTTTCTTTTGTCTGTTCTAACTCCCAACACTCAATTTTAGTGGATGTCCCCTGGTCCTGGTGTTATGTGAGAGTGTAAAGAGCATCTCCCTATCCACTCTGTCCATTCCCTGCATAATTTTGTATGTCTCAATCATGTCCCCCCTCAAGCGCCTCTTTTCTAGGCTGAAGAGGCCCAAACGCCGTAGCCTTTCCTCATAAGGAAGGTGCCCCAGCCCAGTAATCATCTTAGTCGTTCTCTTTTGCACCTTTTCCATTTCCACTATGTCTTTTTTGAGATGCGGCGACCAGAACAGGACACAATACTCCAGGTGTGGCCTTACCATCGATTTGTACAATGGCATTATAATATTAGCCGTTTTGTTCTCAATACCCTTCCTAATGATCCCAAGCATAGTAAGAGGGGCACAGGAAGGGAAGCCCCATGCAAACCCGTGCTACATTGGGTTCCGCAGCTCCCAGGGCCGACCCTGCTAGTGGAAGTGATCCATCACAAGGTTTAAAAAGGTGGATACCTTATTCTCTTCTTGCCCACTCTGACCACATGCATGCGCCAAGTGTGCGCCCTGCTGTGTTCCTGCAAAACATACATTGCCCTCGCTTCTGAATTTCCCTTCTTGTTCAGGCTGACTTTGTCCTCTTTTCAAACTTTTGAAAGCCATTTCTCCAGTCAGGTTACCCTAACCGAGACCTCCTCGTTTTTGACTCAAACGCCTTCCTCTGCCTTCCTTCCTTTCTTCCTCTTTTTCTTTTAAATTTAATTTCTAAATAGGCTGATCTGCCTTCTGTTCATCCTCACTGCAGGATTAATGGACATGATGTTTTGTGGTTGGTTTATGTAAATTACTGGCAGCAAAGCAACAGTCATAATACCCTTTGATGCAATGAAATGCAGTTTGTAGTGAAATCTATTATAGTTCAAATATAAATTAATTATAATCCCTTCTGCCGTAGCAAACCTTCATGTATAATTAACATTTGCTGTAGGGGGAATAGAGGTGGGGGTGAGTTTTCTGGCTCTATAAGAACTTCAGGCTTCCAAAAAGCCCTCCCCACCCACTCTCAGCGCCTGGATGACGATATGCTACATTGCATCTGCCTCAATGTGCCAACCCAGCTGCAGCTGCCCTTGCAGCCTTGCACAGGCTCCCCTGATGCAGCACAGAGAACATGAAAAGACTGCAGGTAACCTATCTGGGAGATGTGTGTACGACTGTTTTAAGTGGAACTGTGACACACCCAGCCTAGGCAGGACTCTCCATAATCCATGTACTGTATACTAAGTTTGGCTATCTCACCCCCTCTAGTGGCAGGTTTATGAACCTAATCTCTCCCCCCCCCCCCCCAATCAGCCTAATTCGACCATGCTTATATGAAAGTTTGTTTTCAGAGAAGGTGTGGAGATGCTTGTGATTTTGGGGCTTCTGTTGCTTTTTTTTCTAAAGCAGAAGGAGGAGGAGGCAGCAGTTATTACCACGGCAGTCAGAGAGGCCTTTGAACAGCAATCAGGCCAATTCTTTTCCTAGTGTAGTGATGGGAGAAGCTGCACCTGGTAGTATTCTCCCTTCTATGCTATTAAACATGCAGGAGGTCTTTTGTGTTCTGGGACTTGGAAATCCTAGCTACAGCAATCAGGCAGTAGGAGGACAGATAGGGCGCTACCCATCATGCCCTGTTAACAAGCACCACCTTAATTGGTCTCTAGATTCTAGCCCTCATTGTGATGTGGCCTGCCTGCCTGCCTGCTATTTGATTTGCAGTAGACAATCAGAGAATCAGGGCAATCAGAGAGGACTCACAAGTTATTGTCCTATGGTATAGCTTTCTTTCAGGCTTGTATGCCCTTCTACATTCCCGTGTGTGTGTGAGTGTTACTTCACAGATATGGAGACCCAGCAGAGGCCTGAGAAATGTCTTGTGAGTGTTGTTTTTTGGGACTGACCCAAGACTTCTCAGCAATTCAGCTAACACGCCAAATGCTGCCCCCCCTTACCCTGCTAACAAAGCACCTCCTACTCCCTGGCCCAGAAAATGAAGAGTGATTAGAAGAGGAAATACTGTAGAGGAGAAGAGAGGGGTGAGATAGAGTTTCAAAACATTCTAATTCCCTACTCCCCTTCCCTCCACACTTCCTCATCTACTCTGTGTCCTTCTTTCTGTTCTAATCCAGAGAATGAGCGGAAGACCAGTGGAGGCAAGTGGATGTATAGAAGAAGGCACTGCCATCAACCAGTGAAACTCATGAATGAATAGATTCCATGGTTGGCAACCTTCAGTCTCAACAGACTATGGTATAAGCCTACAGCACCCGGTATTCCCAGGCGGTCTCCCATCCAAGTACTAACCAGGCCTGACCCTGCTTAGCTTCCAAGATCGGGCATGTGCAGGGTAACAGTTGCTGTCCATGGGGACTGGAAAAAGGGGGGGGGTTTCATACATGGCATCAATTTTCAGCTTATGAATATGAACCTATGAAGATGCCATATCAGGTCATTGGTCCACCTACCTCTGACCCATCCACACTGCCCAACAACAGCTCCTTGGGGTTTCAGAGAGTTGTTTTTCCCAGCCCTACTCAGAGATTCCAAAAATTGAACTTTTGGCATGAAAAGTAGGTGCTATTGAGTTATGCCCCCCATAGGGCCACACAAGTTGTGGAAACTCAGTAACTCTGAATGCCTTGATAAAAAGACAGATTGCAAAGGATAGCAGTAAAGCTTTTGTTCCTTTAATGGTGATGTAGAAGAGGAGATTTGGGCAGGTGCTGCTGCTTGTGCAGGTTTAAGAACACAGTCCCTGACAAAGCCCCCTACTCTGTTCTACAACTGAAGGCACTGGAGCTCTGTCCCTCTTTGCATTGCTGGTCACCCTAACTCTGGGAAGGCTGAAGGAAATTGCAACTGGTAAAGATTTTACATAATCATTTTTTTTTTTTTTGCTTGTCCTGCAAATTATGCAAGGCAAGGGAAGAAAATTGCTTATTAGATGAAAACTAGGGCATTTTTCAAAACTCACTGGAACCTATTTAGCTGGTTAGGTCAGACCACAGGGTGGAATCCAGAGGCTCTTCATTATCTTTCTGCAAGGAGCTGCAGTTTGCATGGCTGATGTTTTGTTCTTGTTGAAAAAGACCTGGCAAGGTGAGGACTTGGAATGGTCTCAGAGCTGTTGGGCACCAGACGGTCTCAGCTGGCACACTGATATTATTACAGCTCTATCATCAATGCTTCCCCAGCCTAGGGATGGCATCACTCTGCTGTCTGAGGACTGTGCGTTTCCCAAGTAACTGGTAATGCATCATCAGAAAAAGTCTGATACACAAGCCATGATGTGTATGCGCAACCTCTTGATTTTAGAAATGGGCTATGTCAGAAGGCCAATGCAAGAGAGGGCACCAGGATGATGTCTCTTGTTATCTGGTGTGCTCCCTGGGGCATTTGGTGGGCCGCTGTGAGATACAGGAAGCTGGACTAGATGGGCCTATGGCCTGATCCAGTGGGGCTTTTCTTAACTACAATTCCCAGGAAGCCTTGCAGGTCTCTTGTTATCTGGTGTGCTCCCTGGAGCATTTGGTGGGCCGCTGTGAGATACAGGAAGCTGGTCTAGATGGGCCTATGGCCTGATCCAGTGGGGCTCTTCTTATATCTGGCACCTTACAGACTGGTGTCCCCGTTTCCACCTTTTCTGCTGAAAAGCAGAAATGCAGCATGTAGAGGGGAAGCAAGGGACATGGGTGGAGAGGAGAGAGTAGCCAAGGCTGCCCCTCTTGCTGCACCAGAAAACTGAATCTGACATGTTATATAAGAATGGAAGTAGAGCCCTGCTGGATCAAGCCAAAAGCCCATATAGTCCTGCTTCCTATATGTCACAGCAACACACCAGATGCCTCTGGGAGCATGCAAGATACCTGCATCCTGTTGCCACTCCCTTGCATCGGACATTGAGGCAAGCCTACTTCTAAAACAACCAGGAGGTTGTTCATAGCCATCGCGGTTCGTAACTTGCGCTGGACTTTTCTTCTAGAAATCTGTCCAATCTCCTTTTCAGGGCATCTGATCCAGATGCCATCACCACATCCTGTGGCAAGCAGGTCCACAGGCTCATCACACACTGGGGAGAGAAATACTCTCTTTTGTCTGTTCTAACTCTCCCAACACTCAATTTTAGTAGACGTCCCCTGGTTCTGGTGTTTCGCAAGAGGGGAAAGAACATCTCTCGATCCATTCAATCCATCCCCTGCATAATTTTATTTGTCTCAATCATGTCTCCCCTCAGGCACCTTTTTTCTAGATTGAGAGCCCCAGATGCTGTAGCCCTTCCTCATAAGGGAGGGGTGCCCCACTCTCTGCATGGCAACCTGACAATCCAACAGGGCAAACATCCTGCTCCAAAGCTGACCTGCAAACTATCACTGCTGCCTTTGGGGTGCTGTTTAATAGTTACCCCCCCCATCCTCTTCCCTTCCCTGCAACACTCGCAGAGTCTTTCTGAGGAACAGGGCCTGCTGCCCACCTCCCCTCACCCAAATTTCCCCAGCTGATTAACTCTTATTGCTGGAGGCCTTTCCCTTCATTTCTTGCCTGCCTCCATTACATAATGTCCCCTTTCGGAGTAAATTATAGCTTGTGCTGTATGCCCAGGTCTGCAGGCTGAGAGTTTTTTCTTTGATCATCCAAACCGACAGGAACGGAAGCAAAATGTAAAAGTGGTTTCCCAGCCAGGGCAGGCTTCCTGAGAGCTGCATCTCAGGTCACAGGTAATCAGGACTCCTTACGTTAATTTTTGCTGCCTGCCTCACCTGAGGGCTGCTGCCAGCCCCATTCTCTCCTAGGCTGACGTACAGAAACAGGCAGACAAATGTTTCCCCCGTAATTTTATTTCCCTGTTCAGAAAACTTTTGCATGCTTAATTTCTTTGGGCTCAGCTACTGCATGTAACAGTTGCTCACTTTTCTCAGCCTAGAGGTGCAGGGGTGGAAAGAGCTATGCCTGATACCTCTCTGCTGCTGTCATGGTACTTTTTAAAAGCACAGGAGCCCTGCCATGAAAAGATGGCAATCACAGTCCCATCTAAAAATGGTCCCTAGCCCCGTTTTTGCTTTGCTCAACCAACCAGGTTAGCTAATGACAACTTAGAGCCCAATCTCCTGATGTCTACTCATAAGTAAGTCCCATTAGCATCAATGGGGCTTAGTCCCAGGAAATTGTGGATAGAATTGGGCTGTTAGCCAGTCCTGATGTTTTCTGTAGTCATCCCAGCTCCCATTTAGCATCTTTCACTATCCAGATTTGTAAGCAGAATTCAAGGGTCCTGCCAGAATTGCCACTAGAATTGCCATTATTTGTAGAGCTTGGGTCTGGAAAGAAGTCTTGGAGCTACATTAATGCTCACCACAAAAGCACACATGGAACGCCCACCTCCCCCAATTCCTCTCTGGCTCAGATTAAAAATTCCTTTTTGAACTGGATGAAGATTCTGTGTCTCTGTTAATTCCAACTGAGAAACAGAAAGGAGTTGCAGACCCAAAAATGCGGGGGGGGGGGGGAAGAAGAGCAAACAAGAACATAAGAACCGCCCCACTGGATCAGGCCATAGGCCCATCTAGTCCAGCTTCCTGTATCTCACAGCGGCCCACCAAATGCCCCAGGGAGCACACCAGATAACAAGAGACCTCATCCTGGTGCCCTCCCTTGCACTGGCATTCTGACATAGCTCATTTCTAAAATCAGGAGGTTGCACATACACATCATGGCTTGTACCCCGTAATGGATTTTCCTCCAGAAACTTGTCAAATCCCCTTTTAAAGGTGTCTAGGCTACACGCCAGCACCACATCCTGTGGCAAGGAGTTCCACAGACCAACCGCACGCTGACTAAAGAAATATTTTCTTTTGTCTGTTCTAACCCGCCCAACACTCAATTTGAGTGGATGTCCCCTGGTTCTGGTATTATGTGAGAGTGTAAAGAGCATCTCCCTATCCACTCTGTCCACCCCCTGCATAATTTTGTATGTCTCAATCATGTCCCCCCTCAAGCGTCTCTTTTCTAGGCTGAAGAGGCCCAAACGCTGTAGCCTTTCCTCATAAGGAAGGTGCCCCAGCCCCGTAATCATCTTAGTCACTCTCTTTTGCACCTTTCCCATTTCCACTATGTCTTTTTTGAGATGTGGCAACCAGAACTGGACACAATACTCCAGGTGTGGCCTTACCATAGATTTGTACAACGGTAATATTAGCCGTTTTGTTCTCAATACCCTTCCTAATGATCCCAAGCATAGAATTGGCCTTCTTCACTGCCACCGCACATTGGGTCGACACTTTCATCGACCTGTCCACCACCACCCCAAGATCTCTCTCCTGATCTGTCACAGACAGCTCAGAACCCATCAGCCTATATCTAAAGTTTTGATTTTTTGCCCCAATGTGCATGACTTTACACTTACTGACATTGAAGCGCATCTGCCATTTTGCTGCCCATTCTGCCAGTCTGGAGAGATCCAGGAAATTGTGTTCTTCCTGCAGGGTCTCTCCTTGACAAGGGGCTGACATTTGCAGCTGGGAATCATGGAGCCTTGCAAACCTTAAATGATCCCCAGCTATCATCTATTGGGGGGATCATGTTTTACATGGATAATGAAAACAAAATTTTAGAATAAAAGTTCTAGGAAAATAAAATAGTATAATGAAATTAAGTTGCGATTTAATAACAGGTCCAAAATACAAGCAACAATGGACACAGAGAGCACCAAGCTATTGTTAAGTTATCTTTAAGAAGGCCTGGAAGAATATGATAGTCTTTGCCAGATAAATGAAGGACAATAACGCAGGTAGCCAAGCAAGGGAGGTAGCCTCTCCCCAGGGGCCAGGGGGTCACTTGAGGGCTGGGGTGGGTGGTTGTAGGAAAATCTTTGGGCATGAGAGAGTAAATACAGCAGCCCTCAGGAGGAGCTCTAATGCTCCTTTCCTGATTTTTTAAAAAAAGATGTTAAAGGCAGGGGGAAAAAATGTGCCATTCTGCCACATTATAAATTAACCCCACCATCTCCCAAGCAATCTGAACCTGAATGGGCTGAACAGCCTGTGCTGTTTAGCTCATTTGGTCTCTGTAGGCATTCAGACCAAGATGAATGGAATTGGGACCAAAATGGTTTCAGGTCAATTTCTAGCCATTTCCAAATGATGCAATCAGTGTGGAAGTGACCAGTCCAAGGGGCAGATAGTGATGGACACATTTCATAGCAGAGAATGTGGTAATCACTGGTACTGGGTGATTACATGCCAAGGAGGATAACAGTTCTATAGAAGTTTTATAGAGGCTTTTCACACAAGCTATACTTGTCAAAAATTCCCTGGTCTGCACAACTAATGAGCTCAGCTTCTTTCCATTTCTGGCACAGCTTCCTGAGGTTTTTCCATGGCACACCTTCTCAAACACTGCAGGTGCAAAGGCCTGCACTCCCCCCTGAGTGGAGTGTCCCAGCAAATCAATTGCACCTCTCAGAGGCTTTAATGCTCCTGACACATGGGAAACCTGCGCTCCAGTATTGCTGGTTGAGATAGCATTACCCAGCACTTTGCTTGCCTTTGCAAGCCAATACCCGCCCAGGAGGAATAGAGACCAGCTCAAGGGAGGCAGGACAAGGCCATCACCATCAATCGTGCCTCTTCTGATCTCCTTTGAAACAAGTCATCTTTGTCTTTGCACGTCAGTCTCCTGAACTCTATTGCCTGTGATCTGTGCTCTATCAATGAAGAAAGGGGAAAAAAAAACACAGGGAAAAGAAACATGAAGTTTTATTCCTCATGGCTGAACTTCAGTTGACAGCTATCATAATATAAGGAGGAAGGCAGGAAGAACAGTTAGTTACATGCAGCAAAATTGTACATAGGAAACTAGATTCAGGCATGGATCATAAGTCTATATGAAAAGTCCTGCTGGAGCACTCCAAAGGTCCATCTCACCCAGCAAGCTGATGTATATGTTAATGTCTTGGCCATTGCCTTACACAAGGGCTGCCTGACATAGGTAGTTCATGTTACATTAAGGCAAAGATCCTAAACAAACTTACCAGGGAGTAGTTCCCATTAAATGTAGTGGAATTTACTTCTGAGTAAAGATGCTTAGATTGCACTGTAAGATTATAACCCTAGGCAAATTTGCCCGAGAGTAAATCCTATAGTACACAGTGGAGTTTACTTCTGAGTTAATATGACTAGACTGGTACTCAAATTTATCTTTATCTGGCATATTTTTAATTCCATTTTTATACATTTGTTTTAAACAATTCCAACCCACTCCAGAGTTTAGGGTGAAATGAGCTGGGTCTTTAAATGAAGCAGAGTAAGTTTCAAAGTAGGAATGAAGAATAAAACACTGTAGTGGAGAAATTTAAAGGTTTTTCCCCCCTGCATACAGTATGCTAAGGCCATGTGTGGCTATAAGGCTGTGGGGGAGAATATCATGACAAGCTGCTTCACTTAAAAATCTACCACAGACCCACTGCTTATCATGCAAACCCCAAGAAACTTGGGACAGGTTTGCATACACCCTGATCCCCAAGGCAATGAATCCTTCATTTTCAGTTCATCCACCTCTTTGCTCAGGACTTCATAGACAGCCTTTTCTTTCCCTGAAAGAAGAAAACCTATTTCTGAGTTACTCAGATGCCTTGACACCCTTGTAGGGTCAATGGTTGGAAGGAACTGAATTCACAGCAGTAGGTCCAGGATAGATGCCTTCTCCAAACACTTAGCATTTTATTGCTTGCAGCTAAGGGCATTTGCCGGAACATCTGCTTTCATTTCCCCCATGCAATCTCCATCTCCAACTGTGGCTTTATCTCTTCTTAAAGAGCCCAAAGAACCACAGCACAAAGCAAAAAGCCTGACCTACTTTCATTGAAGAATTCCTATCCTCTTTTCTTCTCACTTCCAAATGTTGCCTCCCCCCCCCCCCCAAATTGCCACAGCAAAGAATTAGCCATCAGTACCAGGATGACTAAGTGCGAGTCTCCATATTGAGGATCAGCCTCACACCAAATACCAGCTGTTGCAGAGTGACAGCACAGGAGAATTATTGCTTTCATGCCCTGGTTGTGGGTTTCTCAGAAGTATTCGGTAGGCCAGTGATGGAAACAGCACCGTCACTAGGCCTGTTCTACAGACAGGGCTGGCCCAAGACTTTCCTGGCACCTGGAGAGGAGTAGCACAATAAGCACTGCTTATTCATTTATTTGATTTGTGCCTGCTTTTCTCCCCAGAGGGCACTGACCTGAGGGCTTGCAAACCTGTCTCAGACCCCTTCTCTCCCTCCAAAGCAAGAACCTATAGCAACCATCAAAACAAAGTAAGGGGGGGGGGGTAGAAAGAAACAAAGACAGGAAAGGCATGAATTAAGGGAAACGCTTAAAACTTACTACTTTGCTAATCTTATCAATAGCAAACCATTTTGCTGACAAGCTAACAAAGTGCCTCACTAACCACAAGCCAGACATATCCTTCAGACACTTATAAAGTTAGAAAAGCAAACATATGCAAAACGGTCAGGAGGGCACCAGGATGCAGGTCTCTTGTTATCTGGTGTGCTCCCTGGGGCATTTGGTGGGCCGCTGTGAGATACAGGAAGCTGGACAAGATGGGCCTGTGGCCTGATCCAGTGGGGCTGTTCTTATGTTCTTAACTACAATTCCCAGGAGGCCTTGCAGGTCTCTTGTTATCTGGTGTGCTCCCTGGGGCATTTGGTGGGCCGCTGTGAGATACAGGAAGCTGGACTAGATGGGCCTCTGGCCTGACCCAGTGGGGCTGTTCTTACGTTCTTAACTACAATTCCCAGGAAGCCTTGCAGGTCTCTTGTTGTCTGGTGTGCTCCCTGGGGCATTTGGTGGGCCGCTGTGAGATGCAGGAAGCTGGACTAGATGGGCCTCTGGCCTGACCCAGTGGGGCTGTTCTTATGTTCTTAACTACAATTCCCAGAAAGCCTTGCAGGTCTCTTGTTATCTGGTGTGCTCCCTGGGGCATTTGGTGGGCCGCTGTGAGATCCAGGAAGCTGGACTAGATGGGCCTATGGCCTGATCCAATGGGGCTGTTCTTATGGTCAAAAACAAGACAGGTCTACTTCCCTTGAGAGTGAGGTGGGGGCAAGTGCAAGAGAGGGACAGTGGAGAGGGCGAGTGTATGAGAGAGACATCTGAAAGTTACCAAGGGAACTTCCCTTTTTGGGAGATGCTTTGCTTGAATTACAACTGAAATGTATAGGAAGTGTCCCATGCAACTGAAGGGTGCCTTTTGGATTTGAGCTGCAGCTCCCAGAGGCTGCAGGCATGCCTTGCTAAAACAATAAACAGCCTTCATAGCCTTCCACCTTTCAGAGTCTTGCTTATTTGGTCTCAGCAGCACTGGACAGAACCCACCCCTGTCTACCAACTGGCGCTGCCCTTTGGGGCAGGGGTACAACCGCACCCAAGGTGGCTAACAATTAAAATACATAGAAGGTACACAAAAAACTATAAGATACACATAAAACTATAAAATAGGCAATAAAAGCCAAATAGTAGCAGCAATAAAAACTATCAGTTAAAAATATTACTTAGAAAGCAGCCATCATACCCTCTACCAGGCATCAAAGGGTCTCTGGGAAAAAATGTCTTCAGACCTCACCAGAAGGTTAGCAATGAAGGAGCTGTTGTCAACTCAAAGGGGAGGGAGTTCCACCGTACAGGAGCCACCACTGAGAAGACCCCATTTCTGGCTGCCATCCCCTTGACTTCTCTTAATGCCGACACAACCTGAAGGACCCTCTCTGATGACCAAAGAGAATGGACCGGGCTGTATGGAAGTAGGCAGTCTCTCTAATACATTGGTCCCAACCCTTAAAGGGCTTTAGAGGTTGAAACCAGCACCTTAACTTGGGCCTGGAAACAAACCAGCAACCAATATAGCCACTGAAGCAGACCAAAGAGTCAAACCACCAACCACACAAGCCGCCACATTTTGCACTAGCTACAACTTCTGGACTGTCTTCAAGGCTACATAGAGAGCATCACAATAATCTAATCTTATAGAAAATAGCAGCCGTGAATCTGCACCTCTTGGGCAATGCTGAGTAAGCAGGCAGACAGGCTGACAGGTGAAGCTTACCTGAACTCCAGGCCTCACTGAGTGGGCAGGCAGGACAAATTGGGTCACTTCTGCTGAGCAACTCTTAGGGCCCAATCCTATCCAATTTTCCAACCCTGGTGCAACCACAATGTAGCCCCATGGTAAGGGAACAAATGTTCCCATACCTTAAGAATACCTCTGACTGCTGCCCCACTACAAGATGCAGTGCATACCCCATTAGCACAGTTGCACTGGCACTGCAAAATTAGATAGGATTGGGCCCTTAGTTGTTTTCCAACACCCAATCACTACAACTACTTCAGACTATGAGTAGGGGGTGTCACTGTTTTAATGTTCTCCAACGCAAATGGTTTTTGCAGGGAACAAAACCAAAGCCCTTGGATCATGAGGGAAAGTTTGTTCTGCTTATGCTCACTCCCTGATGCACTAATTTTCTACTTAAAGGGACATTTTTCCAGCATTCCAAAATGTGACTTTTCCCCCTACTGTCTGAAGAGGTGCCATTCATTCCACCAATTCCAGACCCCACCTCATTCCGCCATATGAGTAGACCAGGCCGCTGGGCCTACTCTGAGTCAGAAACAACATCATAGCTGGATCTGCCCATGCTGCCTTATGGCTCTTGCAACCTGTAGTGTCAGCTCAAAAGGCTCTATGCAGTTGAGTGGTAATTGGAACTAAATGGAAGGCTTGCAATGAAAGTAAACACGGTAATGGAGTTAATTTAAGCAAACCACTAATGAGCAATGCACTATTCTCTCTCACACACACCATTATGGCCTTCTCCAGCATTTATTGAAGTCATTAACAACTTAGCCACTGCTACCCTCCTTTCAGAAAACACACATCTCCTAGACTTCAATCCAGGAGGACCCAGAGAATGCAGCCACTCAGCAGAGCATTGCATGGAATCTTCAGCACTTGGGTGTCCTCCTTTCGCTCCAGAAGCAAACCTGAGCTATTTAAAATGAGATGGAGCTCGATGCTGTGATTCTCAGGGCTTCCTTGATAACTTTCTCTTTTGTAACATCAGGGGGGAAAAAAAACTGCTTTCACCCAAGGTGTTAGAACAAGGTGGTTTCTTCTCCATGTTAAGAAGAACAGAGAAAGAGAGTAATCTACATTATGGGATCCAGAGCGCTCACCCAAGAATGAGTCACTCTCTGCAGAAAGTAATTCTTCCTCTTCAGGTGTTTGTTTACAGACTCTATTGATCTTGCTATATATCTATTACTCTCTGGTGGGTCACGCCCACGCTGATTGGATCTTGCAATAATTTGCTTGGATTCTTTATTGATGTCAGCGCTACACAGTAATATATGCATATTGCAGTGGCAGCATTTCTTGACCTTCCAGACTCACCTTGTAGAACAGCAATTGGTTTTTCCATCTTCTAAAGATGTTCTCAGGGTTTGTGGTCCTGTTCACAAGCACTGCACACATCTGACCAACTGGGGTTTGGTTTTATCCAAATTCCTCTCTGGGTTTTGGAATTCTGAATTAACTGGGTGGATGAGTCTGTCAGTCTGGGACTGTAGCATACTGGTAGAGTTCCTGCACTGCATTATGCAGAAGGTCCCAGTTCAAACATTGGCATCTGTAGTTAAACAGGTAGCAGGTAATGGCCACCTACACAGCTAGTCTATGTAGGCAACACACACCCGGATGGACCAATGGACAAATGCTTTCCATTTGGAGGAAAGCAGTTTTGTATATTCAATACATATTAAAGAGAAGTCTGATTGTGATCTTGAAAAATCCATTGGGAGGAATTGGGGAAGGTCAGGTGGGATTTGGACCACTACTCCAGCTACCCCTGGTTTTTAAAAAAATTATCTTTCTGTTCTAAAAAGAAAAATAGTTTCCTTCTTTAAATGGAAATGTCATAAATTTAAAAAGCCTTAAAAAAGAATTTGTAGGTATGGCAAACTAGTGTTCATGGTGGGGTAGGATATCCCCCTATATCTAGAGTGGCTGCACTCTAGATATGGTTCTGGACTCAGCATTGCTACACATGCACTGAGAGTGCAACAAGTACAATACTCCGCAGTCCCTCTGGGCTGCATATGACAGATGAAGGTCTGTAGCATGTCCAATAGTCCAATGATTCCATGATCCAGAGACCACCACCAAAAGAGCATGAGAGACATTGCTGCCTGCAGCAGGCAGAGAAATTGGTGGTGGTGGAGCATTTTCTGATAACTAACCATGCGATGAGGTGCGACCAGATTCAGGTGCTCTCTACAGAAAACCATTATCAAACTCTCATCTATAGAAAAGCAACAGAAACACAACAGCATAAACACAATATGTATAGAAAGGAGGAAAGACTAAGTATCAGTAATGCCTGGCTCCCAGCCCTTAAGAACACAAAGAGCAGGGGTCACATAATACAGAAAGAGCCAAGGTGAGAGAAGAGGGGTGCTGTTTTAACGGAGATGACCCTGGAACAGAAAGCAGCACCACTACCTTAACAATCTAGGACAGCAAGTGGCTTGCAGTTGGGCTAATGGACAAGAAAACTCATTCACTTTTACTGATCTTTTCCTTAAAGACCCTCTGATAAGTTTCCAAGCCACTAAAATATTCCCCAAGGCAGAACTTAAAAGTCATCTAAGCTAGTGGCCATCTCCCTGTCTTGTCATCTCTTTGGTCTTTTTGTTGTAGACTTGGGTTTCATTTCCCATATGAAACAATGTCATTCATTTTTATAGGCAATCCAGGTCACTGGCTATAGCATCTGGGTTATCTGAAATTCAGGGAATGTCTGAGCAATACAGTCACCCTGTCTCTATTGCCATCTATATCTGCTAAATCCTCTATTGCCATATATTGAGTCAGTCCCTGACAGAAGCTTTTTAATCAACAAAATTCATCTTCTTTCAAGACAGCCCCATCCTTACCCCACATTCTTTATATGAATAGACCTCTTGTCCTGTCCAACTTGAAAAGTGGGTCAGACTTTAGAAACAGCCTAAGTTCTTTCTGCCCACTTGATTTTGCCCTGAACCAATTAGTCTCCTCACCTCCCATGCCAACCCAGAACAAATTGGAGGGGGAGACATTGAAGAGCTCAGTAGGGTTTGTTGAGTTCAATAAGGTAGAGCGAGATGAGCTCTGAGCTGGGTTAGAATGAAAACCAGGCTTTCATTGTTCATTATAAGTTTATTATTAACAGTATTTATTATTAACAGTATTTATATACCACTTTTCAACTAAAAGTTCACAAAGCGGTTTACAGAGAAAAATCAAATAACTAAATGGCTCCCTGTCCCAAAAGGGCTCACAATCTAAAAAGATGCAAAAAGAACACCAGCAGACAGCCACTAGAACAGACACTGCTGGGGTGAGGTGGGCCAGTTACTCTCCCCCTGCAAAAAAAAAGAAGCCCTTTTTTAATATAGCCCTTATATAACCTATAGCACAACTAGGGCACAGAACACTGTTCTACCAGATTCCAAGCTCTGCCTAGAGAACCTATGCCCACTTTAAGCTAATTAGCTCCTCTTCTTTCCCCAACAATGGCCTTATTTCTTCCCTGCAGTACTGTTGGACCCCACCACCAGGGTAACTCACCTGTTCAACCTGCAGAGGTCCTCCTTCCTCCCCTCTCCTGCCAGCAGCTCCTCCTGTCACTACAGTAGCACCTTGGTCCTCAGTAGGTCTTGGGCATGGCAGCCAAACACCAATCTCAGTGTCACCAGCAGTCTCCAAAGTCCACTCACCCATCAGTAGTCCATTAGCCATTAATCCAGTCTCCAAGCTTTCCTCCTCCTACTGCCCACACTGAACTCAGCCTTCATCAGGTGCTTTTATGCCTCAGGGCTCTATTGCCTTCAAGTGGCTGCAGCTGTGCAGTACACCCTCTGCTGAATGCCCAGGCCTTAAGTCTTAAAGGGGCCACTGCTGACACCACAGCCTACCTCCTCGCCAGATCTTCCGCAATTCCAATACAGACACTTCAGGAGTAACTTAAACAAAAGATAGAATTCTGCCCCAAAGGAGTATACAATCTAAATTTAGAAGTGGAAGGCGGAATATAAGAGAAAACTGTAGAACTGGGGTGTTCCTCAGAAGATGGATGGGTGGAGCTATCAATCACCAGGCCTTTTCTAATCAGCTGTACCCTCTCTGGTTATGAAAGAATGGCTCATTCACAGAGCTTGTCCTCCTTCATTCCATTAGCATAAATATTGTTTTCCATTATTAGCAGTGCTGCACATTCAACAGATGCAAATTAATCTCTCATCAAAATGGATCTGGGAAAAGGGCAACTATGAATTGAATTAACTAGGATCTATCCCATTCTTATTTCTGGAAAAGAAAAAGCTGGAGGAATGCCCTGTGGGTATACATTTCCCAAACTAAGGAAGTGTCCCATTATTGTTTCCCCGATACCTGTTTTCATACATACAAGGTACTGGCAAACAAATATTTCCTGTTCCATTCCTTTGTTGTTTAATGGGTTTACTCTGCCTTGTGTTCCAAACCTTTCATATTCCAGTTGAGCTAAAAGGAGATTTAAAATTAATTCCAGATCACCACCTTCCTGTTTCTAGTTCATTTGCATCTATTCTCCCTCCCACCCTCATTCCACATAACCATCTATGCCAGCGATTTTCAACCACTGTGCCATGAATGGTCTGCAGCTGTGCGGAAGGAATTTGGAGGAGGTCAAATATTAGTAGGGCCATTGGGGGATGTGAGCCCCTGGTCAGCAGAGCAGTGTACCTTGTCAGTTGCCAAAAAACTGATGATGTGCCTTTACAATTTTAATGACTTCTCAGTGTGCCATGAAATTGAAGAGGTTGAAAATCACTGATCTATTCATTGATTGAACACTGCAGAAAAGCAACCAAATCCTTCAGTTTAGATGAATAAATATGAATTTCTGCAAAAATGCCAATCTGGGCATCCTTGCCTGAGACTCTTCCATCATGCCACACCCCAAATTTATCCCAACTGCAGAATAAAATGTAACAGAAAATGTTTGGCCAAATATGTTCATCAAAGATTCCTTATTTTTTAAAATCAGTCACACAACTTTCAGACCTCAAAAATCTTTCTCTAAATGCCCCTTTGGAGTTGGCCTCTTAACAGTGTTCAGGACTACGTCACTTCAAAACTGAAATGAGCAATGACACACGGAACATGGAAGGTAAATGGATTTTAACAAGAGACCATGTCAGGAGAAGGTGAAATTTTTTCTCTTCTGGTCATTTTCCTTTACTTTTCAGGGTAGTATTATTGGCAATTAGAGACAATCTATGAGTGGAGTGATGCTCTTAGCTCTTAGGATGTAGCATTTCATTAAGGGGATAACTGTAGAGGGTCAGGGACTGAAAGCCTGAAAGACCTCCCCCTTTATACTTGACTAGGCTTGATCTCTAGGCATGGATCTACTCCACTTGGGCAGAATTTGGTCAAGTCTGGAAGCAAGGAGTGCCTAAACCAAGGAACTTGGGGAGGACAGAGAAATCCTTGTCACTAATGCAAGTGTCTTTCTCTGAATGAGAACATCTTCATTGTAATCCAATAGGAGATCCTCTGAGTAACTGATCCTATAAATTTGATCACCAATGTTTTGCACCAATACTTGACTTGCCTGGAGGAACCTTTCAATTATTGGGAAGTCTATGAACAGAAACCAGAATTGTTGACCACTGTGAGTCAAACCTGACCACTTTTGTTGCAATTAGAAAATGGTACACAGCAGTGGTTCCCAAACTTACCTGAGTCACGACACTCCCACAGCCTCTTTTTCCTAGCTCAGCCATGCACCATCATCATGAGATTTTGTGAGATCCTAGATGGCAGCACCCAAACCTCACAAGACCTTGTGAGATTCAAGATGGTGACTTTCTTGTGAGACTTTATGAGATCCAAGATGGTAGTGGCTGGGAGAACAGGAAGGAGGGGCTAACAGGGACATCCCATGGTGCCCCTATGAATGTGCTGTGATGCCCTAACATGGCATATGCTTTGGGAACCCCTGGTATCCAGGTATTGAATGAGGCAGGCTCCATGCCTAGAGCTTTGCAGTCTGTTGTTCTTTTATTCTTTCCAGCTGGGTACATTGGCAGGTCCCCTTTTTCAATAGATGTTGATTGGAAGATACTATAAGGTAAGAGTAGTAAGGGCAGGAGGTAAGGGCAGGAGGTCTGGTCTAGAGGGTTGAGCCTCCATTTGCCTGAAGATAACATCCGAAGGTCGCCAGTTCGAGGCCACCGGCACCGTGCGACCTTGAAGCAGCTGACAAGCTGAGCCGAGCTATTCCATCTGCTCTGAGCATGGGAGGATGGAGGCCAGAATGTGCGACCAGATCAAGAAAGAAACATCTGAATGTTGTGGTTTCTTGAAAGATAGAACCTTCTTTCAAATTGTAAAAATCCCTACAGGGATTTGAATTGCCTGCCTATCCAAACCGCCTTGAATAAAGTCCGAGGAGAACTCTGAGGACCAAGAAAGGCGGTATAGAAATACCTGTATTATTATTATTATTATTATTAGTAGTAGTAGTAGTAGTAGTAGTAGTAGTAGAGTGACTCCAGGGGACCCCTGGCCCAGGAGGGCTTGGGCTAGAGGGATTCCATTTCAGAGGGCTCTTATCACAATCTGTGTCTGGTGCCTCTGTGGCCCCAGCCTCCAGGGCTTTGGGGCATGTGATCCAACCCCACGCGTCCAATCTGGATGTCATTTCAGTAACTACTTAGATATAGGCTAGGTTTTCAAAGTTTAACATACTGGCCAGGAAACCAAATACATTTTCTCATCAGCAGTCTCAATACAGAACAAGGTGCTTGATGGACGGGGGGGAGGCTCTTCTAGGAGTGAAGGGAAAATAGTTGTATGCATCCAAACTAGCTTGTAGCTGGAATAATTCTGCAGAAAACTGGAAAGAGCAAGCTATGCACTGGGTGGTCAATTAAGATGTAGCTGAACTTTCATAAACTCTCCCACAAATAAATATAACAGCCTGCATCAACATCCTCTTCTGCTTCCGACATGTTAATTGAATCTAATTTCTTAATTTTCATGCCAGCATTGTATGTGCCTCAGTGTTAATGAGATGTAAATTTGTGTTGCTGGTTTGTGGATGCATTTAATTGCAGGGTAGCTACTCTCTGATTGGCTGAAATGTTACCTCTTAATTGATTAATTTGACTAAGTGGCTTCCAGCCGTTTTCCTCCTGGGTCACACCATGGAAATTTTGCCTTTTTGTGGGAAGCATCAACATCATCTGCATCTCCCTTGCCATCGCCCCAGGTCAAATGCCACCAGAATGAAGTGACCACACAAAAGTGGAAATCTCACCCCTCTAGTTGTATCTCTCAATGTCAAGGGTCTAGAAGGGCCTGGGTGGGCTGGAGTCCCAATTCCAACACAGGCAGGTGATGATCCAGGTACCAGAAGTGAAATTATAGTAAACGTGGGCTGGTGGTGAGGTCCTGAGTTTAGGTGGATGAAGACCAGAGAGCACAAGGGGGAGGAGGGAGCATATAGCCTTGGGCACAGTCCCTGTGATCAAACTATGGCTTGTCTCTGTAGGGGGCTAGAAAAGTCAGAACTCTCTACAGTGAAGTCTCTGGTGCCTTTCCTTCTGTACCACCCTGTTTGCATTATAAATCCCTTTCCACAGAGCTTGCTGCTTAGTCTAAGCTGGTCTCTAGTATAAGTTCCTCCTTCCGTTTTCTGTATTACGGCTTTGGATTTAATCTTTCTAGTTGTGCTTAGGCAACTGCCTCTAGCTCTGAAATGCCTGGTAGCCATCTTCTGTGTGTCTCCCTGGGAACCGTCTGCTTCCTCACTGAATCATTCCCATGAGAAGCTGAGAAGTTGGACCCCAAGCAATGACCTCAGCAGCGGCTGCACCTGCCCTGTGTTTTATGAAAATGGGGTGATAAGATGCATTCCTGAGTGTTCACCCCAGAAGCTCAAGGCTATATATCAACTTGGCTGTACCAGTTTGAAAGCCCTTCTCCCAAGTGACGGGAACATGCCTTGCTGTCCCCCTTTAGCAGTAAAAACTCAAGTCTATACAGGTGGTACCTGATCATGGATGAGTTTTCATCTGCAGATCTAACTTAACATGGATGCCCAGACTTGCATTGAGCCCTGACCAGGCCCAACCCGAACCCTCTGAATGTGACCAGAGCTGGAAGTTGTGAATTTCAGCTTTCCAGAAGCCCAGGAAGACCTTCTCATGGTCAAGAAGGCCTCCTCAGAACCTCAGAAGGCCCTCTGGAGCATTGCTCCAGTCGGGTTCAAAGGCGTTAGCATGCTTTGACCCATGCATTTGATTATCTGTGGGTTTCGGCGTCCACAGGGGTTCCAGGAATGGAACCCCTGCAAATGCTGAGTCATGACTGTATAAGCCCCTGTGTCCAGTCACTGCTTTGCTCCCAGGCCTTGCTGACAATACTAGCAGGCTGTATAGCCCAGAGGGTTGCCTGGAAATGCTGAAAGTCTTATGCCCTGGAGGTTCTCTTGTAAGCTGATGCTCTTAGATTTTAGATAAAGCTCTTTTATGAAAGCCTTGGATTAAGCTGGCTTCTTCCTCAAAACCTCCAACCTAACCTCCAGCCTACAGCCAGAGCTGGGTCCCAGAACAGGCTCCCCTGATCCTTGTTTGCTGCTTTGGATCTCTGACCCTGCCTATTTGGAACCACACACCTGCTTTTGACACACTTGGGCTGTCTGTCTGCTTCCCTGGATCCCCGAACGTGACCTTACAGAGGCCTGACAGGCCATGACACAGGTCTCATGGGCAGAGGCAACTTGGAAGTTCTTTTACGTGAGCCCAGTAACAACAAAGGGAGCTGCAGAAGACCACGGTAATGTATGGCGCTCCTTACGATCTCCGACACTCTTTCCCTCGATACCGAGCTAAACAAGCGCATCGGTAAAGCAGCTACCACATTTTCCAGACTCACAAAGAGTGTCTGGTCCAACAAGAAGCTGACGGAACATACCAAGATCCAGGTCTACAGAGCTTGTGTCCTGAGTACACTTCTGTACTGCAGCGAGTCATGGACTCTTCGCTCACAACAGGAGAGGAAACTGAACGCTTTCCACATGCGCTGACTCCGACGCATCCTCGGCATCACCTGGCAGGACAAAGTTCCAAACAACACAGTCCTGGAACGAGCTGGAATCCCTAGCATGTATGCACTGCTGAAACAGAGACGCCTGCGTTGGCTCGGTCATGTCGTGAGAATGGATGATGGCCGGTTCCCAAAGGATCTCCTCTATGGAGAACTCGTGCAAGAAAAGCGCCCTACAGGTAGACCACAGCTGCGATACAAGGACTTCTGCAAGAGGGATCTGAAGGCCTTAGGAGTGGACCTCAACAAGTGGGAAACCCTGGCCTCTGAGCGGCCCGCTTGGAGGCAGGCTGTGCAGCATGGCCTTTCCCAGTTTGAAGAGACACTTGGCCAACAGTCTGAGGCAAAGAGGCAAAGAAGGAAGGTCCATAGCCAGGGAGACAGACCAGGGACAGACTGCACTTGCTCCCAGTGTGGAAGGGATGGTCACTCCCGAATCGGCCTTTTCAGCCACACTAGACGCTGTTCCAGAACCACCATCCAGAGCGCGATACCAGAGTCTTTCGAGACTGAAGGTTGCCAACAACAATCCCTACAAAAGAGAATGGATTTTTCTAAAGAGAATTTCAAGCCCTGTAGCCAGAAAGCGGCGCTGGTTTTGTGATACACAAAGACCTTGAATATAAACAGGAAACAATGATTGCCGATCGGTAGAAAGGCCTAGGGGGCAAGGACACCTTTGGAATAATATGTGTCTGGGCTTTGCATGATTACTGTGAAAAGAACAAAAACGGAGCCCATGAAAGAGACAGCAGCACAGAGAATGATTCAGGGCTGCGGGAGTTCGAAGGTATTTGGAAAGGTCAAAACAACCTGAATCACTCTGTTTAGCAGGAATGTGTTTGAGAAGAAGGAGCTGCGAAGGTCAATTACTAAAGGGAGAATGAATAGAAAATCTGGACTCAAATTAAAGGAGGCATAAAGAACTATCTGAGCTGATATACCAGTGCAGGCTCTCCTGCTTTGGGGAGGAAGAGCCCAATCCTATCCAACTTTTCAGCACTGTTGCGGCCACAATGCAGCCCCGAGATAAGGGACCAAATGTTCCCAGCCTCTGAGACTGCCTCCCCACTACAGGATGCAGTGCACACCCCATTGGCACAGCTGCACTAGCACTGGAAAATTGTATAGGATTGGGCCCTAAATCTCTTCCTATTGCTTGCTGACTACAGGACATGCAAAATGGGGAAGGTGTCATTTTCTAATCCTCAAATTAATGCCAAAGCAAGCCAGGGGCGATGGGGGCCAACATTTGCCATCACCGGGTTCACCATGTAAGCTTGTTCAATTCAGAACGCTCAGGGCCCAATCCTATACAATTTTCCAGCACTGGTGCAGCCACAATGATGCAGCCCCATGGCAAGGGAACAAATGTTCCCATACCTTAAGAAGACCTCTGTGACTGCCTCCCCACCACAGGATGCAGCACATGCCCCACTGGCACAGCTGCAGTGGAAAATTGAATAGGATTGGGCTCTCAGTCGTCTTGCAAATGGCAGCCCAATTCAAACCACGCTGGAACAGGTAGGCCAGTTGGCCTGTCCCGTAACCAGTGCAGGGTTGGGGCTGGGTACAGCTCAGCCCGGGGCAAGGGGAATTGATTCCCTTTACCGTGGATAATGCAGTAGCAGCCCCAACGGGTTCCTCGGATCTGCCCCACCTAAAGAGGTTTTAGTACCAAACCTATTTGAAAATACCTGTTCCTTGGAGAATATATCATCCTAAAACTTGTCTTGCATGCCTTTCCTTTCCTCAGACAGGCTTGGAATAGAGTCAAAGCAGTAGGGTTGTCTATCCCAGTTCCTCGTGTGTGTTCTGCTCATCAAAATGACACTGAAAGTTCACACAAACTGAAATTCAAAGCAGATTTCAGGGTTGCACCCAAGAAGAAGCATCTTGGGATTTTCATGGGAAGCCAAATGAGTTTCTAGAAGGCAAGTGATATTTTGCAGGGGAGTTCTGCACAGCCCTGCTGTATCGCCTGTCTCACAAAGCCATTGTCAAGATGAGAAATAGTAGAAATCCAATTCTGCAGAAACCTCCACAGAAGCCACAAAGTTATTCCAGACAAGCTCTCCATTGCAGACTGGAAGGACACTTATTTTTTTTAAAAGCTCCGCCTCTGTGGTTGACAGGTTTTGAGAATCCAGCTGCAATCCATTTAATAAATTGTTTTTTTTCTTCCCCTCTTTCTTTCTCCACCAAAGAAACTCTTATTATTCTGCTTATTATCTGATGGTTGCTTAATCTCTATTTGGTAATTAGTTCTTTTCTCTTTCATTCCAACATACATTCATTTTCTTGTTACGTTAAGGCAGTGACCTACATTATCTGCGCTTTGGAAAAGTCAATTACGTTGCCTGTGATTTTTCAAGTGGTGTTTAGCAAATGGGTTTTTGTGTGCTATCCATCCCATTTGCTGGTTCCTGTCAGAAGTATGGTTTCTTTCTTGAAAGCCCTTTGGCCTTAAGAGATGAATTTGCAGCGTGCAGCATTGATGACATAAGATTGGAACAAAAAGCATTAACCCGGCTAGAGCTATGCATGCTGTTATATCCATTGACGATGATGGCAATGTCTAGCACAGTGGTTCTCAGACTGTTTAGAACCAGGACCCACTTTAGAATGACAATCTGTTGGGACTGGGAAGTGATATCATTAACCTGGAAGTGATGTCATGGCCAAAAATGACATCATCAACAAGGAAAATGTTTTTAACACCCCCAAATGATAAAATCAAAGTATGCAAATTAAAAGTTTACAATAAGTTTAAAAAAATATAAAATAAATAAGAACCTCCTAACCCTTCCAAGCAGTTCCTGTTTAAAAAATATTCCCCAAACATACCATTAGCTGCAATCCTATCCACACTTAACAGGGAGTAAACCCCATTGACTATCCTTGTTAGCAGCCTATACATACATACATATTGGCAACCTTCAGTCTCGAAAGACTATGGTATCGCGCTCTGAAAGGTTGTTCTGGCACAGCGTCTAGTGTGGCTGAAAAGGCCAATCCGGGAGTGACAATCCCTTCCACACCGGGAGCAAGTGCAGTCTGTCCCTGGTCTGTCTCCCTGGCTATGGGCCTTCCTTCTTTGCCTCTTAGCCTCAGACTGTTGGCAAAGTGTCTCTTCAAACTGGGAAAGGCCATGCTGCACAGCCTGCCTCCAAGCGGGCCGCTCAGAGGCCAGGGTTTCCCACTTGTTGAGGTCCATCGCTAAGGCCTTCAGATCCCTCTTGCAGATGTCCTTGTATCGCAGCTGTGGTCTACCTGTAGGGCGCTTTCCTTGCACGAGTTCTCCATAGAGGAGATCCTTTGGGATCCGGCCATCATCCATTCTCACGACATGACCAAGCCAACGCAGGCGTCTCTGTTTCAGCAGTGAATACATGCTAGGGATTCCAGCACGTTCCAGGACTGTGTTGTTTGGAACTTTGTCCTGCCAGGTGATGCCGAGGATGCGTCGGAGGCAGCGCATGTGGAAAGCGCTCAGTTTCCTCTCCTGTTGTGAGCGAAGAGTCCATGACTCGCTGCAGTACAGAAGTGTACTCAGGACGCAAGCTCTGTAGACCTGGATCTTGGTATGTTCCGTCAGCTTCTTGTTGGACCAGACTCTCTTTGTGAGTCTGGAAAACGTGGTAGCTGCTTTACCAATGCGCTTGTTTAGCTCGGTATCGAGAGAAAGAGTGTCGGAGATCGTTGAGCCAAGGTACACAAAGTCATGGACAACCTCCAGTTCATGCTCAGAGATTGTAATGCAGGGAGGTGAGTCCACATCCTGAACCATGACCTGTGTTTTCTTCAGGCTGTCGTTTTAGCAAGCCTATACATAGTAGTCTGTTAAAAGTATAGATCTGTAACATTTCCCCAAATGCAGTCACATACCATGGTAGCATCCAGTCTAATCTATTAAAATAAAATACACACTGAAATGAAAGGGGACGCACCTGAAATTGGCTCGCAACCCACACTTAGTGGGTCTCAACCCACAGTCTGAGAAACGCTGGTCTAGCAACATCCTGATATACATATTAACATTGCAAGAAGTGCATTCTAAAGGTTTTGGCTCTGAAGTTTCCTTGCTTGAGTTGCCCAGGTCCTTCCTAGACCACGGCTCTATGATTCTTGGTCTTTTGCCTTGTTTTCTGGAGAACTTTAAAGATGAAAGGGCTGCTGAACTCTCTGATCATCTAACACAGTGTTTGCTACAAATTTGTTCCCTTTGAGCCGTAGAACTTTCTGGAGGCCTTTGTTTGCAAAGGTATTTAGACGTCATTCAGTACCTTTGATCAATTTGCAGGATTCACTCCCATAGGCTAAAGAGGAAGGAATATCCGAGTTCAAGATTCATTGCTTCATCTTGGATGTATAAATTTTTGATGGCCTGATCTTGCTGAAACTAGTGGATGCGGTTGCCCCCTTGCCAATTCCTGACAAGATTTCCTCCTGGGCATTTCCGTTGTCTCAGTTTTCTTTTCTTTTTTTCTAGGACATCTCAGCTGACTCACAACTCACATCTGCCTGCTAAGGAAAGAAATGTCTATAGCCAGAAAACCACTATCAGGAAAGCTCCCGTATAGCAGTCTTTCTCAAATTTGAGAGTTCAGTTCTGGAGGCACCATTCAATCATGCCCTGAAAGGGTTGACCTAGAATAGGAACCAAACTCTAGATGGAACTGAGAACAGTAACACCCGAACCATTGTAGAAAATGAATTCATCTGTTTGGCAGTAGCTCATCTTTGCTGTTAGTGCCTAGTCCATCATGGGTTGACACAATGAGCTCTCACATCGGGAGATGCAAGTCCTAGTGACATCTCTGGTGCACCTTCAAGAACCATGCCTTGGAACCATGCCCAAGTACATAAACTGTCCCTTTGATTAAATACTGGGGGATTTACTTTCCACACTGTATACAGCTCACATCGGCAACCCAACCCATTTAATCACCACCTTTACACTCCCATCTTGGGTCAAAATCCTGTTACCAATTGGCCACCTGAGAAAGCCAAGCATCAACAGAAGAGGAGACACTCTATAGCTGCAGTGTGAATGCAAGTTAGTGGATTGTCGCTGGATTTCTGCACGTTGCCTTAGATAAGGGTAAATGCCTGCATCTTTACACACGCTCCTTGGAAGTCATTTCACAATCAGTAGCCTCTGATGCTGTCTATGCACTTAGCCAGGGAGCTGGAACCATGTGGGCACTAATGTTGCAGAAAGAAGAAGTCTTTATTGCTGGAGCCTCCGCAAATTTCATTCCTACCAGCCTGGTGTTTACAGAGTGGCAGGGAAACCACAGGAAACCAATCTAGGTTTTCGCAGGGTTGCCACAGGAGGAAATCAAATGGGAGACACATGCAGGGTTTATATCCTTGGGAAAAGCAGGTGCGCGTGGTCCTGCTGTGACTGTGGAAGGTGAGGAGAGTACTAGTTGCAGGCTAGGCAGAGAGAGAGAGAGAGAGAGAGAGAGAGAGAGAGAGAGAGAGAGAGAGTAGAACAACCACATTTGTGCAGTGCTGAAATACAAAAGATATTTTTTTCTAGTATCTAAAGAGAGTCACTTCTGTAAATTGTACTGACATGTCAGGCAACTGAGGACCCCATTGCAGCCAACTGAGCCTTAATACGGATCAACTTGTCCTTCTTCAGGATTCAGCTCCCTCCTTGGGGTCTCCAGAAGCTCAGTCTCTGAGTAGAGAATTGATACATCTTGTCTTTAGTGCACATGGACATAATTGCACACACATGACCTTTAAGGCTCCATGCAGTGCGTGGCCTGCCATTTCATACCCAGCTGTGGAGATATACGTTAAGCTGCTGAAAATAGATTGGACAACTCTGTTGTTTTATTTTTCCCCATGTCTACGCTTAATCAAAAGGAAAAAAAATACCCTGTTGGCTTTTAAATCCTACCCAATGTGCGGCGGCAGTGAAGAAGGCCAATTCTATGCTTGGGATCATTAGAAAAGGTATTGAGAACGAAACGGCTAATATTATAATGCCGTTGTACAAATCTATGGTAAGGCCACACCTGGAGTATTGTGTCCAGTTCTGGTCAAAGCATCTCAAAAAGACATAGTGGAAATGGAAAAGGTGCAAAAGAGAGCGACTAAGATGATTACGGGGCTGGGGCACCTTCCTTATGAGGAAAGGCTACGGTGTTTGGGCCTCTTCAGCCTAGAAAAGAGATGCCTGAGGGGGGATATGAGTGAGACATATAAAATTATGCAGGGGGTGGACAGAGTGGATAGGGAGATGCTCTTTACACTCTCACATAACACCAGAACCAGGGGACATCCACTAAAATTGAGTGTTGGGAGAGTTAGAACAGACAAAAGAAAATATTTCTTTACTCAGCATGTGGTTGGTCTGTGGAACTCCTTGCCACAGGATGTGGTGATGGCGACTGGCCTGGATGCCTTTAAAAGGGGATTGGACAAGTTTCTGGAGGAAAAATCCATTATGGGGTACAAGCCATGATGTGTATGCGCAACCTCCTGATTTTAGAAATGGGCTATGTCAGAATGCCAGATGCAAGGGAGGGCACCAGGATGAGGTCTCTTGTTATCTGGTGTGCTCCCTGGGGCATTTGGTGGGCCGCTGTGAGATACAGGAAGCTGGACTAGATGGGCCTATGCCTGATCCAGTGGGGCTATTCTTATGTTCTTAGGATGATGGGCTATTTGCAGAGTAAACAAGTCCAGTTGATGGAACAGTATGCGAAGGGGACCAGCAATTGGACTTTGCAAGCATGTCCTTATTTTCACCTGGGAAATGTTGGAGGTGTGGGGTTCACATGTCTGAATGCTCTCTGCACAAAATAATTCATCCCATGTAGAAAAAAATAGATGTCAGTGTGAAGAATTGGAGCTCTCTGTGCTCTGCTCCCAGAATTTGAGAACTGGTCCGACCCAAACATTTTTACCTCTCATCTGCTGTGTGTGAGAATGAAACTTTAGGTATCAAACCTGTTTCATACAGAAGGCCAAACAGCATTCAGGAAGCCTACTGAGAGCTGGAATTGATTTCATTAAGCAGGAAGTGACATCATTAAGCAGGTGATGTCCAGAAATAAGCACTTCTTTCCCTCACTTAGGAACTCATTCGCTGCTAATGAAAAGAAGGTAAGATACATAAATTTTGATCATATTTTTCAAGATATTAGAGAGCCCAATTATCACATGGGCCACCTTTTCATTAGTGACACCACAGCACAGCTCAGTAGCTGAGAGCAGCTGATGATGGTGCTGGCAGAGCCCAATAAAGGCCAGATAAAGAGCTTCCACTGACCACATCCAGCCCACTGGCCTTATATTTGATACCCCTGCCTTAGAGCTTCTGAAATATTGTCAGATCTTGCCACAAAAAGAAGGAACAAGTAGAAATGGGATACAATTCAGCACTCCAGCCTTTGTACCAAGTATCCTACAGAAAACAAGGGAGTCAAATATATCTTGACACCTAAGCCTCTTTGGTATATATACTTTGTGTAATCGGTTTTTGTCTCCCAGCTGTTCTGTGGATACTGCAGAAGGAAAGAGCCAGAGAAGCTAAGCTCCCTGGCCTGTTATTATTTGTACTTCTGCAGAGTCGCTGTTCTGCGTACACAGCCAGGGAGACCTTCAGTGAGGAGAAACAGTGAGAAGACCTTCAGACTGAAGCCATTTCAAGCTGCTACCACTGGGAATTCTGGACTGAACCACTTGCAGGTGTGTGTTTAAGTCATATTTGTCAACGTACAACAGCAGGCAAACCTCCCCTGCATGCAGGGCTAGTGCTATCATTAGGCCTACTAGGTAACTGCCTAGGGTGCAAACCTCAGAGGAGTGCAGTACTGAACTTTAAGAGGCACCATTTCATAGTAGGCCCTTGGTACCCATGGCGGATCAGTTCCATTTCCCCCTGTAGATAACGAAATCCATGGATAATGAAATCCATGGGGGGCAGGGCCATGGTAGTGGCATAGCTAAGGGAGTACAGGGGGTAACAATCTCACTGGGCATCAAGCTTTAGGGGGGATGAGAACCTGAGCTTGACACTAGTGGCCAAAATTGTGAAATGCTAGTGAACAATTCCATAATTGGGAGTACTACTATCATGTTATACACTATTCGATGCAGCATTTAAATGCAGAATGCAGTGAAGCAAACCGTGTCAAAAATATCTCTATTCTAACAAAAGTTATAACCAAATAATCAGAAAATAAAAACACAACTGCCTTATGTAACAAAAAAACTGGATTTTCTTAACTTAAAACTGGCCATTGAGACTGATTGTTCTGAGAGCCAATTAGGTGTTACTATGATACTTAATATGGGGGGAGCCTAGGGTGAGGTGGCAGAGGAAGTGGGTGGTGAGCTGCTGAGGGGAGGAGGTGGATTTTTCCCCATTTTCACTTTTTATGAAGCTTGGGCGTGACGTCACTTCTGGGGTATCATTTTGAGCTTGGCGCTGGCTACAAGATCATTATCTATGCTTCTGAGTCATGGCACCGCAGAGACTCACCTGGAGGCTGCACTGGGGCCTCTGAAGGTCATGCCAGCCTCCCAGCATCTTCAGAAAGCCTTCTGGGTGTGACCTGAAGTCAGCATGGGACTGGCAGTTACGAGCACAAGGAAAGAAAGTGTGTGTGTGTGGGGGGGGGAAGTGTTATTTTTGGTTAGTTTTATTTTTCATCAGGCACCTTCTCTTGACAAATGCTGCTAAAGGAGGTAAATATCCCCCCCAAAAGGAAAAGAAAAAGACAAAGATGGTAGAAAACATAAATCCAATCCACATTTAACGCTTTCAGCGCTGGAGACTAGCGCAGACAGAGCGCACCCACAATAGTTGGGGAGTAGGGGAGAAAATATACTCCTAAAGCCAACTTAATGGAACTCTGTGTTTGGTTCTTTAATGATGGTAAATCAATGGCCTAGAAAATGCAATGCTTTTCCTATTTGCCAGATGAGTGCCCAGATTCTCCAGCACACACCTCGAAACTTTCAATTAACATTTTACATCTTTCTGCCTTATAATTGGAAGTAATTTAATTGGACTGTAAGGTAGATGCTTACAGTATCTATAAAGGCTTGAACCCTGCCACCTTCCCTGTTGTTCTTTCTTTCTTGCCTTATGAATACAGCTTTCCCATTGAGTAAATGCTTTGAATCAGCCAAGAGATTCTCAGCTAACATCATAAAGGATGTGCTGACACGGAACATTCAAATTGAATTACCTTCCTACGGAGCCACAGAGCGTGTTCGTGATTACAAGTGCCGGTCTGATACTGTTTCCCAACTGAAAGAAAACAACCCCACCACCACGAAGATATCACATGCCAGTTGGATGCTCCCTTCTGATGCTCTATAATAGACATGCCTAACTTGCAACCTCTCCTCCCGCCCACCCTGTTTTGTTGAAAGAAGAATATAGCATGAGCTGAGCATCCACAAAGCAGCTGGCTCATATCTGTGTGGTAGGCATGTTCTGTGGCAGACCTGTTCCCTGTGGTAGACCTGTTCATTTGGAGACATCCATTTTACAGTGGGCCATCAGTATCTGCAGGGGATCAATTCCATGAGCCCTGAGGATACCAAAATCTGCAGATACTGAAATCCAAAGGGGGGGAAGCAGGGTCACAATGCTGCAATAACACAGCAACTGTTACCCTGCATATGCCCAATCTTGTCTGATCTTGGAAGCTAAGCAAGGTCAGGCCTGGTTAGTACTTGGATGGGAGACCGCCTGGGAATACTGGGTGCTGTAGGCTTCTACCATAGTCTTTTGAGACTGAAGGTTGCCAATCACATACCTGGAAGCCATGCTGGGGCCCTCTGGAGGTTATGTGGGCCTCCCAACCTCTTCAGAAGGCCTCCCAGACAGGCCCACAAGCATATTCCATTCACCTCGTTGACTTCAGAAGGCGTTTTGAAGCCTGGGGAGGCCAATGGGGTCTCCCTGTACCTCAGAATACCGCCCAGACATGAACGGAAGTCACCAACATGGACCCAAAGTGGCTTCTGGTCGTATCCCAGAGGCGATCTGAGATGTGGGCTCAGTGTCCATGGATGCTCAAATATGTGGCGGTGAAGCCCACAGATAAGAGGACCTACTGCATTTTGTTTTGGGTCTATTCAATTGATATTTGTTCCTTCCTCTGTTCAGAGGATCCCAACTCATTTTAAACTTCTTTTTCCCTTTTTTTAAAATGCTGATGTCACACCGCCCCAGGACAAAGCTGTATTTGGGGCAGTTTTAGATATTCAGGATGGCTCACACCAGAAGGTGGCTGCAAATTTCCAATCCCACCACCCCCAAGACGACAAAAGGGGAAATCAGGTGAAAAATAAGACCATCCTAAATCACTTTTCCCAATCTTCAGTGCCTCCTGACTGGGGAGGAAAAATAAGATAAAAATACTTTAATTAAGTAAAGAGAATAAGAAACTTCTCATAGTTATCCCTCAACAATGGACCACGTCCTTATTGGGGCACTGATAAAATGTTGTGATTCTTTGTAATGTCGGGGAAATGGTATGTCGAACAGATCAAGCTTTATATGAGGGATCAACAGCTAGTTTCCAGGGAGCCAAATGTGCCCCAGAGGCAAGAAGGGCTCTAGAAGGATCAGCTGCTATTGCAATAGGACTTGCCAGCAGGCCACTTTGAGAGGGAGTATAGGCTGTGTGGTGTGCCAAAATGCCCTTACTCTACAATTCCTCCTCAAAACCGCCTTCTAGGAACACGCACTGTTGATCAAGCAGATTTCAGATCCCACTCTGCATATTCTGACCACTTGAGCTGACTGGCAATGGCCTAAGGAGGGGGTGGGGGAAGTGCAGACTTATTTACTTTGAAGAGCTGAACCAAGGAGACACAAATCACTCTCAGCTAGAGCTTGAAATGTTTGCAAACAGCAGCTGTTTCAATTAGACTTCCCTGTGCTCTAAAACCCTTTGTGCACCCATTATTTCACCAATATTCCATCACAGTTGCCAGGGCCTATGGCACAATGCAGCGATTGACCTTGTTTCTGATTTGCTCCAATGCTTTTGTGTGTGTGTGTTTCAGTCTCCTCCTGGGACAGCAGCTTCCAGGTTATAGGGGTGCAATTCAGAACAAGGAGATTTAAAATACATTCCCCCAACACGCAACATACATACTCCCTTACAAGCCAGGCTCCACTGCACCAGTCTGGAACCTGCCTTTAATTACACTTCTAGAGAGATGAGAGGCTGCAGCTCTGCAGTGGTGCATGTGCTTTGTAGGCAAATGTCAATCCCTGATCAACTCAGGGACAATCCTTGATGTCGGGGAAGCATTGCATTTGACACAGGGTCACAAGAATGAATCTGTTTGTGATAATGAATATGGTTGGCAACCTTCAGTCTCGAAAGACTATGGTATAAGCTTACAGCACCTAGTATTCCCAGGTGGTCTCCCATCCAAGTACTAACCAGGCCTGACCCTGCTTAGCTTCCAAGTTCAGATGAGATCACGCATGTGCAGGGTAACAGAATATGCAATGGTGGAATCACATGTGCAAACCATCCCTTGATGACAGGGTTTATGTACAGTGAACATGTATTTGTGAATGAGCCCTAAAGGATGAGAGTCTGGAGCAATCTCCTCCACCAGATCTTCTGAGTTAGGGCCCAATCCTTACAAACAAGTTCAAGGTCAGTCAGGGCAGAGCTCAGCTCAGGGACAGACACCATCCAGAGCATGGTAGGAGCTCTGGGAGGTGATGAGGGCCTTGTGGACAAGGGGGGGGGAGGCATTCTGGGGTGCGGGGAGGGTGGGGTGGAGGAAGAACCAGACGGGAGGGGAAGGGCCGGTAGAGCCCTGCTCTGCTGGATACTATACTCAGTGTCGGGCTGAAAAGCCCAGCACAGAGCTCCTCCAGTCTGCACTGGCAAAACAGCCGGGACGGAATGGAGAAGACCAATTTGGCCCCTGCGCCCTTCCCTCGAGGAGGCCTCTGGCAGCACCAACAGTGCCACTGGAGACAGCAGTAGGCATTTTGGCACCTCTGCACCTTGTGGAGCCATCAGGGATAGAATTGGACTTCCCAAGTAAACTCAGGCTGATTTATATAATACAATCAAGAGGTGAAAACCAAATTTTGAGCCAATGCCATAGATAGAGTTGCCTGCAATCTGTTCTGTGCAGAACCAGTTCAAATTCGGTTCCAAGAGCAGACCCCAATTCCGCATCAAGGAGAGAGTGGAATCGGTGCCACTAAAAGCATTCCGGTTTGCTGAATTTCCATGATTCATCATTTTCGCAGCCATAGTGGAAGAACAAGGAAATTACACTGAGTAGCGGGCGTTTTTACAAGCTGCTATGCCTGAGTGGTAACTTGGCACAGGACAGGAGGCGTGCTGGTTGGGCAGAGGCTAATTAGATCAAGTTGACATGTCCTTTACCCTTTCGTTTGCCCTCACTGTTTTCTGTATCATATGCCCCACATGACTTTTTAGTCGGATCATCTGTGGTGATGTCATAATGTGAGCACACGTAACATGCTGGCACCACAGTCACCCTCCAGCAGGGGTCAAGGCAGCCAATAGGGTTCAGCAGCGGTGTGGGAAAATGAAGCCATAGAGAGTGAGGGCAACAACAAAGGAGGACATGGCATGGACCACTCACAGCAACCTGGAAACCAAGAAGGTGGAGACCAGTTCAGAAATGACATTACTGTAAATGACAATGTGAGTGTTTTTCAGTAATTTGTTCAGAGGCATCATAAGAACATAAGAACAGCCCCACTGGATCAGGCCATAGGCCCATCTAGTCCAGCTTCCTGTATCTCACAGCGGCCCACCAAATGCCCCAAGGAGCACACCAGATAACAAGAGACCTCATCCTGGTGCCCTCCCTTGCACCTGGCATTCTGACATAACCCATTTCTAAAATCAGGAGGTTGCGCATACACATCATGGCTTATACCCCATAATGGATTTTTCCTCCAGAAACTTGTCCAATCCTCTTTTAAAGGTGTCCAGGCCAGTCGCCATCACCACATCCTGTGGCAAAGAGTTCCACAGACCAACCACACGCTGAGTAAAGAAATATTTTCTTTTGTCTGCTCTAACTCTCCCAACACTCAATTTTAGTGGATGTCCCCTGGTTCCCCTGCATCAAATGCAGTTCTTTCAAAGGAAATATTGAACTTTTATTCCGCCCGGCCCTAACTGACACACATTTAACGGATGGAAGAACCGCGCCCCATTTTCTGTTCTCAATTCTGTGGCTCCTCTCGAGGTGCTCAAATGATTTCAGCTCAGGCGAGAGATCCAGACTTCCCATCATGCAACCAAGGAACTCAGGCAGGCCATATTTCACCTTCCACCCATCTCGTTTCCCATCAATACCATTTTCGGGTGACCGCGACCAGGACCCTGAAAGCAACGGACAACAGCTCTGTGTCTTGGCTGATCAATTAACTGTTCCTCCGTCCCTTGATCTCCAACTAGAGCCAAACCCACCGGAGGCATTTTGTGAATCCCAGGCATGTTCTTTAATCACCCACTCATTGCCAAGGGCTCCATAGGGAGCCAGCAAATGAATGCCTCACACAGATGTGAACTGCCGATCTGCCCCCAAGCTTGCAGGGAAATTTTTTAAAGAGGTGAGATAAAAGAATCTATATACCTGTGCTTCCCAATCCCCAGGTTTTGTAAATTGGTGGTTGCTATGGTTACCATGTAATCCAAATGAACCGGCGCCTGGTGTGGCTCACACTACCATAGGACCTGCTTCTGAATCAGATCGTAGCATTGATCAGCATTCTGCCTTGAAAGGGAGAAGCGGAGTATACCCTTGTGCAAGCAATGCTCCCATGAAGCTCAGAGAGAGAGCGCCTCCTTTGAGTAGCAATAATTGTATGGCTGGATATGAAATGCAAAACATTCCATCTTCCACCTGCAGCATTCCAGCATGACTTGTCAATGGGTTGCCAACTAAGGGCCCAATCCTATCCAATTCTCCTGTGCCGGTGCAACTGTGCTAATGGGGCATGCACTGCATCTTGTGGTGGGGCAGCAGTCACAGAGGCCTCCTTAAGGCATGGGAACATTTGTTCCCTTACCATGGGGCTGCATTGTAGTTGCACCGGGGCTGGAAAATTGGATAGGATTGGACCCTAAATGGAGCCGTGGAGCCTCCCCTCTGGAATGCAAGGATGCTGGCGCTTCAGCGGGATCCAGGATGGTAAGGAGTGGTGACGGCCACTGGGGTGAGTGCTTGGGACAAAGGATGAGTCAGATTCCTGGAGGATGGTTCACAATGGTCCGTCAGCAGTGGTGACCCACCTACGAGGCCTGCTGAAGCAGCTGCTCTGTGCAGTAGATGGTGGTGAACGGATGATGGGTGCTCATGCATTGCCTTCTCAGGGTGCCACCTGTCTAGTGGTTTCACTCAGCCGGTGACCCATTTCAGGATGATAAGAGTGAAGAAGCAGGCCACCCAGCAGTTGCTAGGGATGGAATGAATTCTCCTACCCAATTTCTGCCCCTGGTGGATTTCAGGAATCTTCAGGGGACTCCACCTTTGGGAGCAGATGGAAAACTCGCTAAGGGTACAGTCCCAACCTCTGGCTGGGCAGGCTCAAGTCCCTTGCACTGGCCCACCAGTGTCATGAAAATGCCGTAAAGCACTGGGAGAGGAGAGAGGCTGATGCACAGATGTGCACTGACCTCCAGAGGCTGTTGCAGGACCCACCTGGCTGACTCAGCAGGTAAGCCCCCGCCAACTGAGCTAGGCCAGCGCTGGGGTCAGGGGGGCCATGTGGAGGGCAGGAGGGAGGTGTTTCGGGGCGGGGGGAGGACAGACAGTGGGCAGGCCCATGAGTGGGTAGCAGGTAAGCAGAGGTTGGGGCCAGGATCCAGCACTTATGCCAAATTCTATCCCCATTCCTGGGTAGCCCAGATCAGCTTTGGGCTGCTCCGAACTGCACCACCACCTGAGGTGGCACAGATTTGAGTAGCCCCATTGAGGGTGCCACAGCTTTACCTGGGGTAAGGGGAAGGAATTCCACAACTGGGCCCAACCCTGCCTTGGATGTGGGGCAGGCCCACTGGCCAGCCTGCTCCAGGGCAGGTTAAGATTGGGCTGCCCAACTCGTCTTCATTTGGGTGGTGGATGCTCACAAAGATTCAGCCGTCCGTAGACCCAGTCCAGCTTTTGCAAGTGACTGAATTGATGGTGCAGGAAGTCTCAAGCTGCTGCAAACATTCACTTGGAAGGTGCACAAAACCTCAACTTGATTCCAGGTAGAATGGTGGAATATGTGTGCACCCCTGCTTGGATGGGCAATTTGTTAAACTGGCCCTCAGATCGATTCCGTCTTTTGTGCTCTGATGCTTTCGGATAAGGCCTTGGTCCGTGTCCAGTGAACAGCCTGAGAAGTTGCCCACCTGCCAGGTCTGCTACATTACTGGTCAGTTGTGAATTGTGAAATGGAAAATGAAAAACAAAGCCACCTGCTCAATTAAAGAGAAGCGATAGAATGATGCCAAACTGCATCCATCTGATCTGGAATCAAAAAGGGTTCCTCACGCTGGAGTGCTAAGGAGAAGCTACTGATTTCTTGAAGGGTAACATTGTAGGATTGGGTCCTTCTGTGAGCAGAAGGAAAATGGTTACTGGTGCTGTTTCCCCAAACATTTGCACAAGAGATTAGATAGATACACTCACTTCAGTACCTTTATTGGCATATTAAAAGTTTACAGAGAATAAATAGCATAATAAAATAGAACAGCTTTGGGAATGTTAACTTCAAACTTTGGCCTTAGAGACTACCGCTAAAAATTCCGCCACCAGATTGGTAATAGGAGGGGAATAATCACTAAGAAGAATTGGGAAAGGCTCAACAAGGGAAACAGGAAGAGAAGAATGAAAAGAATCAAGTAAGTGGGACCTGAGGTTGTGATGAGCAGTGCACCGAAGGAGGATATGATCCAGAGTATCTGGTTCAACTGAACAAAATAGACATAATCTATTTGGACGAGGAGTTTTAGAGAATCTCCCTTGATGTGATTAGATTGATACTTCATTGTCATTGTACAAGGTACAACAAAATTTCAATGCACTCCAAGACACGGACATAAAATATTTATACAACAATCATACATTTAGATCCATCCCACATTCAATACAATACATATACAATATTCAAGATTGTATGGGAATTCGTGTGGAATTGCAGTTTGAAGGTTCCATCACAGAGCATTTCACAGGCTTCTGTTTGCACAAGAGGTCATACACACATTTGCGCAATTGGTTCTGTGCCATTATCCTTGTGCAATGGTGTATCACAAAGTGTTAAACTTCTGTGAGCGGAGATGCTTCCTGCATGCAGCTGGCACTTTTAGATTCAACATATAACCACAGGTCTGGGAGAAATTCCAATGCTGTTTAAGAGTTTGGTTCAAAATTCATATGTCTCATATATATTCTTCACGCCACTTGCCCTATCATGATGCAAATTTAACTGCAAGTGACCGGGCAGGGCAATGCTACCAAAAAAAGAGTTATTTTGTCACCCCTTTTAGACCACAAATGTGTAACACAAGTATATTTGGGCAGGCATCCAGACTAGTAAAAATGGTTGTGGACTAGTTGTTTTTACTGATGTATTTGCAAGGTGTTGGTGTATTTGCAAGCTAATGTGAAACCGAGAGATTTCAAGGGAAGCCAAATTTGTTCAGTTATGTCCCACCATTTTGTTTTCTTTGGGAGACATTGGCAAATTCCTAAAAACAAAAGTGGGGAACAAAGGGCTTACGCGTTGTCAATTTTGAGGCACCCATCTGAAATTTGTAAACTTGTGTTGCTTTGATCGTAACTAAAAAGCAAAATCAGATCCATTCACTTAACACCCACAACTACCACTGCCCTCCACCGGTCTGCATCAGAGGAAAGGCAACTGAAACCAAGTACCATTTGGCTCTCCCTTGCCCAGAACTGCCCACCTGCTCATTGTAACAGCATTTAGTTTCCTACATTTGCTTGTTTGTTTCTTCTCTTCCCTGTTCCTTTGTGTCATGTCCATTAGATTGTACCTTCTCATTATAAAATGTAAACAGCAAGCAAGTGCTTTGGCAGGCAAGTAAAATAGAAACGTAGTAAAAACACACTCTGTATTACAAAGTTGATCATCAAAGAGGTAACAAAAAGAGCTGAGAGAGAGAGAGAGAGAGAGAGAGAGAGAGAGAGAGAGCAGGCTAGCATGGAAGGGAAAAAATGAACCAAAAGAAAAGAGCAAAGCAAGTAAGGAAAAAACACAGAGAACATACGTAGTATGTAGTAAAGAGAAGGTGAAATGTAAGAGGTAGATGAATCCAAGGCTGGAAGACTAGTCTGAGCAAAGTAGCTTAACCACATTCAGCCTGATAAAGTTGTATATACAGTGCAAAGAATCCTGCACATACTTTTTTCTCTAATTCTACGTTCCCAAATATCCTGGACACCACTGCTCAATAGTCAAGGAGTATTGCAACACTATTTCTCTCGATACCGAGCTAAACAAACGCATCGGTAAAGCAGCTACCACGTTTTCCAGACTCACAAAGAGAGTCTGGTCCAACAAGAAGCTGATGGAACATACCAAGATCCAGGACTACAGAGCTTGCGTCCTGAGTACGCTTCTGTACTGTAGCGAGTCATGGACTCTTCGCTCACAACAGGAGAGGAAACTGAACGCTTTCCACATGCGCTGCCTCCGATGCATCCTCGGCATCACCTGGCAGGACAAAGTTCCAAACAACGCAGTCCTGGAACGTGCTGGAATCCCTAGCATGTATGCACTGCTGAAACAGAGATGCCTGCGTTGGCTCGGTCATGTTGTGAGAATGGATGAAGGCCGGATCCCAAAGGATCTCCTCTATGGAGAACTCGTGCAAGGAAAGCGCCCTACAGGTAGACCACAGCTGCGATACAAGGACATCTGCAAGAGGGATCTGAAGGCCTTAGGAGTGGACCTCAACAAGTGGGAAACCCTGGCCTCTGAGCGGCCCGCTTGGAGGCAGGCTGTGCAGTATGGCCTTTCCCAGTTTGAAGAGACACTTGGCCAACAGTCTGAGGCAAAGAGGCAAAGAAGGAAGGCCCATAGCCAGGGAGACAGACTAGGGACAGACTGCACTTGCTCCCAGTGTGGAAGGGATTGTCACTCCCAAATTGGCCTTTTCAGCCACACTAGATGCTGTTCCAGAACCACCATTCAGAGCGCGATACCATAGTCTTTTGAGACTGAAGGTTGCCAACATACGTAGATTGCAGCTTTCCTTGCTGTAGACAAACCAGTTCGCTACAATCCCATCCCAAACTCCCACAATGCCTCTGCACTATGAGGATGAGAACACTTCCCCTACAGAGTTTCTATCTTTAAACATCTCTGTCCAAGACAATATCATCACCCCATTGCACAGCACACTAGTCCCTTGGTCAGCCAAGTCCTAGCCTAAGGGTAGCAAGGTTTGCCTGATGATGCAGCTAGACCTGCTAGAGAGCTCTCCTCCCTGCCCCTTTAGAGACTCATATGCTGTTGTTCTGCAGCAAATTCAAGCAAGAAAGTGACTTGGAAGCATTTTTCCAAGGCAGAAAGGGCCAGGAAGGTTATTCAGTTCCCTTGAGGAAGTTGGCGAATCTTCAGGTCCTCCATTCTGTTTGTGTCTTTGAAAACCACCCGCTTCGTCATCTCACTTTTAAAAACTGCACTTAACTAACACCTTGGGAGGGAGGATCTCCTATTTCCTTTAATGAGCTCTTTGAAAAAGGGGCTTATGATTTTTCTCTCCCTTCTTTCATATCCCCAAAGCAGTAGGGCAGAGAGAGGTGCTTCATTTTTAATGCCCTGAAAGACAAGCTGTAAATCAGTCAGCAGCAGAAATGGGGCCAGCGGATCCTGGCAGGTGTTTATTTAATGGCATGCCACGTCTCCGCAGGCCTTAACGAACCTCATGGAAAATTTACAAGCCTGGGAGGCCAAAAAAAAAAAAAAAAAAAAGGAGACTCCTTCAGGGTGGTCAGCGGTTTTGTGCTGGCAAAGAGCTTTTTGCGCTCCGCTTCCTATGTGTCTTGTTAACTCCTCGGCCATTCTGGGAGACAGACAATCACGAATGCACCAAGCCTCTTAAAAATGAAAAAGGAACATGTTTAAGTTGTCGGAGGAGAAGTGGTTGTGAATGGGCAGGCGGATGGAAGGGCCACGTCTCTGAGGGCAGGGCCATGCTTAACTGAGCAAAGTGACTCAGCAAGTTGGGAGGCTCAGGGTTTTCTGCTGAGTCACCTCAAGAATCCCGATCGCCTAATTAAAAGGGTGATCGGAGTTTGTTTGGCCTGGCCTGGGACACGGGAGTCCCTCCCCAATGGGGAGTGGAAGGGGGCTGGGGCTGGCAGCTATGGCGGGCCTTTTAAAGGGCGCAGGACCCAGCCCTCTTCCTCCTTTGCACGTGAGCACCATGGGAAGAACAACAGGTCGTAAGTGCTAGCACGCTATTGGGTTCACCATACCTGTGGTAAGGTGGGAGCATGGAGGCGTGAATGGGACTTTGGGCATGCACCTTCAGGCGTCATAGGCAGGGCGGAACCCTATTTCAGTCCTCAGGGGCTCGGCGGCACGAGGATGTAGACGGGGCCCTGGCCGGGACCGCGGGGTACACCTCAGAGGCTCAGCGGCTTGAGGTGGCACAGTCCACGGTCCAGCTGCCTTCCCCTTAAGGGACAGACATGGATGAGATGCGCCGCCCAGCAGCGCGGCGCAACTTGGAGTCGGTTGCATGCCTGCCTGGGGGCAGAGGTTTCTGGTACCGCCCAGAGGTCCTGCCTCCGCACCACAGGGGGCTTCGCTGCCTCGGATGCTGCAGGTCTCAGCCTCCTCTTCTATTGATAATGTGAAATAAAGTGGCCCTTTCTCCCATATCTGTTGTCTCGAGTGTTCATTCGACAGTGCGGAAACAAAGCTGGAAAGGTGAGCAAGCTACATTAACGTTGCCATCACTGCAACGCTTGGTGGTGAGAGCACCTTGGTGGTGAGAGCTCAGTTACCTTGCTAGTAATACTTTGGGGTTACCAGTTGGCTCAAAATGACCCTGATCCTTCAGCATTTTCCCGCAGGTGAATGGACCCCAGAAACATCCCTCAACCATTATGGAAATTTAAAACTTTCTGGAATGAAAGTGTCTTCGGCTGGCATCTAAAAACTGGAATGGTGGTTGAAAATGCTCCGCAAATAGTAATGCCATTTCAGGCCATTATTCCCATTCTGCAGTTTAAGGGGGCTGTGGCTGAGAGGAAGGGTACTATCACTTGCAAGGCTGGGGAAACTCAAGAGCTGGTGATGTTCCATCGTGTTGCCTGGAACAAGAGACTGATAGCCCAATCCTATGCATGTCTACTCAGAAGTCAGTCCCATTTGAGTCAATGGGGCTTACTCCCAGGAAAGTGTGGATAGGATTGGGCTGTCCCAGCCCAATCCTATCCAACTCTCCAGCAGTGGCGCAGCCACAATGCAGCCCCAAGATAAGGGAACAAATGTTGCCTTACCTCGAGGAGCCTTCCATGTCTGCCCTACTACTGCAGGATGCCATGCACACCCCATCAGCAAAGCTACATTGGTGCTGCAATTTTGGTCAGGATGGGGCCCTGTTAAGGGATCATCCCCGGGCCTGCAGGTAATTTGCAGGCTGGATAGTATCAGGCCCTGAAGCCTTGGCCTGACAAAACAGAGCATCATGGGAATCAGAGCACCCATGTGCCATCAGAGTGACTCAGCACTTTCTAGCTCACTCTGATTGGCTGTAGCAAGTATATACCCCAGCCAGGGCAAGCTGGATCGTGGGAGAAGCGAGGTGGATTTGGTGCCGAAGGCTACGTCACTATGATCCGTGAATTGTGTGCTATCTGGACTGTTTGCTGTATATATTGTACATAGTAAAGAGACGTTTGGTGGAGGACATCTGCCGTGTGTCGTCTTTGTTCCCGGGAGTGTCTACGCTCTGGCCTTGAGAGATAGGCAGACTGTGCTGCCGGCCGGCTGCTTGCTGCGAAAGCTACCCGCAACAGGCCCTGAGACCCCCAATAGGGATCAGACAAAATATGTGATTTGGGGCAAGTTCTGGAGCAGAGTAGCAAAGATATGAGGTGCTGGGGGGGGGGAGATAGCAGAGTTTGGTTAAAAGCAGAAGTTGAGGTCCAGCATAGAAAACTGGTGAGGGACAGATAAACTAACACATGGTAAGCTCCCAAAAGTGGCAGCCCAAGGAGGGGGGAAATGCATAACATTTTATTCGGATTGAGGAACCAAGCCTAAAATGACAATTATATACCCCAGATCACCTGGTGTGGCTGGATTGATGAACAGCAGAACCTTCTCTGGTCATCCTTCGGACAGCATTACGGAGTGGCAAACATCAGGCCATAAACTCCTGGACCAGAGAGTTGCCCCAGTGGTCCAGCCTGCTCTTTGGTTTGAGGGAGACACCCTGCCATGCCTGCCAACCAGGCATTACCTTGGAGAGAGGAGAAAAGGAGACTCAAAGCTGCCCATTTTCTGCGGCAGTCTTGTGACTCATAAAATTTTGTTCCAAATTCCATCTCATCTTTTGTGGTGTTTTTAGTCCAAACATTTTAGACAGCCTTATAATATTGTTTACTACTCATTTCTAGGCTTTGGAGGAATCTGCTTTAATTACCCCAGAGCTCCAAGGAAAACTGAATGCAAATCTAAAGACACGTAATTTCCCTTTTGGGTTCTCTTTCTGTACAGTTGGCATTGCTAGACATAAAAACACATTAAATCCTGGTAGTATTTTCTCTTGAGTCAACATAATGAAAAAGCCAGCAGCAGTCCCCTGTCACCTTCCGTCTCCTGGTCTTCTAACGCATTCTGCTTTTCATCTTTTTCACCTTCAGGATCATTCTCCAATGTATTTGTCTGCAGAACCAATTCATCTTTATCACTCTCAGATCTTAACCTTTGCTATCGGATTGAGGCCCTGGGGATGGATTTCAGGGTATAAAAATATTGTGAAACATTGCAGGTTTTGTGTACTACTAGGCAAAAAAAAAAAAAAAAAAAAAAAAAAAAAAGGAGGGGAGAGAGAGAGAGAGAGAGAGAGAGAGAGAGAGAGAGAGAGAGAGAGAGAGAGAGAAAATAGTCCGATAATTTGCTGAAGCATGTGCAGAAATGTGATTAGCCGATTCCTTTGGAAAATTACCACTAATGTAGATTTGCTGACTTGCACAAGTATAATGCAAAAATAGAGCCATCAAAGTTTAATGCATCCTTAGCACCTCACACCCCTGACAGTATGGTGTTCCATAATCTTGTTGTTAATGATTTATCATCATCGGCATGACACCATTGTGGTAAAACTAAGAGCAACTCAATTATGCTCAGCACTAAGGTAATTTTCCCCCCTCGCTATGTTGAGCTTTCCACTGCTTTTCTTTGGGGGCCTCTCTCAACAATAAGTTACCCTCGAATGCTGAAGCTCTTCTAGAAATCCATCTCTTTTCACCATATATTGAACACAGTACGATGAGACTTGCTCTTCCAGGACCCATTGGGAACCTGACCCACAGCCCAATACTAACCTGTGCTGATGCATCAGGACCAGCCCTGCTGTACAGAACCCTATGCTGTAATCCAGGGGTCTTCAAACCCTGGCCCGGGGGCCCCGTGGAGAGCCTCTATCTGGTGCACGGCCAGCCTCTGATCCCCTGAGAGCCTCTGGCCCAGTTGACCAAGCACAACCAGAGTTGTGCTTGTGGGGTAGGGGAATGGGGGTCCATTTAAGTGTGTGTTTTATATCTTGGGCAGTGTTGGTGCTTGGAGAAATCCTGGACATTTGAGCCCATTCATTCATTTATCTAAGTTCCATATCTAATGTATTTGTTTAAATTTTATATTTAATTTTTTTTTCCTGCCCTTGACACTATGCCAGATATTTGATGCAGCCCTTCGGCTGAAAAGTTTAGAGACCCCTGCTGCAATCAAACAGGCTGGAGGTCTCATCAGGTTAAGAGGGCATCTGCCCCCTTTAGGGCCTCTGAGACAAATTTTATCAGGGGGTACAAAGTTTCTTTTGTGCCCTTCCCTTCTCAATTGGATTGTAATTTCTACGAATTACAATATATCGAACTATATAGACTTACACAAAATGTGAATGCTAGTCTTCACACAATACATGCAACCATTTTCTGAGATCCCAGGAAATTTCCAGTTCTCCTCCTTTAGCTTAAAAGCCCCGCTTTTGACCCCAGTCACAAGTACGAAGTACCCCCTTCAGTGCATCCCCATCTCATGGGCCCTGGTAAGATCAGAAAATGCAAGATTCCAGAAAATTTCTGGCTCCCCTCCTGGGCCCCCTTTTTGACCCTGAGCCTGAGTATAATTTACCCCCTGCACCACCCTCTCACAGGGCCTGGTTTCCTTGGGGAAACCCCCAGCCTGTTCAGTGGGTCTAGCGGAAGCTGCACCTGCCCAAGTTGAACCATGTCAGGATTCCAGGCCCAGAGAGGTGGATCAGATACGGCATGCATGGTTGTTGATGCAAATTCATCCCCCTCCTGGGATGCAATCTGTGTCTCCTCCTCCCTGCCCTAGTATGCCCTTTCCCTGTGCTGCTTGGAGCAGCTCTTACCTATTCTGGCAGGCATTCCTCTCACCTGTGCCCTATTTGCCTGTTGCAATGCTGGTGCAGCACCAGCCTAGGATTGTGCTGCTAATATCTGAGGAAGACTACTGCTTATTCTTACTTTTCCAAGAAGCCTAAAGCTTAGCATCAACTGGACCTTAACTGGCTCTTCTACATATGTTGTAAGGTGATCTCTGGTGGCGACTAAACAGCCACCGGGTAGATAGGACTCATTAGCCTGGGAAGGCAGCTCATATGAGAGAAGGAAAACTCTGATCCCAAACCTCCACTGCCTTGTGGCTACATCCAGTTATGGAAAAGGCTTCAGGAGTCAACCTCGAGGCAAAGTCCGGAGCCGGAGTCCCGGAGGCAGTTCATGGCTGAACACAGTCACGTTCTGGCAACTCCTGCGACGCCGCTGGAACCAACCGTATTGGCTTCTGCCTTTCCATTGGACCATTTCAGCAACGTGGAGAGGGGGGCTTTGCTGCATGGGAAACAGTCTATCCTCCATACCTACCCTACCCAGGCTTCGCGCACTGGAGAGGACACTCTGTTCCAGAACCACCATTCAGAGCGCGATACCATAGTCTTCCAAGACTGAAGGATGCCAACATGGATCTCCAGAGGATATAATATAACTTCAGTTGGTGCTAGTAGATCCAACTACCAAAGGTTGGAATACCTCTAGTTACAGTGCTTCACATGCCATTTTGGCAGACATACCCTTAAAATGTGGGTACTTCAAGGACCCTTGCCCTCTTCTTGGCATGACTCACGGCTCCCTCTTGACAACCATCAGTGGCTTATCTCTGACAGTGCTGCAGAATTTACAAAGAAGAGCGATTCCTCAAGCAAATTATTACTCTTTGTCACTGGGCTGGCATGGGGATTTGGATCTCGGTCTCTTTTTCTGGCCTGACACTCTTCTGGTCTGTTGTGCCACTCTTACTCAGAATGCATGCACACATACACAGAGACAGACAGTTTGCCTTTTATGTTCAAAAACATAGCCTCCTGAGAGGTGGGTAAAAAAAAATAAATCAGAATGGCAAGACACAGCATAAGAATGCTTCTATATCTTAATTCATTGTGATACAGTACAGATGAACATGCATATCTAAGTTGGAGATAAATAATGGAGTTGCATATCTGAACCGTCAAATGACTATCCTGGATGATCTCCAATTTGCAGTAGTCTATTATTCCTCATTAAATCAAACCTGCTGGTCTTTGCAGAATGCCGGCAGCATGAAGAAGTCAAGCAAATGCTCCATAAACAGCACAGGCGGTGGCGGGGCGGGGGGGGGGAGAATCTTGGCTTTCTGATCCTACAAGACAATGACAATTTTGGAACTGCATTCATTACATTTCTATTCTGACTTGCCTCCAAGGAATTCAGGATGGTGACAAAGTTCTCGCCTATACTTTACTTACAACAACTTAGGGTATGCTGGCCCAGGATCAACCAGCAACCTTCACAGCTAAGGGGAGATTTGAACCCAGGTCTTCCTGACCCTTGTCCAGCAGCATAACCAGTGTGACTACACCACACTTGATAGGCACTTAGAAGAGGATGGAAATGTTGGGCAGATAGAACAGAAACAAAACACCCACAATAGTTTGCCTTAGGACAAGTGGTGGGCTAGATAAACTAATTATTTGACTCACTATAAAGCAGCTTTGTCCCTGTATATGTCTGAGATTCCTGCTGTAATAAGTCATGGCAAGTTAAGAGATGGCCTTTTCTGGCACCATTTGTCTAGTTAAAGATTCTACTTTCATAACTAGAAGATACTTGCTCAAAAGAGCATTGATGACTTTTGACGCATGTTGGCTGTTAGCTACTGGACATACCACCTGTTTGGATGAAGGAGGGACAGGGAGAAGCAGTTTGCAAGAAGGAACATAGCCAGCAAAGAAGGTAGGAATAAGGGGGTTTGCAAGTAGCTGTCAAGAAGGAACCTGAAAAGGGGGGGGGGGTTCCAGTGTCATGTGTTTTGCTTTCGGGGAACCCGTGCTGCACCAAAGATTAGCACAATCCACCAGGGTGCCTGCTCCACTCCCTATAAAGAAGCTCTCAAGCACGTAAATGCATTTATTTCTCAAGAAGATTTATAGCGCACCTTTTGGTATAATTATTCTTAAGGTAGAGCAATGAAAAAACAAAGCAATGCAATTCAAAAATATCGGTAAAACCAACAGGGGAAGACAATAAGTGGCAAACTACACAGCCATCCATCCAACTCAATAAAATCAAAGATGCATGATACTAGATGCCTTTAAAAAGAGCAAAATATTTACACTTCCTTAAAAGGTTCCCACATATGGCATAAACAGATTTTTTTTTTTTTTAATGTCACCTTTTCCCCTAGAGGCTCCAGATTGCTCACCCATCCATGGCAGGGCAAAGAGTGCATTGTGTTGACCCACCTGCACTAAAATTTGATTGGCATGTCGTGCATATTTGTTTACATTTAGTTAATACATTTGCAACCCAAGTTTCTTTCTCCACTGCAAATCTCACCTCTTATTGCCAGGCATGTGCATTATGTAATACTCAACTCAACGTTCAAGGTTTATATATATATATATAATGCTGCCAAAATTCGTGTTTCCAAGCCAGAAAAGGTCAAACTGTGTGGCAACATCAGCCTAGATCAGTGGTTCTCAAACATTTTAGCACCAGGACCCACTTTTTAAAATGACACTCTATCAGGACCCACCTAAGTTTACCAGACTTTTTAAAAAGGAGATCTAGAAATAATATTTTATTTATTTATAATAATCAGAAAAAAGACCCTCAAACATTCATCTCTCTGTCTTTACACATACTTGCAAACCACAGGAGCTGAGCACTTTGCAGGGTAATTAGGAGCTACAGTATCTAATTTTTGAATAGCCTCAGGGCTTCAGGCAATTAGTTATCTGATCTTTCCATCACCCTTTGGGAACCCATCAAAAATCAGGTCACAACCCTCCAGTGGATCCCAGCCCACAGTTTTGGAATCACTGGTCTAGATGCAATGACCTCATGAGTAGGATAACACTGGCAGGAAGAATAAGCTAATCACCCAACAACACCCACCACATGGTTTCTGCATACAGAGTGTCAATGTGCCGTGTTTGTTGCAAAATATGTAATTCCGGCTTTGTTCTCAATATAGACTTTTTGAGAAGGAGAAGCCTATTGCAAATACATGAAAGAAAATTCTGTCCTTTTGACCTTCTGACCTCCAATCAATGTTAAAATGGGTGTAATGCTTATGTAACCTTTTGGTGTTTATTGCTACTGGTTTTTGTTTGTATGTCTCATGTGACAATAAAGATGAATGAATGAATGAATGAATGAATGAATGAATGAATGAAAAATTGACTTGGGTTATGCTGTGATGGCTCCGTCTGCTCTCAGAGAACATGGAAGCTGATTATAAAATGGACATCAAAACAGAGAGAGGGACAAGGGAAGTTTGCACGAAGCTTCTCAACCTTTCAATATTTAGTTGATAGCATCATATCCAGTGCAGCATTTAATTAAGGGGCTCCTGTGAAGAGGGGGAAGAAGTAGTGGGAAGGGGAATTATTTTGCTCTCCTTTTCAAGCCGAATACAAAAAACTGGTTCACTCTTTCCACTATCATAGCGGCACAGAGCAGATTGTCTCCTCCATATTCATTAGCAGAGGGAGAGAGACAGGTGAATTTTGAGCAACACACCGCTAATTAATACCAGTGTTAACAGCATCTCACTTTGAAGCCAGTGAGTGATGTACTTCTAACAGGGATGCGTTGTGGGAATGGTAAACACAGGCCATCAGCTCAGACTGACACAACTGCATACCCCCCCCCCCAACACACAACCTGGTATGGAAGGTGTAAGAGAGCACCATTAAGCAGATATCAGAAAATCAAGAGCAGAGGATGGAAGAGTTGGGGAGAAATATCTTGGGCCATCCAATCCAAGCTCCACAGGTTGTGACCCTCCATGCAGAATCCTGTCATACACCATGGTTTGCTCAAGCACTGGTAGCTGTTACCCTGCACATGCCCAATCTCGTCTGATCTTGGAAGCTAAGCAGGGTCAGGCCTGGTTAGTACTTGGATGGGAGACCACCTGGGAATACTGGGTGCTGTAGGCTTATACCATAGTCTTTCGAAGGTTGCCAACCAACCGGTAGCTTAAGAGAGAAGTGTACCTCCCTGTGCAGCATGCTTTCTTGGGAACTTCAAGTGTCAGAGGGCCAAGTTCAACTCGAAACATCACTTTGGACAAAACTCGTTGGTTGGCAACTTTCATCCCAGATCTTACTAATTCTGTCCACCTTGTGAAGAATTTCTACAACAGTTCTAGACTTCTAAGACTACCAAGTATTGGTGACATGCTGGCAACATCCACAGAACCGTTTGACCAACAAGGTACATTGCATCACAATCCTATGCATGTGTACTCAGAAGTAAGTCCCACTGTGTTCAACATGGCCTACTCTCAGGTAAGTGCGTATAGGGTTGTAGCTTTAATATTTTAAGTGGTTCCTAGGTCTGGACATGCAGAATGAATTATTCAAAGTCCTCTTTTGCTTCCCTCGACATTTTTTCAGAAGTTTTCCTGTCTGGATGGTATCCAAATTCACTTCAAAAAAATGTGTTGGCGACTCTCACTGAGAGATAAGCTAACCCCATTGTGAAGCAATTCCATTTTGCATCCCACAACTCTGTCCACTGATCCACTTCATCTACATTCCAAGTGCCCCAGTTTTGCCACAGTTTTGGGTCCATGAGGCACCTGCGGAGGAAGAAGTTGCTTCCAGTGATGACCAGCAATTGAGAGAGTGAAGGTGAGCACCGACACATTTGCAGTTTTCTGCTTTTCTGCTCCTTTGCACATCAATTTGGACTGACAGCTTCCAGGTGCCTCCATCAAGGGGGTGAAGGCCAGCTTTCTCTCCTGGAGGAAATGTGCTCACTGGCTCTCTTTTCGGAGACGAGCAACTCGCTGATCTACAGCATAATACACCCAAGCATTTGGAAGTATAATAAATTGAATGGGTGGGCAGGGGAGATGAAATTTGTCTCGCTCATGAGATCAGACAGCCAGAATTTATTGCTAGTGCCACTTCACTCCGAGGAAAAGTGCTTTATCTTGGCTGTGGATGTGCCAACACAACGAGCTGCCTCCAATTCGCCACCATCTGAGAGATGGGGTTACTTTCAAAGGCTCTCCACCTTGAGATACCCAGTTTCTTTAATGGATGCTGCAAACCTCAGTGGACAGCAGCCCACCGTGATGAATGCTGCTCGCCAGCCAGTTTCCTGCTTTTTCCATCAATCATGGTCGCAGTCGAATCTTCCCAAACGTACCCAGCAGAGACCACAAAGGCTGCAGATCTTAATGCCTCTGTTTAGGTCTGGATTCCCTCCAAGAAAGGAGTCTTCAAACCTGTTAGACTGATCACAGCCCGCATGAGTTAGAAGGATAAAAGGTCTCCACAATCTGGTTGATTAGGAGCCCAATCCTATCCAGATTTCCAGAACCAATGAGCCATGTTTAATGGAAGATCAGAAGATCATCAGGTGGATGATGTGGTGTTGACAGTGATTCCAAGTTTTGACAGCTGGTTGACAGCTCTGGGAAGGGCAGGGCTGGCTCCACAGCTGCAATCAATCAAGGCCAATGGGACTCTGATGGACAACTGAGCTTCATTTGACCTTGATGGGACTTTGAATGGACATGGACTGAAGAGATGGCTCAGCTGAGTCTAATTTGGATTTAACAAGGTGGCTCACAGCTGAGCTGCATTTTGGATTATGAGACATCCAAGGATAAAAGGCAGCTTCAGAAGGACCAAAGGTGACCCTGACCCAGAGGGAGATGTTACCTAACCCAGAGGAGACCTGACTTTGGACTGTGAGTTGGCAATCTACATTTATTGGACTGGGACCTGACTCTGACTTTTGCTTGCTGCACTTGTGAGTTTAACAAGGGAAACTAATCAGCCTTAAGTGGGCACAAGGCCCAGTGGGGAGGAGCTGTGGCACATCCTTTGGGGGGGGGGAAGAGTCATGGAAGCCTCCTCAATGTAAGGGCTGCATCAGTGCTGGAACGTTGGATAGGGTTTGGCCCTTAATTCATTAATTAAAAACTTCTTGATCTACTAAGAACATGTCCCCCTCATCAATCAGGCAGCAGATTTGTTTTTTAATACAAGGATTTCTAAAAACATTAGAAAGTAAACACTATGAGGCTCCTCTCTTGTGGGAAATAGAAGACATGCCTCTTATAAGAGGGTACGTAGTACAGCATAACACACATTCCCTAAAACCAAAGGACAAGTCTTCATTTTTGCTTTAGAATTACTTTTCCCATACGCAAATATATGTAGAATTAATCATTCTGTTAATTAACTAAAATTCACACAATTAATCAAATGAAATTTCTTTAATGGAGTGGCAGGCTTCCATCAATCATTTCTCCCATCAAAGCCATTTCTGTTTTTCATAAACTTTTTTTTAAAAAGGATATTATTTATACCAACCCTCTAACAATAGCAGGCAGTGTTGGACCCTATTATGCCGCGCAATTCATTGTTTTGTGCATTCTATATTTGTTAAATGTTGTGAGCCACCTTAGGGCCAAGGCAATCTATAAAACAAGAGTTCGCCCCAACCCCCTTTATCTTCACAATCACCCTGGTGGGAGGCTAGATGAACTCAAGGTCATCCCAGTGGCTTTGTCATCTCTCACTCTCACAGCCTTCCCACCACCAGCACAAACAGTAATCTGACCTACCTTGGAGGACTGGTGTATGGGGCTACTGAAACAGGCAAAGTGTTTCTGAACTTTCAAAAGCACTATATAAATGCTAAGTATCTTCCTCACTTAACAGAAGCAGCGTTTCTAGAAAAATGAGGTATTGTCACAAATGTGACAAGTCAACACAAATATTTTACTTTGGTTTCAAATAGCTGTTATCTTCCAGGAGTTCTTTAGATTTGCAGGGTGGGGGTGAAGGGAAACTAAAATGGAAATGCTCGAAGTCAGTGGTTGTCACACATTTAGCACTGGGACCCACCGGGACAGAATGACAATCTGTCGGAACCCACCAGAAGTGATGTCATGACTGGAAGAGACATCATCAAGCAGGAAAAATTTTTAACTATCCTAGGCTGCAATCCTACCCACACTTACCCAGGAGTAAGTTTCCTTTACTATCATTGTTAAAAGAGTATACATAGTAGTTTGTTAAAAGTACAGGTCTATAACATTTCCCCTTCCCCTGCGGGCTGGGGATAAGAATAGGCCCTCAGTTTGGCTGTACTTGTCGGAAGAGGCGACTAAACAGCCACCAGGTAGATGGGACTCATCAGCCTGGGAAGGCAGCACATCTGAGAGAAGGAAAACTCTGATCCCAAACCTCCACTGCCTTGTGGCTACATCCAGTTATGGAAAAGGCTTCAGGAGTCAACCTCAAGGCAAAATCTGAAGCCGGAGTCCCTGAGGCAGTTCATGGCTGAACACAGTCACGTTCTGGCAACTCCTGTGACGCCGCTGGAACCAACCGTATTGGCCTCTGCCTTTCCATTGGACCATTTCAGCGACGTGGAGAGGGGGGATCTGCTGCATGGGTAACAGCCTATCCTCCATACCTACTTTACCCAGGCTTCGCGCACTGGAGAGGACACTGTGTTCCAAAACCACCATTCAGAGCGTGACACCATAGTCTTCCATGACTGAAGGATGCCAACAAGGATAACATTTCCCCAAATGTAGTCACATATCATGGCAGCATCAAGTCTAATATATTAAAAATAAAATATTGAAATGAATGGGGACCCACCTGAAATTGTCTCGCAACCCACCTAGTGGGTCCCAACCCACAGTTTGAGAAACACTGTTCTAAGTCATAGCCAATCAGCTTCTGTACATTTCAATTTGTGCTAGAGTACACAACTACAAATGAAAGGGGAAAGAAGCCAGAGCACCTTAGTCAGAGCACCTGCTTTGGATGTAGAAATTCTGCTTCAGCCCTTGGCAGGTAGGGCTGGGGAAGACTCCTGTATTAAAAGCTCTGTGAGTGCCTATAAAAGGTGCAGGATAAAAGATAATGACTTTCCATGCACAACTGTGAGCACTGGTTACCACACTTCCTTTGAAATTTGGTAAAACCACTAGCTGAGTCTAGTTTAGGAGCCAGTATGCAGGCTTCCCTACTCCAGGAAAGACAGGTGCTAGCCAAGTCAGAATTTATTTGTTGGTATAGTCTGAAGCACCCTCTCCTTGCCAGAGACTGCTGGCTGTCAGGTCATAATGATGCTCTGATTGTTGTGGTTACCTTTGCTGGGAAGGTGTCTACTCTGGAGACTGCTCTATAAAAAGTCTAGATCTAAAAACTAAGGGATCTGGGACACAGGGGCAAAAAAAAATTTAACACACCCCATTAAGCTGTAAAGAGCCCCTGAGGGCCAGATGCCCAAAATACCTCCTGGGTATTTGGCAAGTGGTCTTAGGCACAGGGAGGCAACCCTGAGCCTTGGAAGGCCTGCTTGGAAGGCATGGTACCTGGGGCAAATGACCCACCTCTTAACAATGCTACTTTGATGTAGCTTGGAAATGCTTCTCCAATTAATGTAGCAGATTTACTGCAGGAAAAGGATGTCACGGAGGTCAGTCAAAGACATCCTTCTGCAGTATGTCTGCTACATTAAATGGAGAATCATTGCAAAAGCAGCCTCCACACCATAGCCCGAGGGTTACATTGGCAAAGTTAGATCAGGAGATCTGCTGGGCATTACTGTTTCAGATGGGCACATTTTGCTGCTTTCCAGTAAGAAACACCCTGCTGCTCATTTAGACGCTGTATGCCTGTGTGTATTTAGGGCAGATGCTTCATCCTTCTGTATATGGACACCCTTCATTTTCAAACTCACATTTTCTGGGAAATTTGTTCTGTTAAAAACCACTTATGGAGAACGCAGCTTGAGACCCTAATTAGCTGATGGTTTTTAGAATCTCCCCCACCCCCAGAAAGAGCATCCAAAATTTAAAGAGAAGCAAGATTCATAAAAGGAAATGTATCCAAGTGAAGTCTGAGGTGGTTTCTGCATTTTGTAATTATGATTCCAGTCAAAGTTGCTCCTTTTCCTTCTAGCTTTAGGTCATGCTTAGGACAGCAACTGTTACCCTGCACATGCCCAATCTCGTCTGATCTTGGAAGCTAAGCACGGTCAGGCCTGGTTAGTACTTGGATGGGAGACCACGTGGGAATACCAGGTGCTGTAGGCTTATACCATAGTCTTTCGAGACTGAAGGTTGCCAACCAGGGTAGTAAAGAACTCCATAACCTCGAGTTTTTAAGTAGTACAAAAAGAATTATTTAAAGCTATTGTAGGATATTGACTGTTCTAAGTCTCTCAGCTTTTTAACATTGGCAGCTGACTCCCCACCCCACACACCCCAAGTTACTTAAGCTTATCTGTATTGAACTGTTTCTTTTGATGTCATGTAGCTGTAGAAATTCAAGCTATACGCCCACTGCAACTTCCCCCAATAATCCCCAGGCAAGACCAAAGCTCTGAAGTATGAATTGTTTTTTCCCCTTAATTTAACAGAGAGTAAAAGCAGATCAATACAATGGTAGGTTGCAGTAATCATTTAAAAAGTTATTTATTGACAGATACAAATGCCAGGCAGTCATTTTATCCATTCAGTTTCGCAGTATAGATCTGAACAATCCAATGGTTCTTTCGGCTGCTTTGGAGTCAGTTCCATTCTGTGTCACAGAACTGATGCACCCCTCCAGAGTAACAAAGCAGCCAGCAATATGTTTGAGCAATTCCACAAGAGGCTGTAGCTACACAAAGTTAACAAGTCAGACAGGAATTGCCAATAGATTACTCTCAACAATTAATGAAGTTAAGAGTACAGAGGTGTAAATACTATACAGCCGTCTCCATTTGAAGTTGGATTGGTTGTACAGAATACCCAATTCATTATCCTGGATAGACTTTCATTTAAAGAGAAAATGAACATGGCTGCAAGTTAACTGTCAGAGTGCCGTAGTACAGAGATTGCCACAAGCTGGTGTGAGAGTCTCAGAGGAAAAGCCATCAAGTCCCATCTCCTACCTAGTACATTAGGACAATGCAGGGGTTCATCAGATTTGGAGATAAGACAAGTGTAATTTTAAATTATTCCAACTGAGTAGCAAAGCAAGTCTAAAGTTCAGGCAGCCTACAGAAACTTTGTGTTTGGTTACCTAGAATCAAGAAAGATTTAGGGTTTACATGGAACTGTTCTTGCAGATTTATCTGTGCAAGTGACACTTAAATGCTTCAGTGGAAGCATCACTTCTTATTTTGGATCTGTAGTTATTGGAGAAGTTTCTTTAACATCACCATGCTTTGCCTTGTCTTCCACAACAGGAACTTGAGAACATGAGGCATTCCTTTCAACTTGCAGGGTCTCTGTTCCTAGTTGAGTCACACCATTCTCACCAGTTGGATCTTCCATCTCTGTGCTTTGCCCAACAACATTCTGATCCTCCACTTTCTCATCTCCAGGAACAGGCAGCCATCTCTTTCCCAGTTTGCCTCCCATCCTGGTGCTGTTTAGGAAGAAGCACAGAGTTTACACTGAAATACCGACTACTTCACCAGCTTTTAAGACCAGAGCACAACGAGATGGGTTCTACTCATTTAGCACACCCAACTTCCTCCCACTAGGGAATTTAATGCATTCTTTTGTAAACCACTTAAGTTGATTCACACATTGCAAGAAGAAAAAAATCCAATAGCAGCAAAACCATCAAGCAGGAAAAAGTCTATTAAAAAGAAGCCACCATTGATCTCTGATGAAACCAGGAGAAGCCCAAGACTCTCCCACTCACCAATGTTTTAGCACAGCATTCTCCTTTCCTCCATCTCTGTCTACCTCTCTCTTTTACAATGGGGGGGGGTATAAAAAAAAGAGAAGGTAGGACAGTTATTTAATAGCATGAAGGTGGGAAATTGGATTTTGTTGCTTTTTTCTTTGTAACAAGGCTTCGGAAGGTAGGCCTCTGCATCAGTGGTGAGTCAAATCAGTGGATAACAAAGCCCCACCTGTGCTACCATATTCTTTAGAGAGAAGACCCAGTGTGCCATCTACACACACCCCTTCCTAGAAGGGAAGTAGTAGCAGTTAAACAGCACAAGCACTACAGAAACACAATATCAGTTTGTAGTAACCCATAGATCTTTAGGGGTCTTATTACTTTAATGCCTAACAACCCTAAAGAAGATTTCCTTTTTTACAGACTAGAGAAACATTTGTTTCAACTTGAGTCTTATTCACCAATATCACAGAGAACCAGCAGAATACTAAAGAATATACAGCAGTATCAACTACTGAAAGAGATATAGCCAAATTCTATCCATAAATTACAGAGGACTGAGCCCTGCTTAATCCATTGGAGCAACAGTAGTCTCAACCACTCACCTATCAATCAACCAGAGTTGCTGCCAATGCAAATTTCTTGGCTGATATTAGAAGTGCCTGTGGGCTTTTCTTAAATACCACTGAGAAGCCACACTCCGACAGCCCAATCCTATCCACACTTTCCTGGAAGTAACCACTATGAACTCTAATGGCACTTACTTCTAAGTAGACATGCATAGGATTGGGCTTTGAGTCTTCCTCAACTTTCAACACACTAGCTTCACCTGATAAATGTTCCTTTCCCAATTACATACTCAGATTTTTTAGGTTCTCTGCAGTTTATTGGGTCCCAGTTGTTTGACATAAAGCCCAACCCTATCCAATTTTTTGGAGCTGGTGCAGCTGTGCCAATGGGCATACACTGCATCTTGTGATGGGGTGGCAGTCACAGAGACCTCTTTAAGGTATGGGAACATGTATTCTTTTACCACAGGGCTGCACTGCAGCTCACCGGAGCTGGAAAGTTGGATAGGATTAGGCCCATAGCTCCCTGATTTATGAAGCTGCCTTGTGACAATTACACAATGAGGTTAATTAGTTTTGAAGCTTTCTGGCATATTGGAATCCTTTTGAGAGAGAGAAAAAAAAGTGCCAATAATTGAGGATGTGAGATTTGCATCTGAATGGAGCAGTGAGATCAAGTATAGATTGAAATTCTGAAGTTCTGCTTCTGAGGCTAGAGGTTAATGCACTGGATAGCCTGGACATTTTGTTTTTGTTCACCTTAGTGGATTGGAATATCAGTGCATTAACTTCAAAAGTTCAGTTGTGTTATGTGCAATTTTAAAATGTAGGTTTGCTACCTCCAAGTCTTATTGTTCCTTTAACAAAGTTTTTGGGCAGGCAAGTTGCAGCCTTTCTCAATACAGGAGAAACTGTGCCGGCCTGGAGAAATACAGCAGGAGAAACTGTGCCGGCCTGGAGGATGTGCCTCAGTGCACAGATCCTGTTGGCTAGATGCCAGAGCTAGACTACTGCCACCTGCAGTTAGGGATTGAGGGCCCAATCCTATCCAATTTTTGAGAGCTGGTGCAGCTGTGCCAATGGGGCATTCGCTGCATCCTGTGGTGGTGGGGTAGTCACAGAAACCTCCTCAAGGTATGGATATATTTGTTCCCTTATGTTAAGGCTGCATTGCAGCTGCACCAGTGCTGGAAAGTTGAATAGGATTGGGCCCTGAGTACAGCTGCTATTTTCTAGTGGATGCTACTACCACCCCATAATAGCATGGAACAACACTCCCATCAGGGGCATTGTGAGGAAAAAATAATGACTCCTATTGGTGCTGCTAAGATGAACAGAAAAGATTGACCACCACTGCTGTCCTACAGGGTGGCTACAAAGGCAGGCAGGCAGGCTTAAATAGCTTCAATTCCAAATCCCCATAATCTGATGCAGAGGGGCATTGTGGCCTAGTGATCCTCCTGAAACCTTAAGAAGTCTAGCTATGGAGGAGGGAGCTAATGTATTGTATCCTGCTGAGGACCCTCTCAAAACTGAAACTGACCCTGGTAGGTAAACATGTCCTTGCCATAGCTGCCTGAATTAAAGGAAGTAACCTTATTGCTTTCTACAATCATTCAACTGAAGACTCCCAAGACAATAAGCAGTGGGATCCTCAAACACCACCTTGGAGACTGTACATGGCAGTATCTCAGGACCCAATCCTATCCCATTTTTTAGTGCTGGTTCTGCTCTGCCTATGAGGTATGCATTGTTTCTTGTGTTGGGGAGGCAGTCTTGGGGGCCTCCTCAAGGTATGGGGACATTTGTTCCCTTACCTCGCAGCTGCATTGCAGTTGCCCCAGTGCTGGAAAGTTGGTTAGGATTGGGCCCTTATGCTCTTATGAAACACACCATTATTTCATCTAGCTCAGTACTATCTACTCTGATTAGCAATAGCTCTCCAAGGAATCAGGCAACCTGCCCTTGATACTTTTGCAAAGCATATGTTATACCACTGAACTGGCAGTTGATGATACATAGACAAGAGATGGCCCACCGCCAGCCCATAAGCCAGATCTAGCTCTTGATGGGCTTCTTAAATTTTAACCAAGATATGAATAGAATATTTTGCTCACTAACCTGTAAGGAAAAAGAGGCAATGAATCAACATGCACATCCCATAGAAATGAGATTGTACTGATATTCCACGTGCATGCTGGAAAGCCAAAGGGCCATTGCTGGGCTGAACATAAGAAGAGCCTTTCTGGGCTAAGCCAAAGGCTTAGCTAGTCTAGCATCCTGTTTTGCACAATGGCTGCACAGATGATAAAAGAAGTCCACAAGCAAGAGAGGAATGCAATTGCTCCCTCCCTCTACTCCCCCTCCCTAGCATTTAGTCTTCAGAAAAGTACTGCCTCAAGTTGCCTCTCGAGGTGATATTTCAGAAACATATTCAGTTCTCAGCCTCTCATATCAATGACCTTATGTGACTTAAATGTATGTGTATACAGTAAACGAAATGGAGGTGTATTACTGTGATTCCTCTATTATAGAAGTTGAGGGAGACAGATTGATTTGGCCCTTAGGCCAGTGTCTGGAAAAACAGAATGGACCTTGAATGTAGGAAGCATGAAAATACATTCAGATCTAATCTCCAGCAATCCCTCAAACCAGAAACTTCAGGCTTAGACCCCCTACTTGCTTGAACTGCTGCTGGCCAGCAATGTAATCATTTAAATGTTCAGTCTTGCACAAGAGCCACTTTCCCTAATGACTGGGCAGGCTCAGAATTTGGGCCAACCTTTGCCTTTGTCCACTGCGATGTATCACACAAGTCTGCACACTTTGTCAGCAATATTCAGGATTACAGTCTCCGATGCCAACTGTTTATTTGTGCACACAAACAAGTCGTTGGGCCAACCATCTCCCCAGTGGCCAAGCAGATGCAGGTTTTGGCACACTGAAACCACAAGTTGAGACAGTAGGCCGTATTCGTTGCTCTGGAGCTGCAAAGTCAGGGGAACATTAGCCAAGGGGACAAAGGAGCCCAGAGAGCAGGTGAAGCCAGAGTTGTCCTAAACAGCCCACCGAACCATCCCAGCATCCCTGGAATGTGAACACACAACATGAATTTCCAAAAAGGCTGTTTGTTATTCAGTCTCTTTGCTCGTACTGCTGCAGGTGGAATTTTACCCTTTTCAAAGTTTTCACCAACTGTTGAGGTTTTTATTGAGCAAACCCCTGTTAGCCCAATATATCTTTCCTGCTTGGTATCTACCAGGTCAAATCACAACAGTGTCTACGTGAAGATTTTTTTTTTGCCCTAGTCTGCATCATTTTACTCTTAGATTGAAACTCAATTGCCAATTTGTTCCCCATTGAACCAATTGAAAGAGATCTTTTAGAAGTTTTGCAGTTGCTTTTTTTTCTGAATAAGCCTGACATCATTCAGAATCTTGGCCACTTCACAACTTACCCCAACTCCAGATTGCTTATTAACTGCAGGTCCACTCCCAGGACCTTTCCCCCCAGTAGGGTTTAGGGAAGCCATTGGTTCAACAACCCTATGGAACAGGAGGGTAAGAACCCAATCCTATCCAACTTTCCAGCACCGGTGCAGCTGCAATGTAGCCCAAGGTAAGGGAACAAATGTTCCCATACCTTGAGGAGGCCTCTGAGGCTGCCTCCCCAACATAGGAAGCAGTGCATACCCCATTGGCACAGCAGCACTGGCACTGGAAAATTGGATAGGATTGGGCCCTAAAATGGCTGCAGCTTCTTCTACCCCAGTAGTTCTCAAACTGTGGGTCCAGGACCCACCAGTGGATTGTGACCCAATATTTGATGGTTCACAAAACAGACAGGACAGATGAGGATATGCGCATCAAGGGTTAACCCATTTCTGCCTAGCCCACAGGTGTACACATTTGATCCCTGTTGCATATATGCAACTTTGGGCAGAAATGGCTTAAACAAGCTGCTGCTTGGGAGAGAGCATTGCTGCCCAATCACCATTACAGCCACACCCCTTGGTATTTATAAATGATGCAGCAGCCTCTAAAAAGTTTGGGATCCACTGTTCTACCCATTGCATCCTTGAGGTCATCAGCTACTTCCTTTTCTCCATATGCTATGCAACACACTGGATTCTGCTCAGCAGCAGGTAGGGGAGAGAAACAAGGAAGTAATGGGTGGGAAACACTGCAGAAGATTAAAAGGGCCCACATAAATCACTGGGTTGCAACCTGGCATCCATAATTCTCTGCAGCTACTAAATAAAGTAGGAGGGAATTGTCACAGCCACACAACCTGCTTTGAAGAATTGCTCAGCAGTCATTTCGGCTGACCAAACACACCCTCCCCTGAAAATAAAGTATTAATATTTGACAGAGGGAAGTAAAGACCAAGTCCAATGAATAATTCAATTCCACAATGGTGTGACACCATTCCACTGCTAGGAAGATTTACTGGACAACAGCCCAGAATGATCAACAGATAGGAGTTAATGTTCAGGAGATTGCTGGGTACTGTGTTTGAATGAGATCTCTCCCCCCTCCCCCACTTTGATAGGTGAGGTGACATGAACAAATTTTACAGGTAAAGTATATAAGGAATGGAGGTGTGTTGCAGAAGACTGGGAGAAAGTACAGTGCATTGGCTCAAGGCCTTGGACTGCAGGGCCTCTCTCTGAAAATCTGCAGTAGGGTAGCAAATCTGCTGCCTTATAGAAGTGCCAGCTGTTTGTCTCCTCTTACTTCTGTGTTTGTAAAATGAAGAAAAATGTTAAATACTACAACTCTCCAGTTCTCTTTTCATCTTGCCAGGATCCACCCCTTAACTGAGCCAACCTATTGGCCTTCAACTGGTGGCCCCGCTCCATTGTAGTATGAGGCACAGCAGTCACAGTTTTCCCCCCTATGAGATGGGGAATCAGAGGAAATGGGCCTCCTCTGTTTAAATCAGGGATGGTCAACCTTCCAACTTTTGGGCTCCTGGACCTTTAACAATTGAGTAGAAGAAGAAATTTCAGCAAATGCAGTTTGTCATCTCCCAGATGACAAGCAGCACCTGCTGAAATTTCTTCCTCCATTCAATTGTTAAAGTGCAAGAGCCCAAAAGTTGAAAGGTTGGCCACCCCTGATTTAAATAGTTGCACGGAAGAGGTGGTTTCAGCAAGAACCACTTCTCTCACCAGCACATCTCCCAGTGTTCCTTCTTCGGTTGAGCTCTTACAAATGTCCCATTCTCTTTGGCATCCTATCACCCTTGAACCAAGAGCAGGGAATTGGACAAATGCAGTCAAAACTTTAGAAGCATGTGCCATATTATAGGTGATAGTAAACCCATTTCTGCCCAGCCCACAGGTGTACACATTTTATCCCTGTTGCATATATGCAACGTTGGACAGAAATGGCTTAAAGATGGGTCCTGGGTCTGAAAGGGTTGCAGCCAAAATGTATCATTGAACCATGTTCCATCTACTCATACATGTTACATGCCTATTCCATTAAGGAAGAAACTCCATATTTTTTAAATGATTCCCGTTTATTTATTTTTAAAGAATACAAATGCTAGGAATTCAGTGTACCAGTAAGAACTTTGTTGAGCTATGGGCACGAATTACCTGTTCCCAGCCACTGTGAACAAAGCTTCAGCAAATTTCATGTAATGTAGGAGGAATAATGAATAATTTAAGGGAGTCAATATCCCAATACGGTTGCAGAAGCAAAGCATAATTTTCGACAAGAATTTATCAGATTCCCTTCCACTTAGAAATACATTTGAGGCTCACAAGTGGGGCTTTAAAAACCTGAAAGCTTTGGGCTAGCTACGAGAGATCCATTGTCCCCGTTTATTGTGATATTGCTGCAATCAGCAACCCACACCTCAGGTGGCTCTCATTTTCCTGTATGCCTCCCAAGGCCACAGAAACAGAATCAATAACTCAATTAAAAAGAGAAGTTTTATTGCCAGTCCGACTAAAGTTAAGAGACTCTGAAACCTCTATTTTGCAGGCATCAGAAGTCTCCGCCTCTTTCATTCCACAACTCATCTGCATTGGTTTCCAGAGGCAGGGATGCTTGTACTACACACCATTAGGTGTTGGGCTTTTGAAAAGCATCTCTACTGGGAGAAGGCACTGACACCAGAATGGTCTCTCTCTGGCTCCATTAAAAGTGTGACCCCTTTTAATTCAGATGCTGATGCATTTCTGTAGTCACCCTCAAGTTGTCATCCCTCAAATTCACTGTGAGGTTAATGGGAACCTTTGACCTACATTTTCTGAGTGCTCAAGAGGATGCAGCGTCTTGCTGAATTAGTGGTACAAGGTGGGACAGCACTATCAAGGGGCTATAGAAGGGGGTACAAGGTGGGCCAGCTCTATCAAGGGGCTACAGAAGGGCCAATGGGTGTTGCACAGCAGGCTGGACAGTAGGTAGATCATGTAGATTCACTTCCATAGTTGAGGGCCATTCACAGTGGTTCCAACAGGTTGACTCCCAAGAATGCCAAGCATTCTTGTCGAGGTGCTGGTTCCCTGGACCATTCAGGTAGCTGGCCCCAGTGGCTTATCTAGGGAAAATGGCACCCGTGGCAAGCACTGAAATTATGCCCCTGTCCAAACAGAGAAGGGAAGACCATGGGGTAGGAAGCCAGATCTATTCAGCCTACCAAGTGAATTTATTCAGCAGGCTACACAAAGAAGGGGAGATGGGGAAGAAGCCAGCCCTATTCTACCAAGTGAATTTATGCAGAAATCCATGGATACTTAGCCCCCTAAAAAAAATAGTGTTCATTTGTGTATTTTTGGAGGTCCCCTGAAATGGGTGCAAAAATGCACCACTGGCTGTGGTACGGAAATGCACCAACAGTAGAATATGGGTAAGTCCATGCCCGGCACTTTCCTTCAAGTGGCACCCAATGCAGATGTCCCCACTTGCCACATTCTAGATAGGCCACCAGCTTGCTCTTCACCTCCTCCTGCACTGCTTGCAAGAAATTCAGTCTCAGGTTCGTTTTGGGGTGGCTCAGGCTTGGATGCTTGGACTGTGCGGAAAACACACCCCTCATAAAACTGCTGGGTTGCATGCATCCTTCATCATAGCTGGCTGTTCTGCATAACAGAATGGCCTTCTCCCTCCAGCTCAGTTACAATAACCATCCTGGTTTCTATCACTAAAGGGTTTGCAGCAGAAAGCTCCTCTGTGACGTCAGTGGTATGTTGGTATTCCTTTTCTATGTATTGGAATTTTCCAACATATGGCAAGCTTTTGATCAAAATCTCTGGTGAAACAGTCTCTTGTGCCTGCCAAATCTCTGTCAGGTAACTCATACCTTGATCTCTTGCCCACCTCGCAAAGCAAGCTCAGCATCCTTCATTCCCCCCCCCCCCTAATTTAAAAGAGGGAAGATTCAGACTTGTGCCTGCTACCCAATTTTGCCATCTGCTTGTGGCAAAGATCTTGACCAATTGAATTTCTGTGTGCTATACAGCCACAGAGCCTCACTAGGAAAGAGTATAGCCAACAAGGATAGAAACTGGCACATTTCCAACCAGTTCTTAGAGGCAAATACAGAGTTTTAAGACACCTGAGCAAACGTTATGGTTCTAATCTAGTAATATATATTTAAGGTGACATATTCTCTAATAAGAGAGCCAGCAAGAGAGAAATAGCAGCTTTGCAGACTCTTGTTTATAGAGTGGTATTGGAGAAAAAGCTCTTATTCACACATAGTCTGGTCTGTTACCCTACACTGCAAACTCTAAGCAGAACCTCCAAATAGCCTTGGAGAAGCAACCACACCCACTTCATAAAAGAGCTGATTAGAGGAGTCTAAGGGCCCAATCCTATCCAACTTTCCAACTCCGGTGCAGCTGCAATGCATCCTCAAGGTAAGAGAACAAATGCTCCCATACCTTGAGCAGGCCTATGTGACTGTCCCCCCACTGCAGGATACAGCGCACACCCCATTGATATAGTTGCACCGGCCCTGGAAAATTGGATAGGATTGGGCTCTAAGTTGACTTCCACATTTAATACAGACTAATGAGTCTGAATTAAGAGCATCACTAAAGGAATGATCCTTGAAACCTAACATTCAAGGTTTACAGAGATGTTTATATTAGGCAAGAACTGCATTTGTCTCTTACACCTTAGGGTTGTTCCAATGCAGTACCACTATTAGTAGAAATGCCCCTCCAGGTTGTAAAGAATTCTGGGGTTGCCAACTTTGACCAGTCACCGCCACAACACTTCTAAGAGCAGTTGGGTGCATAGATATTAGTAGAATATACAGTCCTTCAATGATATGCTTCTGTTAGAGCAGTGGCTCTCACACATTTAGCATTGGGACCCACTTTTTAGAAAAAGAATCTTGTCAGGACCCACCAGAAGTGATGTCATGACTGGAAGTGACATCATCGAGCAGGGAAATTTTTAACAATCCTAAACTGCAATCCTACCTACACTTACCCAGGAATAAGTCCTGTTTACTATCATTGTTAATAGCATATACATAGTAGTCTGTTAAAAGTACAGGTCTGTAACATTTGCAGTCACATGCTATGGTAGTCATCAAGTCTAATATATTAAAAATAAAATATTGAAATGAATGGGGACCCACCTGAAATTGGTTCACGACCCACCCAGTGGGTCCCAACCCACAGTTTGAGAAACACTGTTAGAGGGTCTAGAGCCAATTTCTCTCTTGTTAGCTCCACAGCTGATTTCTCAGACTGCAAGAGAGTGGAGCAGCCTCCATGGGGGCAAATGAAATAGCCTTCCAAGAAAAGGAAAATGCATTTAAAGACTTAAGCTCAAATCCTAACCAATTATCCCACAGCTGTGCCAATGGGGTATGTGTTGCATCCTGCAATTAGGTGGCAGTTATGGAGCATAGCAAGGGAATTTTGTTCCCTTATCTCAGAGCTACATTGCCCTTAGGTCAGTGCTGGAAAGTTGGTTAGGATTGCCCCCTTATCCAATTATCTTGGATATATTTATTTATTTATATAACTTATTTATTTATTTTATTTTTCATGTTTTTATACCACCCTTCCTCCAAAGAGCTCAGGGCGGTTTACACAGCTGCTCCTCCCCTCTTTCTTGTCCTCACAACAACCCTGTGAGGTAGGTGAGGCTGAGAGAAAGTGACTGGCCCAAGGTCACCCAGGAAGCTTTGTGGCTAAGGGGGGTATTGAACCTGGATCATCCAGTTCTAAGTCCACCTCCCAAACCACTAGAAGTCCAATTATTGGATAAGTAAGTCCAATTATCATATTGGACTTACATATTGGATAAGTAAGTCCAATTATCTTCAAGGGGACTTACTCCCTGGAAAGCATGCATAGGATTGCAGCCTAACTAATTAATCCTAGCTTCCTTCTGGTTATTTAATGCTGTGGCTTCTCTGTCTTATGCCCAAGTCTCCAGTTTCAAGCTGGCTTAGGCCATCAAGGCAAGAGGAAAGGGGCTGCAATTACATGGAAAGCCAACAGTCTTTTCAGTACATGGAGGGTCCTCTGCACTGTTCCACTTTTTGGCCCTTCTCCTCAAGGAATTATCAAAACTCTCAGCCACTTGCTGCTGAGGCAGATGCAAGGCCATTTTCATCCATCCTCTGAGCCATCAGTAGGGCTTGTCCCTCAGGTACCTCTTGGGTACCACTTCCTCCTGATTGGCTGGGGGAATGATTGGCTGGTTCTATGCAGGAGCCAGTTGTGATATAAGGAAGGAAAGGCGCAATTCTAAGGGGCAGGTTCCCCCCTCCCTTTAGAACAGGCTGCCTGCCTGACTCCTACTCCGACAGGCACAGTCTGTGAGGAAAAGGTGTGCCTGGTTTGGCAGGCTTTTCTGTTTCAATTTCTCCTCATTGTCCTCTCCCTCTCACCATGGAATCCCATTCACACCGGGGTCCCTGCCTTCCAAGGAGCACCAAGTGCCAGCCATGTCATTTCTGCAGCTCCATTTTACCTGCTTGTGAGGTAAATTCATTTTACCTCACAAAAGCCGTGTGGTGAAAAAGGTATAAGAAATGACTGGCCTCAGTGACCCAGCTGCATCTGAGGTGTTTACTATTAATTCATTCTTAATAGATAAACACACATGAATGTTCATCCAGTATATATGCCAATAGTAATTCATTCATAACAGACTGAAAACGCATGAATGTTCATGAAATGTTTATTTTTCCACATATTTAATTATTTAAAGGATTTACACCAATAAATATGGCAATATTAATTCATAATAGATAAAAGCACATGAATGTTCATAAAGTACTTATTTTTCACATTTTTATTTTTATTTATTTAAAGGATCTACACACACACACACACACCCAATATTAATTCATTCATAATGGATAAAAACACATGTTCATAAAGTATTTTTTCACATTCTTATTTATTTAAATGATTTATACCAATATATACACACCAATTTATAACAATATTAAATCATTCATAATAGATTAAAAACACATGAATGTTCATAATTTATTTTTCATTTCTTATTTATTTAAAGGATCTATATATATATATATATATACACACACACACACACCCCAATTTATACTAATATTAATTTGTGCTCATCCAGCGTCAGAGCTCGCAAACATGCCTTATGGCACATTTGCGACAGTGTGCACCGGCTGTAAGCTGGTGCATCGAGCCCAGGATTGGGCTGTGAGGGCCTAATCCTATCCAATTTTCCAGTGCCAGTGCTGCTGTGCCAATAGGGTATGCCCTGCTACCTGTGGTGGGAAGGCAGTCACAGAGGCTTCCTCAAGGTATGGGAACATTTGCTGCCTTACCTTGGGGCTGCATTGAGGTTGCACCAGTGCTGGAAAGTTGGCCCCTTGCTCTGGCAGGAAGGTGTGCTCTAACTAGCAGTGGGTGTGCTGCACAGCTGCAGCTGCTAGAGGCAACCAGGTCATTAAAGAGTAACAGCAGCACCTGGAGAAGGGAGAGCTTGTTGGGTGAAGAAGGAGTTTGGAGAGATTGAGAGAGCAGGAGCTTGAAGGAGAGAGAACTAAACCGATGGATTAAAGAAACTAATGGACTATATTGGACCTGCTGGCTGATCAATGGACTAACAGACAGATATGCAAATGGACTGCTGGAAATTGATGTGTGGCTCTCATGCCCAAGACCTGTTGAGGACCAAGGTGGTGCTGTGGTGGCTCGAGAAACTGCTGGCAGGAGAGGGGAGGAAGGAGGACCTCTGTAGGTTGAAGCTCACCAGGGTGAGCTACCATGGTGGTGGGGACCAGCAGTACTGCAGGGTCATTGTTGGGGAACAAAGGGGAGCTAGTTAGCTTAAAGTGGACATAAATTCTCTGCATGAAGCTTGGACTGGGAATATGGCAAAATGCAGGGTACTTCAGAACAAAGTGGCTATGAAGCTGCCCTAATAAATGTGCATTATTTTGCTATCCGGGTCTTTTTGGAATTGAAACTATTTGAACACAGGCAGGGGGTGACTTGAAACATCTGAAAGAGAAAGTAAGGAAGCATGAGCAGAATACAAGTCATCTATTGGATACAGTGTCATCTTATCCTATGCTGGGCAAAGAAAGACTCCATTCTGAAGTGACACAGCTGTATAAAAACAACAGAGTTTCAAAATTCCACAAGTGCTGTGACTTGACTGAAGTATTTCTTGAGCAACCATTTACAGGACACTTTTACAGAGACAGTAAAACTCTTGAAAATTCTTATAATGACTCCATTGACAACTGCAGAAACAGAAAGGTGCTTCTCGACTTTAAAGAGAATAAAAACATTTCTAAGACATCTGATGACCTAGGACAGATTTAAGGCTGTAGCAATGTTGTCAAGGGGGCAGGGAATTGCATGGAAGATTTTGATAAAAACCGAGAAATTTTCCCATCAGAAAGAAAGCTGGGCAAATTTCTTTATCAAGACTGACCTTCAGATGTATCTGAGGTTTAGGAGCATCTGTGAGAGAAGGCGGTAAACAATGACTGCAGAAAGGTAAAATATCTATTGCTTTACATTAGAAATATGTCTGTACTTTATTGTTCATTTTGTAAAAAAGATCATCTAAGAACCATGGAAATTGGTATTGAGTATAGAGAATACATCTGCAAGAGGGATCTGAAGGCCTTAGGAGTGGACCTCAACTGGTGGGAAACCCTGGCCTCTGAGCGGCCCGCTTGGAGGCAGGCTGTGCAGCATGGCCTTTCCCAGTTTGAAGTGACACTTAGCCAACAGACTGAGGCAAAGAGGCAAAGAAGGAAGGCCCATAGCCAGGGAGACAGACCAGGGACAGACTGCACTTGCTCCCAGTGTGGAAGGGATTGTCACTCCCGAATTGGCCTTTTCAGCCACACTAGACACTGTTCCAGAACCACCATTCAGAGCGCGATACCATAGTCTTTCAAGACTGAAGGTTGCCAATACATACAACAGACATAGAGAATAATATTATTTATATAATGTGCTATTCTTTCTTTCCAAGTGGCTCTTTGCCACTTGGATAAAATACCACGGATCTCCACTAGCTCCAAAACCACCACAAACTGCAAAAAGGTTCTTAGTGGAATGTTCTGTCTAGCAACTTTACTTCCTTCCCTGGCCATTTTCCTAAAAGGAAGATATTACAAGCAGCATTGTGGAGAGGTCTTCTCCCACCTCTAATGGAACAGGTTAAATAATGCACCAACGCATTTAAAATCAATGGCATTTTGGGATAGACAAAAAAATGCAAGCGATGATGGTGATTTTCATTTCATTCTGTCTTTCATCTTAACTGGGAGACATATCAGTGCACAGGAAGGATATGGGAGGAAGCGTGTGTACAACAGACAACAATATTCATTTCTCTGTCATACTTTGGCTGGGGATACTATGTGCCTGGGCTTGACCATTAATTTCTAGGTCAGCTGCAGGGTCATTCTTGCAAGAACACCCAGGATTTAAGAGCTCTGACAGAGTGCTAAGAAGGCTGCATGGGGAGTAAATGCCTGCAGAGGTGAGTTAGGGTGCAGTCCTAACCCACTTTCTAGCACCGACATAAGGGTAATGCAGCTCCGAGGTAAGGATACAAATCTTACTTTGAGGAGGCATCCGTGAGTGACACCCAACTGCAGGATGCAGCACACGGCTCATTGGCACCGCTATGTAGGTGCTGGAAAGTTGGTTAGGATTTGGGCCTTAATGTATTCAGTTCTTTGCCCCATACCATGTACTTTCTAGCCTACTGACTGGGTCACTTCAGGCAGGTTCCCTGACATATGTCAGAGTTGGCTTATGCTGGACTTTGTTGAATAAACCTATATTAGGTGCTCTCAAACGTGTGAAACAGCCCTTGTCCACCAACTACTACCTGAAGCAACTAGTCTGTTCTTTAAAACAGTTCTTGTTTATTTAAATTGCCCCCTCTTCCACTTGCTTCTGCTATGATACATGAGAGCAAAACGTTCAGTATTTTAACTCTAAAACTGACCCCATCTGTTTTTTATTCAATGGGAAGAAATCTGCAAAGTTTCATCTCTCCACCTCTACGAGTAGGAACATTTTTGTACAAACATGTTCAACTGGGATGGGTTGAACTTCACTACCCAGTACTGATCAAATTCAGATCCCCACAGCTGTAAATCAGTAAAAGGGTAGAAAGGCACCAGGAGCATATTCAGAAACCTGCCATGTCATGCCTACAGATTCTACACATTCCATACTGTTGTGAAAAAAAAAGGTATTATACTTGCAATGTATTAGCACCAGCCATTTGGGTATGATGGTGAAGATAATACATTAAATAGATTTTGTTTCTGGTGATGGAGAACAAGACATCTGTGTATTTAGTGGGACAGAGCCAAGTGGCAGCCAACAGGAAACTGCATGACATTTCTGTTGAAATGAGATCCACCCACCCCTAGGAATGACAGGATCTGAAATGTAGTTTGTTTTCTCTTTAGACAATTCAGAGCTTGTTTTCCAAGTAAGAAACACAGTTCAGTTCCAAACCAGAAGGGATAAGGTCAACCTATCAGTAGTTCCAACTATTTATTTCCTTAACTGCAGTTATCTGTTCAACAAGCCCAACCTGCTGGTGAAACATGTTCTTGCAGTTCCAGGGCAACTTTTAACTAGTGGCAAGCTTTTAATTTGCCCCGTGGCAATTCCATCATCCAACAAGCCAAGGCACCCTTTAGTCAAGTGTTTAGAGCAGCGATTTTCAACCTTTTTCATCTCACAGCCCACTGTTCAGGCTCTAAAATTGTCAAGGTACACCATCAGTTTTTTTGACCATTGACAAGGCACACCATATTGCCAGCCTGGGGCTCTCATCCCCAATAGCCCTACTAATAAATGACCTTCCCCCAAACTCCTGTGGCACATCTGTGGACCATTTGTGGCACAGTGGTTGAAAATCACTGGTTTAGAGATTGAAGACCGGCAGATTTTATTTTTAAATGAGAATCCTAATCACCGCAGCCACTCACCTATAAGTCGACCCCACAGATAAGGGCAAATTTTGAGCCAACAATCATGGAATTTTCTATGACCCTCGGATAAGTCGGGGGTTAAACTTATGGGGGTGTCTGACTATAGTTTTGTCTGAATTTACCCCAGGCCAGATCCTGAAAAATAACCTTCCACTAATTATTACCTAAGAACTGTAGTCTCTACTAAACAGTAAAAGATCATAAGATACATTTTTATTCTTTTTTAAATTCTGGTCTTCACCACTTTTTTGTAAACACTATCAGAGTAAGTGCACTGTAAACAACATACCAGTGGTTCCCAACCTGGTATTCATGTACTCCCAGGGACACTCAACAGGACCTTTAGGGGTACTTGGAAAAGAATGGAATAATGGCAGAAAAAGGCAGGCCATGCTCCAGAATGCACAGCCTGGAAGGGAGGTAGCTAGTTGGCTGTGAAAGCCCCACCAATAGCTAGTTTTTGGTCATCAATTCATGTATGAACCAGTGATTGAAAACGAGCACAGTAAAAAAGCTGAAACATAATATGGAAAGTGATCAATCACCCAGAATTTCTCAGCACACTTCTGGTGCAAAACAGTGCAAAGATAGAGTCTTCTGTTCTTCAAACAGATAAAAAGAGAAAATATGTGATGAATACATGAAGTCTGGGCTTTCATATGGAGGAGATGAGGGCTTGTCTTACTAATTACAAACATTTTGCTAATAGGAAGGGTACAATTTATGGAAATGGGCTGCCAAGGGATATGCAAGTGAAAAAGGTTGAACCATAAATCAAATCCACCTTTAAGGTGTCTGGTGTGTCAAGCCAGAAGCTCTACATGCAGCATATAACACATAACTGGGAGTGTGCAATTCAATCCACAGCAGACAGATGCAGCTGCATATATTTGCAGCCCTTTTTACTCAGAAGTAGACCCACTGCTTCCCATGGGTGTTATTCTTAAGTAATGGTGCACTGAATTGTAGCCTGGGAAGGAGGGTCCCATCCTGGTGTTTCAAAAAACAGACCTGCTTTGCAAGCATTTGCCAAGCAGAACCAGGCTGCAGCAGAAGGAAGGAGATTAAAAGGTTAACTTTGGCTGGAATATGGCTTTGGCTGGAATATAACTTTGGCTTTCTATGGCAACTTTCCCAGTTGCCATAGAAAGGATCTCTGCCCTGCTTGCCTGGTGCCTGCCTGCTGCTTGAGAAACTTGGTGCCTGTCTGTCTGCTGCTTGAGAAACAAAACTGTTCAGATTTGAAAGGCTCTGCCCTCTGATTGACCTGGTGATCAGGCAAAGTGATAATTGGAGCTTGATTACTTGGCAAAATTTCACTTGGCAAAATTAGTATAGGCAAGTATCTACAGTAGTTCTATCATTTGAAACTGCCACCTACCACCTTAATGCAGAAGAACTGCTCTTCAGGCTGGAAATGGTAGCAGCTACTTATTCCCATGGTATGTTGTAGGATGAATTTACCCCTAGTAGCAGAGCAATGTGGTTTGAGCAAGCAAGATGTAGGATGTCAGGGTAAGGACTCTAGAACGAACCACAGTGTCACCCTGACCATCTCTCCTTCATCTTAAGGCCCTTGCTACTGCAGAAAAAAGGCAATGGTCCTACTCCTGCTTCTTCCAGTGTGGTAGAATCACACACTGACTTTCCTACAACAAACAGAACTTCATACCCATCAAGTATGTGTGCAAGGCACCCATCAGGTCTCCTTTCACATGACATCAATCAGCTGAAGGTGTGGTATAGCTCTCTTGATCTTAACCCCATAAAACCCTATAGTAATCTAGAGGTACATTCCAAGATGCCAGCCACACAATCAAGAGCTTTTTGTCCCCTCTGACTTTGCATGCAAAGAGGTACTGTAGTGGCACTTTGCAAGATGTAACCACCATTTTGCAAGATGCCTTTCCCCTACAGGATTGTTTTATGCAAGCCTGCATAACCAAAGATTCCGAACATCATTGCTCTCCATTGTTCCCAAACTGCTTTGTGCCTTTGCTTCAGTCTGTTATGTTCACATTTGTATTCTATTCCAAATTCCATTCAAGAACATTCAGAGACAAACTCCAACAATTTCTAAACAGCATTTATTGAGAAATTTTTAAAAAAAACTCCATTTCAAATCTGTAAGTGACCAATTCAGGAAGATTTGTTTTTAAAAATATATATATGACTTATGCAAGTCATTCAGCCACGCAAGACTACTGTACTTTCTTTCGTTACCAGACACCTGCAAGCTACTCCACCCTATGGAACCATAAGCTCTGTAGTGTGACAAAGAAAGAAGTTTATTCTATAATGGTGACGACAAGGAAAAGATTAATCAGCCTGGTGCCCTTTTGACATCTAAAATTCTTGCTGTGTATTAAAATAGAGGTTTATAGAGTAGGAATTGCATGGGTAGAACAGATCTAATTCAATACAACAAAATTATAGTAATTAAAGCACCCCGCCATCAGTTCAACTTAGGCATCCCCCCATTCTATCCCAGCTATACAGGATAAAGAGTTCTATTGAATGGACCTCCTCTTGGCTCTGAAAAGTGCTGAAAGGAGAGAATTCCATAGGGCAAGGGCATTCCAAGTTGCTACAGTCTCCTTAAGGTACAAGAACAGATTCTTCTGCTGGATTTAATGGCTCTGAATAAGCAGAGACAGCCATCACCACTCAGCTTTTCCTAAAATAAAGATAAAACTGGAAACAGAGTTACTGTCTGAAGACCAGACCAGGATCACTCTCATATTTTTACATTGGCTATAGAGTCACTGGCTCCACACCTGCTGCCAAACATAAGGAGGGTGATGATCAACTACTACTAGGGAAAGCAATCTGTGTCCTACCACAAGGGAAAAGTTGCAGCTATTAAAAAAACCTGCAGGAAAAGGGCCAATAATGCAGTTGCTTGGAAACTTCAAATGATGGACATGCAATAAATGAAGTGTCTCTGATGCTTTAGTAGCAGCCTTGGATGCCAAGAAAGCCTATTTCTTAGGTGAAAGACTCTGGCAGAAAATGAAGCAGTTGATGATACTGTCAAGCAAGCAGAAAGAGATGTCAAGTTATCAAAGTGAGAAAGTCATCTACAGGGGGAAAAAAGTGGACTGCAGAAGAACTGCAGTACTGCTTACAGGAAAACAAACGAAAAGTAACTTCCCTCTTTGAGGACAGAACTCCAAGAATCCTTTTCCAATTCCTGCTGTGCTACTACTTTAGAAGGCTCAGAGTCTTGATCGTTCTTACCTTGGTGAGTTCTTGATGTTCTGGCCCTCCTGTTTGAAAGCACAAGCTGGGGTGGGAGGGGAGGGAGAAGGGACAACTCATGGGCATGATCTTTTATTATATATCCACAGACATCTTAGAAACTCTCAATTTATCCAACAGGGAAGAAATGTTGTGAAGTGAGAAACAGAGTACAGAATGCCAGACGAGAACCAATTGATGATTCAAGTCATGTTTACCCTCCCCCCCCAAACAGAATTCCCACAGAGCAATGAGGGTTGTTGGATGTTCCTGAAATTTTTTGATCAATAAACATGTTGCTTATTGCTCCTGCAGCCATTGTCCTTCTGGTGGGGTGCCTTTCAACTGTTGTTGCACCAGAGCCTAGATCTCAGCCTCATGTACATTGTGCATAGTAGTCTGATCACCACCAATCTCTGAGCTACCAGAGTCTCCCGATAATGGCTAGACAGTCTCACAGCATGTCACGGCTGCTATAGCATAGATGTGCTCATACCATCAGCTTGAGGCTTACCGTGTGAAGCTGCCATCTCTGCAGAAGGCTTCATGGTGGAAATATCTCCCACGGTAGACTCAGCGCCATTTTCTAATTCAGACAGTGCAAACTCTGTAGCGTTCTGTGCCACATGACATCCCCTATTGGTTTCTTGAAAGACACAGAGCTCCTTGTTCCGCTTAAGAGCCTCAACATTACATGACAGACCATCTTGCACATATTTTGTAGCAGCAAGCCTCATAGTCTCAGTAGCCCTTTTCTTGTAGACAGCCATGGAGTGCTCTTCCAGCTCAGTTGTAGTTGGAGCTTCTGGATCAAGGTTATCTATATTCGCAATGGTTATCTTTGCTATTTTGGCCTCTTGTATTACATCTTGTACAGCCGGCTGTTCATTTGGTGTCATGTGTGGATCTTCTAGTTCCTGCAGTGCTCTTTCTATCAATGATGTCTTTTTAGCTTCAGGAGGGGAATTGTCAAGGTGTGGTGGCACCTGCCCAACAGGCCCTGCCTCATGTATTTCTTCCATGGCTGGCTTGGCCTCTCCAATTCCTTGTCCTATCCTACCAGCAGGCTGAATCTCAATGACCTGCTCAGTAGCCAATGCCTCTTGAATTATCACTGGGTTAATCTGATCATCTGCTAATTGCATAGACTCTTCTGTGATCCCTGCAGAATGGCTGTCACTAGTCTGCACTGAAGCATCTGGTGAGCTTCGGGCACGAGGATGATATTCAGATGCTACCAGTGCTGCATACTTCTCACAAACGATGGAAGTCTTTTTCTGCTTTGCATGTAGTGACCATTTGCTGTGCTTCTGGCCCATGTCAGAGACTGTCCTGCACCAAGTTCTGAGGTGCCTTCCAACACTTCCAGTTGTCTTTACAGGCAAGGCAACAGCAGCAGATCTTCTGTCAAAATAAAGGAGATCAGATGTAGGTCAGTGGTTGCCTAGGAACCAAACCATCAACAGGAGGCATCTTATGGACCATGCAGTCATTACAATTCAGTTGAATGGACCAGGCGTTATGAATGGGATTCACTCTTCAGTAAGGATTGGCAATAGCTGCCACTACAAGTGATCTAGCATTCTAGAAACATATTTTCTGGTTAACTTTGGAGATTATTATTTTCTGCAATTAACTTTGGGCCCAATCCTATTCAAATGTCCAGTGCTGATACAGCCCTGCCAATGGGACACAGGCTTTATCCTGCCATGTGGGGGGCGGTCACGGAGGCCTCTTCATGGTAAGAGAACATTTCCTCCCTTATCTCAGGGCTATATTGTGACTGCATCAGTGCTGGAAAGTTGGATTGGGTCCTTTGTTGGTACAGCAATCAAGATTCAAACTTAGGGCAAAAGCTTCATCTGGAAGAGAATTCCCAAATGGGGCTACACTTATATGCTACTTTGAGTTCCACGGTGAACAGCAGGTGATAAATGGAGTTCCCAAGCATCTCCTACCAAGGAGGCCGAGACCTGTGTCAATTCCACAAAGCTGCTGCATCATTTGCACTGAGACCAGACCTAGAGCCAGTGTTGACCAAATGTGGCAGAAGACAGACCTCCTGAACTGTTAGTGGTTTTGTACATCTACTTTTTGCAGGTGAAGCATGTCCAACCCTAGTGCAATTGTGCACAGGGTAAAGCTCCCAACTGTTAAAATTTGAATGGTACCATTTTTATTAATTGTTAGCCACTTTGAATACTGTACTGGCAAAGAAAGGCAGAGTGCAAGCACTCTATACTACTGTTTTAATGCTCAACTTCCACCTTTAAGGCTAACCTGTTATCCATAGATGCATGAACTTAAATTCCATGGAAGTAAGTGAGATACAGAGACTGCTTGTTGAGTATATTTGTTGAGAAGTAGTTTCCAGTTCAGTTTTTTGTAAGTATTGCATGAACATATGAAAACATGCAGTTGCCTTCATCTTCCACCATTTACTCCCAGCAGGATTTACTCCCAGGCATCTTCTCCCTCCCCCACACTTAAAAAAAACCCCTATTCCCTTTGTCAATGGCCTAGGGCAGCCATTTTCAACTACTGCGCCGTGGCACACTGGTGTGCCATGAACGGTATGCAGGTATGCCGCAGGAGTTTGGTAGAGGGACATTTATTAGTAGGGCCACTAGGGGATGTGAGCCCCCACCAACAGCATGGTGTGCCTTGTCAATGGTAAAAAAAAACAGATGGTGTGCCTTGACAATTTTAGTACCTTGTCAGTGTGCCATGAGATGAAAAAGGTTGAAAATCACTGACCTAGGGACTAGAGAAACAGGTAGAGGCATCATCTAACTTCTTCCATTGACTAGAAGACAACGGGACTCCAGAGTCTAGTGTATTATTCTTGCAAGCGTCTTAGAGCTAATTTGATGGAAAGGCAAGATGTAAGTCAAGCATATTTTAAACTTATAACCACCAGCAAATTTATACTAAGGCTTTAACCTCACGTACACATGAATTCAATGGAATTAATTCCTCTGAGAGGCATACTTTTTACACAGAATGACCTGAGTAATGCTTAGTCAGGTTACTATCCTACACTTGCAATTAAGTCATATGGAAACAAATGAAGTGCACAGCCTGATCCTAACTACATTCTGCTAAGAAGTGACCCTAACTACATTTTTATCCTGATCCTAACTACGTTTGCTAAGAGGTGGGGAAGGAAAAAGTTACAGAATCACTTTGGGTGTTATATGTTTTATGAACTCCTTATTTTAGAGTCTACATCTTTTTTGCATCACAGACCTGTCTAGCTTCTTGACACTAGTCTTTCTATTAAAGATGTAGGTTTTGCTCTGGTAAGCAGCTAGCTTCAGACATCAGAACAAAGCCAGGTACTGTAGCCTCTAGCTAGGACTTGCCAGTTTTAGAAGACTGCCTAGCAATGGGACTTGTTTCCAAGCAAGTCTCCACAAGATTGCAGCTTTAATTTACTCTCACTCCTGCAGTGCAAAGCCAGCCTCACTGAACTATGACCACACTAAATCCCCATGGAGCTCACACCAATGGGAAAGGTTAGCAAGATTCAGCTTGCATGGTCACTTCAGCTAAGGAAGGTCATTATTTTAGTGAGTTCAGATTCTGTTGTATAATATGTTCTTTTCCTGACACCAAAGGACTTAGGATAGTTCACTGTTTGTAATCTTACCATCCAAGATTGCAATCCTGTGCACACTTGCTTAACAGTGAGCCCCACTGAGCACAGTGGGACTTACTACAAAGTAAGCATGCAAAAGATTGTGCTACAGGAGATTCCATACAAGAAAGAGGAAGCAATGGGAAAAGGAAAAATAAGGTGTATGATCATACTGACCAAGTGGAGAAGCTACTAAGTGAAACAGTTCTGGAAGACCCAAGTGGTAGTTGGCTCTAGCAAGGCCTGCTGACAGGAACATGCAGTCTCACCCCCCCCCCCCCACTGTTGTTGACAACCTTCAGTCTCGAAAGACTCTGGTATCGTGCTCTGAAAGGTGGTTCTGGCACAGCGTCTAGTGTGGCTGAAAAGGCCAATTCGGGAGTGACAATCCCTTCCACACCGGGAGCAAGTGCAGTCTGTCCCTGGTCTGTCTCCCTGGCTATGGGCCTTCCTTCTTTGCCTCTTTGTCTCAGACTGTTGGCCAAGTGTCTCTTCAAACTGGGAAAGGCCATGCTGCACAGCCTGCCTCCAAGCGGGCCGCTCAGAGGCCAGGGTTTCCCACTTGTTGAGGTCCACTCCTAAGGCCTTCAGATCCCCCCCATTAACAGCTTTTAATTCATTTCTGCCCAACCCACAGGTGTACACATTTGATCCCTGCTGCATATATGCAAGGTTGGACAGAAATAGCTTAAAGTTGAAAGTATAAGGAAACATGGAGCCTATTACCACTATCATATCTTCCACTTGCCTTTTAAGGTTTTACTAATTAGAGCAATCCATCTTTCATGGAGACCAACCTGGTCTCCACAGGATGCAGAACCCTTTTGGTCACATCCCCATTTCTTCCAAATGCCCTGCTGTCCTTTCAAAATGAAGTTGAAGACATTCTCTTTCAAAAAGGCTTTGACTTTTAAATGGCTAATTTTGTATCTTGCTATGGGGTGATACTGCTATTTTTACACTGCTTTGAAGTTCATCTGAAAAGTAGCATTAACATTTTAAAAAGTCAAATGTTTTAAAGATTTATAGAAGCATCTAGATCCAAGCATTCTTGGGTATCATTGGAAACAATGCACAATCAAAACCTTTACCTGAACTTCTCTCAGCTGATTAACAATTCAGCACCTGTTCTCTTGCCTGCAGAGAAGGTTTAAATAAGGCTTTGGTGTCACACCAAAAATCATCCTCTCCATGCATGAGCATTAGTTCCACACAATTCTTGGTCCCTTACATTGAATTAGCTGTACTAGGGATCACACCCATGCCTGGAGAACTTGTGAGGCATTTATGTTGCCCAGCCGTGGAAGCTGACCAGGAACTACTCAGCAGATAAGCAAGATTTGTCCTTATCTACTGTCATTATAGCTGCAGAAAGCAGTATGAAGGTGGTATTCCCCTGCTACCAGTGGTGGGAGAGATGGTGCACACATCTCTTTCCAGAGAATGGGAGAGTTCGGTATTGGGGGACCCTTACACAGGGTGACCAGATACAACAGAGGACAGGGTGCCTATGTCTTTAACCATTGTATAGAAGAGGGAATTTTGGCAGGTGCAGCTCAACATGGAAAGGTCTAAAAGGCTGCACCTGCCAAAATTCCCTCTTCTATACAATGGTTAAAGGCACAGGCACCCTGTTGTAACTGATCACCCTGCCCTTACAGAGCTTTTACCCTAGTCAAAAAGTCAATGCAAGCAACAAACTACATGACTTTGATTACCATGCAAGTTACAAGAGTATACATCCTGCAAGATAAAGCACAAGAGCAGGGTGACTGCATTCTCTGTGTCTGCATGGTATCCAATCAGCTGGACCTCGACTGTGTTGCTGAAAAGATTATTAGTTTCTGTAGTTTAAAAGCCTGCACTTACAGAGTTACTCAAGAAACAGAAAACAGACAATAGGTAGGATGATAGGTTAAGGCTGCATATTGACATATACTTAGCCCTGCTGGAAACAGTGGGGTTTTCTTTCTGAGTAAATGTGTTTAGGATCTGGTTGCAACGTCTATATTTATATTTTAGAGTTTTAAGAGAATTCCTATTGCAGGGACCAGTATTTATGGGTTGGCATCGTTATCCTTAAGGAAATTAAGGATTTACAAAACATTGTTCAGAATTCTCTGAATGCATGGAGAGGGAATGGGATAATAGCACATTGACAGAGGACATAAGGAAGCTCTGCTCGTTCATGTCCATGCAGAATACCACAGGGCAATGTAGGGTTGGGAATTGCTGTATCTCTGTAGAGCTGTGGCCAGCTAGTGTAGACCCTACTGGATGAATGGCCTGATTCTGTATGGCAACTGCATATGAAATAATACTTCTGAAGTGAGAGACACTAAAACTAGGGATCTGCCATTGGATAGCAGCAGCCAGTAGTAGTTGGTTGGTGTTGATGGTGGTGTGTGTGTGTCCACAGTCATTCCAAATTGTCAGCAAGAACTTTGGCAGCTCTTGGGTAGATAGAGAATCAAGAGCCTACTAAAATCAGAAGGTGCAGCACTGCTGGCTTGAAGAATAAGACTCCTCCAATTCTGTCCAAGATTACAATGTCTTAGCAGAGGCCAGGCCATAGTCATCACCTTGCTATTGTATTCCTGTTCAATGGAAAACAGAAATTCTCCAACTTGTATGGCAAACCCGACAATTTTAGCATTCTAGCAGCTTCTGAGATCAAGGCTCCTATAGAAACTAATCATAGCAGCAACACCACAATACAGTTCCTCTATTACTGAGTATGTTTGACCTGTTATTTTGTCTGTCAAGATAAGAGAGTTTTAGGACAGAAGTTTGAGACATGAGCAGAAGTTACTTCAAGTCAAGATACAACCTCACTTAATTTATCTCCCCAAAGCACAAGACAGACATCTTTTATTAAAGAGATCATAACTTTACATATCTAGAGCCTTATCTGGTGCTTTCAGAAGGGAACAAAATTGCTTTAAACTCTTTTAAGACATGTTGAGTCAATAGAGGCAAAAAGTTCCCTTTTTTAACAAATGCGAAAAGAATGGAGACTCTGGGGGGGGGGGAAGATTCAAACCTCATGACATCCATTAATGCTTAGGTCAATTGCCTAGTCTAAGAGCAGAACCTGTGTGTGTTGCTGGAATGTCACCTGGGAGAGTCAATTTACAAGAGTCATAAAATCTGATTTTTAGATCAGTATCTCTAACTCCCCACCCCCTTACATCAGGAATGTGCAGTTTGGGGGGAGGCAGGTGAAATAGAACCACCTCATCTGAGTCCCTTTGAAAAGCACTCACAACCCATGTGCTCCAGCCACTGTTCAGAGTGTGTGGGGTGTGAATGCTTGCACACCTCACTTGGCAGTGGTGGCACTTTTTGAGGGACTCTGTTGGGGTTATTCTACCTCACCTGCCGGCACGTCCCTGCCTTACATTTATATTCAGCCCCTCCAACAGGTTCTCCCAAAACAAGTAGCATTGTGTTCATTATCTAATGCAGGGGTCTCCAAACCCTGGCTCGGGGGCCAGATGCGGCCAGCAGCAAGCCTTTTTCTGGCCTGTGGCCAACCTCTTGTCCCCTGAAAGCCTCTGGCCCACTCAACCAAACATGACCAGAACTATGCTCTGATTGTGTCTGGAGGGTGTTCTGAGGGCCAGAGAGGTTGAATGAATGAGCCCATTCATTCATTTATTCACTCATCTAAGTTCCATCTTTAATTTATCTTTAAATCTTTAGTTCCATCTTTAAATTTTATATTTAAATTTTTTTTCTGGTCCTCAACACCACGTCAGATATCTGATGCAGCCCTCTGGCCAAAAAGTTTGGAGACCCCTGATCTATTGTAATGACTTTGTAGCAAGACAGTGTGGGTTTCTTGATGTGGGGACATGCCTTCAGTCTGTTTAAAGCACCATGTTTGTAGATGCTGGTATATAAATCATCTTCAGGATGAACCAGCCAATAACTGTGTGGGAGAACCTGGCAAGGCCTCCTGATATAATAATAATAATAATAATAATAATAATAATAATAATAATAATAATAATAATATAGTATTTATATACCACCTTTCTGGTCATTGGATTACTCCTCTGACTTTATTCAAGGCGGTTTACATAGGCAATCTCTAAACCCCCGAGGGGATTTTTACAATCACAGAAAGGTTCTATCTTGCAAGAACCACACAACATTTCAGATGGATCTTTCACGGTCTGGTATCACTTCTGGCCCCCAGTTGCCTCCCATGCTGGCTGACAAACAGCTCCTTCATCTCTCACTTGAAGGGCAGCCAAGACACTTCTTCACTCACACCAAAGAGCAGGTGGAATAACTCAGCTCAGCTGCTTCAAGGTCTCACCATTCACGGAGCTGCCAGTGGCCTCAAACTGGAGACCTTCAGATGTTATCTTCAGGCTAATGGAGGCTCTACCCTCTAGACCCGACCTCCTGTCACATAATGCCCTCCCCACCTGACATGCTCTTTTTGCTCTCCAGAATTTTACCTGGAGAAGTTCTCCTTTATTGCTCTCTCACTGCAGGATGCAGCATATACCCCATTGTCACGGCTGCATTGGTGCTGGAAAATTGGATAGGATTTGGCCCTAACTCAGCACTGTAGGCGAATAGAGAAATGTTTTCTCCATGGTTTATTTTAAAAACGTATCACTGATGCCATCAATATTAAGCATCAATTCTTTGGGAAAAAATGTAAACAAATGATCAAGTTGCCATCTGTCCCTGTGTATATTTTCTTGTTTATGTATAATCCTGTGTCATGGTGCGTTGTTTGCTGATTTGCCTTTTGGGTGTATGGAACATATGCAGTCAGATGCAATGCAAACATTAGCTCTTTTTTTCCCCTTATAAGAATGACATCAGGCTTGGTTCTGCCAGATGGTAAGAGCTGACCCAGTTAATTTGGCATCATTCCATTTTTGAACCACGGGCGTTTTGCAGGGGAAGCCTCCTACCAACCCAGTCCTACAAATGTGTACTCAGAAGGAAGTCACATGGTGCTCACTGGAACTACGGCCACAGTCCCACTCACCTTAAAGTCCTTGAACACAGTGGGCCCTGCTTTGAAGGAAACCTGTAGGACTGCACTGCATGGTTGCAATCCTATACCTATTTACCTGGAAGTAAGCCCTATTGATAGGACTCACTTTGGAGTAGATATGTATAGGCTTCTGCAGTAGCTCCCTTTTGGAAGAATCTGTTGTGCAGACAAAAGGCATCAAGATCCAATCCTTTGCATCTCCATCATGGTCTGTTAATTAAAATGTCACAAGCGAACCAGGCACAAGAAAGCCAGAAATGGAGCATTGGACAAGTTCAAGGATATGAGCTGTAGATTAGGGTAGAAGCTGTATTGCCAGGCCCCAGGTATAGGATTGCAGCTCACCGGTCAAGCACCTGCTCAATCCCTGGCAAGGAACTCTTAGAAACCCTGCTGAGGGGACGGACATCTTGCTGAAGGGACAGCATCTTAGACCATTTCCCCTCCCTCTCCCCCCCCCCCACACACAGAGTATGGATAGCGTGGGCTTGAGTTTTGAAGAAGGTGGGGAGGCACATTTCTCTAATGGTTAAAGATGGAGGCAGTTGTTTAATCAAAACAAAGAAAAGGTTTATTGAGATAAGAAAGGGGAAGGGCAAGACAAATAGCCAAATCTTCTATCCTGAAGATCAGAGATGGAAAATAAACCAGTTTCTAACTAAAACATCCCTTGCTAGCAAGTTTACTTACAACTCAGTATGATTCAGTGTGCAGCCTTTCTGAGGTATTGGAGATAGAACACCTTGGGAATTAACCTTGTCCTTTCTAGACTGCACCGGCTGTTTTTTTGACCTGGTGAGTCCTACAGCTATTCCTGCTGATAAGCTTCTTTTTATCCCAAGCTTTGCTTGGCAGGTTTAAATGTAAGAGATGTCCCCCTGTCAATTCAGTTGGGTTGACTTGGACCAATAACCATGTCAACTAAATTCATCCAGGTTCCAGAGGGATTTGGCCAAGGCTTTTGTTCTCAGTGAAATTTCTTTTCTCTTACCTGACTCAACTCTGTACCATTTGACCTAGCTTGAAAAGGAAATGCTTTGTTATCTGACCTAATGGATCTTAACATAAGTTCATGTCATCATTAAAAAGAAAAGAAAAAAAACCTGTCCACATTCATCATCTCAAAGAGTCCTTTTTCTATGAAAAGGGAGGGAAAAGCCTGGGTTACCTGAAATTTCTTTAGCTCCCCTCATCAAGGCCAGAACTGCATGTTACATTAAATTGGCAGTCAACACAGCATTGTGTTATTCTCCAGCTTGCCTCCTTGGTTACTACTGGCAAGGAAAAAGAAATGCACAGCACTGATGTCAAGGCCTTGTAGTTGATACTAGATGGCATAGAGCACATGCTTGCTATGTTCAGCGGCATTTAATGCAACAGATAAGTCAGACTTATCAATGGCTTTATTAGAACTCTAAAGATGACAGTTTTTGTTTCAGCTAAAGGTAACTACGTCTGCCTAGAAAGAACTCCTTAATTTCTTGGAGTGGTAGGTATTGAAGTAGTGCCCTCTGTCCTTCAGCATCTGAGCTAGGAATGTATACTACTTATGTGCTCTTTATTGTCCACCTTGCTCTGTAGGGGGGAAGGAGGAACTATCTCAGACAGGGTAGAGGAATGTGCAGTTTTATGGGAACAAGTACAATTAGACACCCCTTGTGTCATTGCAGGTATTTGGGCATAGTATAAGCTTGCCTTTGGGGGGGATGCTGACAGAGCTGCATTTCAGATGGTGCCTCTGGTATGTTTCATTAATAGTTTCAACAGAAGGAGGAGAAAAATGGAGAGGCTTAGCTGCCATCCTTCTGCAGGCAAAACATAGTGGCAGCCACCCTTGCATTCTTGTATGTGGGGTGCTTAGCTCTTCCTTTCTGGGAAACTTTCATCTGGTTTCCCAGTCTGTCCAAATATGATTTGTCCTCATGCTTGTCTTGTATGCTAAAACTTAGCACTAGATCGCACCACTTCTTTTTCCTACCATCTAGGGCCAGGTCATACTCTCTCTCCCTATTTTATTTATTCACTGAGGGCACAATTCTAACCAGGTCTACTGAGAAGTAAGTCATATTTTGTTCAATGGGTCTTACTCTCAGGAAAGTGTGGTTAGGACTGCAACCTAAATTTATTGACTATGTCTGTGTACATGAGTGTAAAATTATAATTATTGCACGGATGTACCTATTCCATTGCTTGCCACGAGGCTTTCAGGCTAGAGACTTGAGCCTGAATGCTCAAGGGCAGGAGCTGGAGACCCCTTTCCTTTAATTCTGCCAAGGCAGAAGATGAGCCATTCTTTTAAGAGTCTTGAATACCTGTTGCAAGGGAGCAATGGTGAGGGGTGTGTGTTTATCTCCTGCCTGTGGGCTTTCCAGAGGCAGCTGGTGGGCCACTGTAGAACTTTTCTTGTGTTCTTGTGCACCTGAAGTTCTGACTGTAATCTATGAAAGTTTATGTTGAAATGTTTCAAGGTGCCACAAGACTCCTTGGTTTGCTGCTAGCTTGCCTGTGTGTGGCTGAAAGATTGCAGTCAGATGTTTGGATTGATGAGTGAAAAATAAACTGGGAGAAACCAGTGGACAGAAGGACTGGAAGATGTGAGCTTTTCTAGCTGTCATAAGGAGAGACTTCCGCATGAGGAGGTTCAGGTCAGCATAGTATACCTTGCAGGATCGGTGTTCCAATGCAGTCTTCTTACAAAATCCTTGAATAGGACTCATGCTACAGAAGATCTTTGGAGGGTTTCCCCCCAAGTTAACAACAGCAAACAGAAGAGGGGGAGGGAGAAACAGCCAATCAGCAGAAGATTGATATTGCCATTCTATTGACTCGCTCCCCGCTCTACATTTGATAACAAATGACTGAAAGCCTTCCCAGAGGTCTGTTTTTCATGCACTTTGCTAATGGCAGCAACAAGTCCCACGTACAGATCTGTCAGGCATTTGTCTATTTGCAGCGATCATAAAAAGATATTTATTGGCATGTTCCAACATTAAAGCATGGCAGGTTTAAATTCAAATTGCAGCACAGACTTCTATAAACCCCAGAGCCCCATTAGCGTGGGCGCACACACTGGCCTTGCAGAAGACACCCCACTGGCATGTATGGTGCTTATCTCTGCTGTTAAATTAACGCTTTTGCAAATCTCTCCTCTCCGTTAATTGGGGAACTAGCTGGTGTCTTAGGGGAAAAAAAGGGGGATCCAGAATTAACAGCTGAGGGAAACCTTGAACAACAGATCAAAAGCAAGCATAGCTATGCATTAAACTCAGCAAGTGCAGAACTGATAGCAATTTACATGGCACTTAAGATAGGGGGAAAAAACAACCCTCCTGTTCCCTCCTTTTCCCAGAAATATTGCTGATGGTTTAGGGCTCAATCCTATGCAGTGTGCACAGCTCCTGAGCTCCCCACCTCAGTACCTTCTTCAGTCTTTTAGGTACTTGATTGACCAATGCTCTTCTCACCAAGCTGCCCTCCCATCTTATAGAGCAGGAGTGTCTAAACATTTTGGCAGGAGGGCCACATCATCTCTCTGACACTGTGTCGGGGGCCAGGAAAAAAAAATTAATTTACATTTAAAATTTGAATAAATTTACATAAATGAATGTATTAGAGATGGAACTTGAATGAATGAATGAAGGTCTTTCAAAGCAAGGCCAGCCTTTCCTTTGCTGCCACTGCTGACTCACAGATGTGAAACAGCAAGTAGTGGAGGGAGCCCTCGTCCCATAGTTCAGAGGTCAAACAGTCGTCCTAATGCTGAGAGCAGTTGTGTCAGGCCGACATGGGCTCCAGCTAGACTCCAGAGGGTCAGAGGCTCATTGGAGACTGGGGGGCTCCCTAAGGGCCAGATTGGGAGCCCCCGAGGGCCGCATGTGGCCCCCGGGCCGGGGTTTGGGCACCTCTGTTATAGAGCTACATAACTGTTAAGGAACCAAGATCAAGGCAGTGAGTTCCTTTCTAATCACCTGTGCCTTTTCTGGTTGTGGAGCAACAGATACCTGATATACAAGAGAAAGTGAGTGAGAAAATAAGGCCCTTGTTAGGTTTCATGGCTTTGGTCAGGGTACACAAATGTTAGCTTGATTTATTAACCAGCCACCATTTGTGAACACCACCAGGTTCTCCCATGATCTAGTGTGCACCTCTGGCATGTACCCTCAGCATATATGCAACCACGTCAGTGGTTCCCAAACTCGGACCCGACTCCAAAGCAAGCTGTGGGATTGTCACAGGAGCCCCCAGGATATCCCTCACATCCTCTTCCCAGGTGCTGCCATTTGGATCCTGTGAGATAACACTATTCTTGCAAGATCTCAAGCAATCCAACATGGCAATGCCTAGGAAGAGGATGCCATGGAAGAAGTAAGTATGGGATCCACTGAGCTAAATGATTGCACAGAATATCTTCCCCACAGCCCCCTGAACATTAGTTCCTCTGTGTTGGTTTTCCTTTGTGTCTTTATTTCCTCTTGCCTTCAGTGAAAAACTTATGCAGATCACACCTTGATCCTCCTTCATGTTCATATTCCCCTGAATCCCTGATCATGGGAGAGACCTGTTGCCCATTGCCTTCATGCTTGCTTGTGACTTTCACTAAAGGACCTGGCTGGTAGGATTGTCAGTTTGCTCAAAGTCCTTTTTTGTCTCCATATTTTTTCTTCTTCTGCAGATAGATGGAAAGATTAATTGAGCTGGTTGGTTCTGCCTCTTGACTGCTGAGCACCACGCATTTTACAGTGGGCACTTTATCTCTGGGACTGCCCCTTAACTACATTCCTCCCCCCCCTACTTTTCAAGGGTTAGCACTCTTGCAAAACCCATCAAGCCTGCCTCAGAACTCTCAAGGTCAAGCTGACCAGGCAGCCACGTCCATGACGAGACTTCGACATCATATTTCCAACAAGTCTGAGAAAGGATTCTTCCTTATAGATTAATACGAAGCTCAAAGCTTTGACCTGAAAGCACAAGGTGGAGCAAACCTTGCAAACAAATCCATCAGTATGGATGATTCCATCAGTTCCCCCTTTGGTCTGTGGCTTTGAAAAGCCCAGGGATCACACCTGGTCCAGTGCCAAAAGCAGATTGATTTCAGAAGAGCTGTTTGCCGTTTACAAAGCAAAAGCATAATTGCAGGCTCAGGAATTCTGCTATGTGCAACTCCTTTTGAAGAATTAATTTCAGTTCATCTGAGACATGTAAATGAGGACTTGGAAACGGTAAATAGAGATGGGACCTGAGATGTTTTTTTGCTTGTTTCCCTTGTGCTTCCAGTGATACTTAATTTGCTTCTTGATTTGATTAAGTATGAAGCGCTCTGTGGATTTGGGAGCCCAGAGGATGCAGCAGAGGAAATGACATCACTCCTAAAAACAGTGTCTATTTGCCTTAACCAGAAAGCACTCCAGACAATGGGCCTTTGTGGGGTAGTTTTCATCAAAACTGCAGCCTAAAGTACTTTGAGAGGCTGAGGAATTTACAAGCCATTAGCTGGTCTATGTCAAACACATGCATTTTGACAGGGTTGGAGTTGGTCTTGTAAATTGCAGAAGAAACTGTCCTCTGGAGGGTGATTATGGATCAAGATTTTGCTAACATATTTGCAGTGATACGAACCATTACTCACTTGTACAGCTCTTACAGCCCAATCCTAAGCAACTTCCAGCACTGATGCAGCCATGCAAATGGAACATGACCTGTATTTGGGGGAGGGGGGGGTCACAGAGGCCTGAATGTAAGGGAATATTTGTTCCCTTACCCCGGAGCTGAATTGGGCTGTTAATCTGATAAGGGAATATAATGCCTTCTGCTATGCAGATTATAGATGAGCCCCTTTCATCTCTAATTGATACCTTCCCCCCCCCCCATCTCAAATAAACCCAGCAGTACTAGCCTCCTGCGCAGTGCAATCCTACATGTCCATTTGTAATTCTCACTGTGCAGCCTAATTCCCTGGTGGAATGTCCCATCAGCTTTAATAGGGTTTACTGCCAACTAAAAACTCAATCCAGTCACATGGCTTCAGAGATGGTTCTTGCAGTTTGTGACCAAGGAAGGAAGCTCTATTTCAATAAAATCTTTAAATCTTTCAGTTAGTAAACATATGTGTAGCAGCTATCTGAATATTCATTAAGGAAAGCTCAAACACTAATTGGATTATGTGGCTGCTCATAATTATAGTCAGGGCTGCTCCAAGACCTCCAACTGTCCAAGGGGACATGGCAAACCCTGCATCCCCACCTGGTGAGGTGGCAGCCTCTGATCCTTCTGCTTCCTAGACATGAAATCAAAGAGGGGGATGGAACAGAAGTGCATAGAAAGAGGGGAATTGTTTTTTATTCTGAACTGTCCACCAACTGAGTGCCTGCTTTTCTCACCATATGGAAGTGTAACTTCCCTGTTTCAGAGACACATGCAATTTCAGAAGGCATGTTCAGCTTACATCAGCCATTTTCAGTCTTATCTCATGGCACACAGAGAAGGTGCTAAAATTGTCAAGGCATACCATCAGTTTTTTTAACAGTTGACAAGGCACACTGCACTGCCAGCCAGGGGCTTACATCCCCCAGTGGCCCTACCAATATATGATCCTCTTCCAAACCTCTGTGGCACATGTGTAGACCATTCACATGGCACAGTGGTTGAAAAATCACTGGCTTACATGCATTACGTTAAGTTGGAAAACTCACTACCTCTACTGTGAAAGGGGTTCCATATGTTACATATTAAGAGTCACTTTTTATTCAAAAGCAAGCAAACTATAGCCATTAGATATTAAAATTATATAATTAATTATATTATATATTATAATGACACAAGAGACAACAGTATATTTTTCAATATTCTTCATTGCAAATGGAGTATAAATGCTCTAGCACATTGAGGAAGACAAGGCTAGCTACATTCCAATCGTGTCTATAGATCATGTATACTATGACTGCTACAGGTACATTTACCACAGGAAGTTAATCATAAAGCTGCAGGAACAGGACTTTACTATAACTGCTGAAAGGTCAGGTGCTGGCCAAATTTTCCTTTTGGAGGTCAGGAATAACACCTCTCTTTGGAGAGAAAGTTGTATCTCTTGTAAAGTATCAAACCCTTATGCACTGCCTTTTAAATAAAAATAACTGCTTGTGTAGTTTGGGGCATTCCATGAACAGCAATTACAAGAGAAAGGACAGTAGGAAGTTATAATTATAAAGCAACACTTCTTTACTGATAGCAAGCATTACTACCAAAAAAAATCTGTCAAAATATTTTCAAGTGATTTCTCCTCACAAATAATTAGACTGAGAAGACTATTAGAGTCCACTTAAGCAGACATTCATTGAAAAAAAAAACCAAACCTATTGCTTTTTCATTGGGTTATCTGGATAATTTATAATATTGTATAATTATATATCCAAGATAAATATAATTAATCCTAGAATTCTAGATCAACTAAAGTTACCCTTCAGTTTAGGAGCTTCAGCTTGGTAATTACATTAAATATGATTCTACTACAAGCTTACAATAATTCCAATGAGCAGTATATTTTCCAGACTGCCCCATGCTATAGGTCATGCCTGAAGATCTTTCAGTACAGCTCAGAATACAAAATGAGAAATTGGCCATGTTAACAGTTTTAATTATGAGAGCTTGACACTGGCAATGGCAGCATCCATCCAGCGTTGCTGGATAAGAGGTAGAAAGACATTCTGCATCTGTACATTATCCTTAGAGAGTATTGATTGCGGAGAGGCATGTCACAGTCCTCCAGCAGGTCCTATTCTTCAACTTGTCTTCTGTATGTACTGTGCTATGTCATTCTGTAGTTACTTCTGTATACTGTTTGTGGATTTCACCATTGATGAGTGAAAGCAGAGGTTGTTCTTCTCTAGGGATGTCCTCTGGCGGTTCTGGTTCAAGCATAGGAGAAGTTTCTTCAGCCACTCCAAGCGTTTCTGTTCTTTCACCTTTTTCTTGCACAAGAGATGCACGAGGGCCTTGGGTGGACTTTCGATTTGAAGCCCCTACAGCAGGTTGCAGGTCCTCTTTTGCCTTGGGATTTTCTGTTTCTTCAAATGCTCCTTCAGTTTCTTGGGCAATTGGCTTGCCATAATCTACATCAAGCCCTTTCTTGCTTAGCTTGCCTCCCATCTGGGAGTGTTACAGCAGGAATTCCACAGGCTAAGGAACTGGTTCAGCACTATGAAGCTACAGGCAGCAACTATATGGAGAAGCAGTCTGCAAGAGAAAGCTACAGTGGAACACTGAACTGCCAAATCAATGCAAGTTAGGGTTTGTTGATGGGAATTGCTACGAAGTTGTGGTTGGGGAACCACAGTCAGATTCATTAATACGTGCACACACAGTTATTGACATAAACCAGAGGCATGCAGGCAAGCAACAGACTTGGTTCCCCAGAGTGCCACTGGAGCAGCTACCAAGTCCACCCACAGAGTGCCAAGATTCATTCTTGCAAGTTATTTCCTCACAATGGTCACTGACCAGTAGAGCTTGCCCTCATCTACTGCAGTGTTTCTCAACCACTGGTGTTACTACACAGTATGGGAGGTGATAATACTTGGCCATGTTGATTTACATGGGAATGAAATGCCATCACTGTTACATGGATCGCAAGACACTCCTCTGCCTTGCATGGCCACACTAGAACTGAATATGGCACAAGGTGGTATAGCGCTCTGAAATGAAGGTTTTGTTGGTGGCAGTCCAGTCACCCAATCAGTGCCTCCTTGGAAGGTGGAGGTAAGAAGGGAAAAGAGGGCACAGTGTGGAAGAGAGACTAGGAGACAGCTGCAGCTGTAGAAGCTTCTCTTCCATGGCAGAAACACTGTGTGGCAAGTTGCCTGTTCTTAAACACAAAAGCTGCCCTTGGAAGCAGTGGTACCCAGACAAAGTGGTATTCATGGGGGGGGGGGGTGTTAAAAAGCCCTGAGCTAGAAGATATCTGGGATTTCCTGCTCCAGTATCAATATTGCCGATCACTATTAGCAGGAATGACAGGGTAGAGAAAGGCTTTGTAACTAGCTCCCTTTCCATTTTACATAATGGATAAATCAAGAGTATCTACCAAGCCTCAAACCTAAGGGAAGCTTTATTTTTTAGCAGCTTTTTTTTTTAAGCTTTTTTTTTTTTTTTAGCAGGGGAGAGTAACTGGCCCACCTCACCCCAGCAATATCTGTTCTAGTAGCTGTCTGCTGGTGTTCTTTTGCATCTTTTTAGATTGTGAGCCCTTTTGGGACAGGGAGCCATTTAGTTATTTAATTTTTCTCTGTAAACCGCTTTGTGAACTTTTAGTTCTGTAAACCGCTTTGTGAACTTTTAGTTGAAAAGCGGTATATAAATACTGTTAATGATAATTATTAACATTGTTTAATTCAGAAACTCTTTACCCAAAGATGAAGGAAAGAAAAGCAGAGCAAAGAAAGCAGAGCACACTCAATGAGTGTTCTTGAGTCAAGCTCTATCATGAAACTAGGAGATGGGTTTAGCTTCCAGACTAGACTGCATCTCTTGGCTAACCAATGATATTTGTCAACAGCAAAACTTCTTTGCCAAAAGATGGACCTTGTTGTCTTGTTGTCAGTACCATTTCAGCATTCCCCCAATAAGTTTTAAAATGCACTCATGGATCTGTTCAACATTAAACTGTTGAGAGCACATTGTAAAAGCATCTATGACAAATACAGTACTTTTACTGCTTAAAATATTCCAGCAGTGTTATTGATACAAAATACCCAAGAAAAATGGATTTGTAGCCAGCATACATACTCTATATACTATAGTTTATTGTCAACCATCAGTGCTGACAATAGAGGCAATAAACTACCTCAAAGCTTCCAGCTTCCAGAATATATCCTTAATTACAGAGGAAAGGACCCATGGTCCTCACCCTTCCTAAATTGTACCCCAGCTTGTAGTACACATGTGTTAATGGCACTAGTGAAACTGGTTTGCTTAAAAAAAACTAAGCAAAACACAAGGACATTAGCATATCACTTACTCAGAGCTTTTACTACCAGTTTTATAGAACACTTACTATTGACTGTACATGTTAATAGCATATTTGCATACCGTAAACTCCAGAGAACAACAATCAATAGTTACCTACCAGCCATAATCAATATATCTTAAAACATAATCCCTCCCCCATCTTATTAGTTAGCTCTTGTCTGAATGACAAAATAAAGCATTGCCCTTCCCCCAATACAACCTTTTGGACATACAGTCACTCACCACCAGCACTCTCTACCGCAGAACCCTTCATCTTGCAACCCTAACAGGAATTTTGTATATTATATAACTAGAAGATAAAGGGGGGTAAGGGATAGATAAAGGCAGGCACATACAAAAAAAGACATAGGCAATTGAAGGTTCACAGTATAGTTCTTTTGAAATGAAACCAAGTGAGCAAAAATTCAGTACTGAAATACATATAAAGCCGACATGACTTCCTATACTTAGGGCACAATCCTAACCAGGTCTACTCAGAAGTAATTCCTATTTTGTTCATTGGGGCTTACTCTCAGGAAAGTGTGGTTAGGAGTGCAGCCTTAGTCCATGATCTTGCTTACTCTAATGTTTCCTGTCTGCCACAGTATCTTTTTATTTTCCCCCCCTTTTTATATCAGCATTCCTCCAAGGAGGTCAGGGTGGTGTATGTGGTTCCTCTCCACTACCCTGCTAGGTAGGTGAGGCTGAGAGGTAGTGACTGGCCCAAGATCTCCCAGGTCTTTCCCTCCCCCACGAGAGATGGGCTGGATCCACACCAGTCACTTGGTCAATGTAAAGAAGCCAAGAGCAGCCTCTAGTTTAGTTTCGTAAGCCTTTCAATGGATAATATTCCGCCACACTGGTCTGATCATGGTAACCTATACATATTTACTTGGAGGCAAGTCCCATTATATTCAGTGAGTCATGCCTCAAGTTACCTACAGCCTAATGTAGTACAATCCAGAGTTCCACCACCTCAGCATACTACCCAGTACCACATAATAGGTTGGCAACCTTCAGTCTCAAAACACTATGGTATAAGCCTACACAGCACATGGCACTCCCAGGTGGTCTCCCATCCAAGTACTAACCAGGCTTGATTTTGCTTAGCTTCTGAGATCTGGCACATGCAGGGTAACAGGAGACCACGATCTCAAACCTGTTGAATCAGAAGGATTTACTTCTGAAGAAACCTACTTAAGATATTTTTGAAATTCAAATCCCTCAAACAAAGGGTAGCAGGCAATGGGGTGCATCTCCATGTTAATTCACTTGGGCTCCTTGCTGGCTGGAGATATTTTTCTTCAAAGGGATATTTGCAAAGATTGCGCTGGCACATACCTAAAGTTTTGCATGCCATTTGCACAAGAACATTGGTTTTGTTAGCAGCAATGGTTTGTGCTGAAAAAAAATATGAAAAGCTCTCTCTTGTCTAGAGAGAACTAGGAAATACACCAATCTGAGAAGTACCCTGTTCAAACGACCTTAATTTCAATATTGCTGTCCCTCCACCAGAGAATATATATCAGTAAGCAGCCAACCCAACCGCTAGTCATTTCTCACCTCCCAAAAGACCCCTTTCAATTGCAGTGTTTCTCTGGGATTTTTGGTGGACTCAGATAAGGAGCACTCTATGCTAATGAGCTGCTCACAATGCATGGTAACCTCAATGACAGTGTCTGTTTGCTTGCTGACTTTCTCCTGCTTTTGTTCCAAATCCCCCATTCTCTATCTATTTGCATAGCAGGTTAAGTGCCTTTGGGCGCAATCCAAAGCATGCCCTCATTGTACATGATGTTGTGGGTAGGGGGAATTGAGGAACTGGACTGACAACAGAACAAAAGTTATTTTAAGGTGGTTCTTATGACTGCTGGACACAGGCAAAGCTCCCTTGCTTATTTCTCCCATTCCCCCCTCCCCGGGAATGGAGCTGCAATAGTATCAGCACCACCAACCCAAGTACCCTCATTCTCTGCAGATTTGTTCTTTTCCAAAAGCCTCTGCTTGGCTTGCAAGTGCAGGTTTATGTTGGGATGACTCCAAGACATGTGTTAGAAAATGAGGAATCTGCACCAGCCCATGGAACACAACCATGACTGTGATCAGAGTCCGATATACGAAACAATGACACGGATTGTCAAATACAAGCTGTCTTTGTGCAGAATGGTGCCCAGTGTCAATGATGGTGTAGCATTTACTGGCGACAAAACCCTAAACTGCACGTTATATGCAGAGTGAGTTGGTAAAATTCTGGACTGCAGCCTATTCTAGAGTGGTTCCCTATGCAGAAAGCTTCACTGCATCTAGTAAATGAATAGATCAGTGGAAAGGCATCTTACTTATCTCTTCTCTAGTTGCTGGCTTACTACATGCCATGTGTTTCATTTCCACCCCCTCTCCAGTGGAGAAACATTTTGATTATGACACAGAGAAGTACAGTCGTACTATTTCCCTTACACTACATGAGGTATAAAGTTGGTTTAATAGGAGAGAGCTTCTGCCTTTAAACAAACTGCTTGAATGCTTCCTAGAGCCATCTGGTTGGGCATTCCTAGGCTACGGAACCCATTGGGCCTTTGGTCTGATGTAGCTCAGCTCTTACAAGCCCAAGTTAACAGAAGTGTCATAGCTCAGTGGCAGAACACCTGCCATGCATGCATAATATCCCAGCTTCAATCCCAGGCATCTCCCCCTAGGTCAGAACACAACTGCTGTCCAAAACCCAGGAGGGCTGCTGCCAGTCTGTGTTAATACTGTATTGATCTAGATGGATCAAGTGTTCCTAGTTCAGTATAAAGGCAGCTCCCTGTGATCCTAAGTTTCCATATGTTCTATGGTGAATGTTTAGACCAGGGGTGCTCAAACTTTCAACTTTAAGGATGCTGGACCTTTAACAAGTGTATAGAAGAGAACTGCAGCAGGTGCAACTTCTCATCCCACAGATGACAAGCTACACCTGCTATACACTTGTTAAAGGTCCAGCATCCCTAAAGTTGAAAGTTTGAGCACCCCTGGTTTAGACTATTATACAGCCTTTACACAAAATACAATTTCCTCTGGATGCAGTGGTAATTCAGGACTATGAGGCTCTTAAGTATTAATATTTTAGTTGTTAATGCCACACTAATCCCCATAATGCCTATAGGTTCACCCCATGGGTTAAGGAAGAATAAAACCTCATGGTAACATGCCATGCTTGCAACTCCTACCGCAACTGAAATGTTGCAAGTGCGACATTTGCAAGCCTGCAATTCTGACTTTAATAATGTTAGCAAAAACCAAGATGTGGTGGTTAATACTACCTTGAGTACCATAGGGTGCAATCCTTTCCAGCACTGACATAAGGGCAGTGCAGCACCGAAGTAAGGGAACAAGCATTCCCTTACTTTGAGGAGGCCTCCGTGAGTGCCACCCAACTGTAGGATGCAGCACATGTCCCATTGGCACTGCTATGCCAGTGCTGGAAAGCACTGACATATTGCGCCCATAGATACACTGGGAACATATAGCATGAGGCCAATGACATTCTTGGTTGGCAACTTTCAGTCTCGAAAGACTCTGGTATCGCGCTCTGAAAGGTGGTCCTGGAACAGCGTCTAATGTGGCTGAAAAGGCCAATTCGGGAGTGACAATCCCTTCCACACCGGGAGCAAGTGCAGTCTGTCCCTGGCCTGTCTCCCTAGCTATGGGCCTTCCTTCTTTGCCTCTTAGCCTCAGACTGTTGGCCAAGTGTCTCTTCAAACTGGGAAAGGCCATGATGCACAGCCTGCCTCCAAGCGGGCCGCTCAGAGGCCAGGGTTTCCCACCTGTTGAGGTCCACTCCTAAGGGCTTCAGATCCCTCTTGCAGATGTCCTTGTATCGCAGCTGTGGTCTACCTGTAGGGCGCTTTCCTTGCACGAGTTCTCCATAGAGGAGATCCTTTGGGATCTGGCCATCGTTCATTCTCACGACATGACCGAGCCAATGCAGGCGTCTCTGTTTCAGCAGTGCATACATGCTAGGGATTCCAGCAGTTCCAGGACAGGAAAAAGCCACTACTGCTCTGAGTAAAAAGCTTAATATTTAAAAAAGACAGCTTGCAAATGCAATTAACACCACTAGCTTCCCATGTTTCTTTCATTATTACCCAGTTACTCAACTAAGAATGGCAATGCTTGGCAATTAGTCAACACTTAAACAATCTCAGCAAAGCAAGATAAAACCCAGTAAAACTATGTAGTGGCACAATAGTTATGCATGGATGAAAGAACACCTGCAATGGTGTCTTATCCCCTCCCCCCCCCCAAAAAAAAATAATAATAATGAATTAAGATTGAGGGCAGGAGATGCCTTCGAGATGATCCCTGCTTACTGCCATAGCATGAGGCTAGTGGTCGAAGTGTAGGTAGCATTTTACCTCACTCAAGTCAGCCAAGCCAGATAGGTTGAAAATCCAAAGAGAAAAGTTTATTGAACTAGGGAACAGTACACAAAGAGGAACAAACAGGTATACTGTATGTCAAAGGGCCCAATCCTATCCAACTTTCCAGCACTGATGCACCCATGCCAATGGGTCATGTACTGCATTCTGCAGTGGGAAGGTAGTCAAAGAGGCATCCACAAGGTAAGGGAAGATTTTTTCCTTTACCTTAGGGCTGCATCAGTGCTAGAAAGTTGAACTGGAACCAAAAAGGTATAGGTGATTTAAGGACCTAGGCAGAGTTTTTAAGATGCAAGCAGGAAAAACAGACCTCTCTAAACTTCATCACTGATCTTAGCCGCTCTGGGTCCCTTTGGGGAGAAGGGCGGGATAAAAATAAAGTTTATTATTATTATCTTTTGTCACATGATGGTTGCCATCCACAATGGCACCTCTCTCTCCAGTAGGTAGACTAGAACCTTCCAATGCCCTAGTTCCTCAGAATCAGGGCTATGAGCATCTTTCAGCTGTCCCTTTGCTTGAAGAGGTCACTATTCCACCTATTGGCCAGATCACAGTCTCTTGGACATCCTCACCTGCCTTCGGACCCTTATCAGGGCTGGGTACCCATTCTGTACTCATGCCATCTCCAAAGGAAGGGCAAACACTGAGTCAATACTTTCTGTAATGTGGGAGCCTAATTCTTGTACAATAGAACACAGGCTGGCTCCTAATGGTAGCAATTCTAGAGTATTCATTAGCCTATTTTGATGTAGAGACAGAGAAAATCCAGCAATGTTCACCATAGTGCCACTAACATTTTGGAAATACCAGGTAATACCCACCAGTTGGGGGTAAGAAATACTACAAGGAGGAAGCAAAATGTAGTAATCTGAAAGACTGATCCTCCAATATCTTAAGACTGACACCTCTACTTACTTCCACATATCTTCACCAACAAAATGAGAACTGAAAGCCATACAAAACAACCCCCTTACCTATGACTTTAAGGAATACAGGTATCACACTAGCTTGTTAGGCTAGGCTTAAATAGGGCTGGTGCACCACACCAAACTCCTTCCCCCATAAAGTTTAAACCATTGAACTTGGTTCCCCCAAACCAAAGGTCCTATCCTTTTTCTCTTGGCTTTATATCACATTATGTGTAATTGCAGTAGTCTTCACTGAACTCAGCAGATTTTTCAACAATATTTTGGATCAGGTTGTACAGAGAGTCACCATCTTTTTTGTCTGTTCCTGGCTCCTTAACAGCAGTCTAGTACAGAAATCTATAGGTACTTCCCCCACTATTAATCCGATGGCAAGGAAAGCTTCACCTGCAGAATTAAAGTGCGTCAAACTGCAGCTAAAGCAGTAAAAAGCCAGTGAAACTAGGGAGAATAACTTTATGGGTAGGTACACAATTGCTTTTGAAAGCAGGTAGCTTATGTTTATGCCCCATTTTGGGTTGTCATGATATCCAGTTTCCTATATTCAGGCTAATATTTTATTCATCCATTCATTCAGTGTTTTGTCCTCAAGGCAACTTTCAGCAGTGAAAATATGCAAAAAAAAAAAAAAAAAAAAAATGCCACCATTAACACAGAATGGAATAATAGAACTTCCACCAAATTTCCTGAAATAGTAATGATGTTGCTGAAGATTTCATCGCATGGCTGCAGTCCTAGGCAGGCTGTCCCACTGAACTCAAGCTACAATCCTATCCACACATACCTGTGAGTAACTTCCATTGACTGTAATGGGTCTTGCTTCTGAGTAGATATGCATAGGATTGGGCTCCCAGTCATTCCTTCAAAGCAAAGACCTGGATAGGCTTGGAACTGGGTTGTGCCACTCCCCAATTGGTTTGTCCAAACAGAGCCAAGCTCATGCCTAGCTGACGAATGAGCACTTCAGAAGTAGGGCAAAGACCCAAGCTCCTTTCAGTAAACTGGGATCTCCCAACTCATCAATGAGAATCTGGCCAGGACTGCCAGAAGCTGCCTGCTTTGTCAGGTCTTTGTCAGAGTGAAAAGGAAGATTATGCATGAAGTAAGGAGTGCAGATCTCCCTGAAACAGTACTTCAGCAGGTGGTCAGATTAAATAAAGGTCACTGAAGAAAAGCAATCATTACACTACCAAAATAAAAGATTACAGAATGAAAGTTCTTTAATCACTGTCAAGTGCTTTGCTGGCATCGCAGCACTGAGGGGTTTTAATTAGAGGTGATAATGTAATTATCAAGGAATGGACCTCCTTTTGCAGCTGAAACCAAAGAGAAGGAAAGATGCCATGACTTTGGCCAACCTATGAGTGTGTCAGCATCCTTCAGTCTTGGAAGACTATGGTGTCATGCTCTGAATGGTGGTTCTGGAACAGAGTGTCCTCTCCAGTGCACGAAGCCTGGGTAAAGTAGGTATGGAGGATAGGCTGTTACCCATGCAGCAAATCCCCCCTCTCCACGTCGCTGAAATGGTCCAATGGAAAGGCAGAGGCCAATACGGTTGGTTCCAGCGGCGTCGCAGGAGTTGCCAGAACGTGACTGTGTTCAGCCATGAACTGCCTCAGGGACTCCAGCTCCTGATTTTGCCTCGAGTGTGATGAGTGCCTATGAGTGTGATGTCCAATGAATCAGTACAAGTTACAAGATAGATGTAGAATAGAACTCTCTCCTGTGTTCATGCAAGACCACGCCTGTGTAGTTCAGATCTGAATTACTGGGGATTCATTCCCAGGTTCTACACACACACACACACACACACACACACACACACACACACACACACACGCACACTATTATTTGCATAGTATGGAACCCCAACCTTTCCCCCACCAGCACACACTGGAAGAAATTCCCGCCCCCCTTCAGTGTTATGACTGAACTGGTGCAGGAGAGGTTAGACCACCAATTTTCGATGTTTTTCATCTCAGGGCACACTGACAAGGTGCTAAAACTGTCAAGACACATCATCAACTTTTTGATAATTGATAAGACATGCCATGCTGCTGATGGGGGGCTAACATCCCCCAATGGCCCTAATAATAAAGACAAGGCACACCATGCTGTTGGTTGGCCTGAATTTCCACAGCACACCTGCAGACCATTTGCGGCACAACAGTGTGCCATGGCATGCTGGTTGAAAATTGCTGGGTTAGACACATGGCTGAGGTGCACTGATATCCAAAAGTAGGGGGGGAAAAGGTAGTTCTCAAAGTTTACGCAGCTAAATAAATTTACAGCTGAAAACCTCAACCTGCATGCAAAGCAGTAAGCTCCATTAAACTCAGTAGACTTTTCTTTCACAGAAGTAATCCTTAGCAACAAGTGGTAAAAGAGACCTTTGAGCGGTCCTGCTCACTGGAAAATTTTTGTCTCTTTGGTTCCTGCCTGTTCTACAGCAGCCTGGAATTCTGCAGGTGAAGCTTCACCCAGTACTGTTCCCATGACAGGGAAAGCCCCACCCACAAAAACAGTGCCTGTTGTCTGGTGTGCTCCTTGGGGCATTTGGTGGGCCACTGTGAGATACAGGAAGCTGGACGAGATGGGCCTTTGGCCTGATCCAGCAGGGCTCTTCTTATGTTAGTGTGTCACAGAAGACAGTTAATGCAGAGAAATGGGAAAAAGATAAATCTAGCCACACTTTCTGAGCACCCAACTGCCTTTGGAAGCAGATATCCTGTGTTTATGCACCATATTGGGCTGTCCTTATTTTCAGCTTCCTAAATTGGGATGAATATTTCATTCATCAATTTATTCACTGTTTTGCCCTCAAGGCAACATTCAGCAATGGAAAAAATCATGCCAACAATATGATCATTAAAAACAGATAGAATAATCAACTCTGTGCCAAATTTCCCAGAACGGTAATGACATGCTCAGCATCTCACCTCCTGGCTGAAATTTTTTGCATGTTCACCTTGGAGGGTAAGCTATGGTAGCTATGCATAGGCTGGGACTTGATATTTCTTCAAATGTTAAATGTTCAAGTAGCACAATTCTTAACTGTTCATCGTGGAACTTCTCCCATGTAGTCGCTAATTCTAAACAAAGGCCTGGCCATTGTTTGGAGCTACCCAACTCAAGACTCTCCTGCTTAATCTGTTTGTCTGAACGGAGCCAATACCATGCCCAACTGGCAGATGAACATTTTGGAAGCAGGGCGCCCATCCAGGTTTCATTTATGAGGATAGGAGTCTCCTGGCTGGCCTGTAATCATCGGTTCCAAGATTGCCAGAGGCTGCTTGTTGGAACAGAGATGCATTGTCACAGGACCCACCACACAGTGTCTCTGGAAGCTGCAATTAAGTCTAGGAGGTGTATTTATTCACTTCACATTCCTGTCATCAAATGCCCAGAATAAATGGTATGTGGATGAGCATATGCGAAGCTGGGTATATGTATGCCTTCAATGACTTGCCTATTCCCCACTCTACTATCACTCCTCCCTGGGATGAAGCCACCAGGAAGCAGCAATGATACTACATAATAGTGGACCCTGAACAAAAGCAAGAATGCAATTTGCATTCTGCAATTGCAGATAACTTTGGTATAGGCTGCAATCCTAACCAAACTTTCCTGAGAGTAAGCTCCATTGAACAAAATAGGACTTACTTCTGAGTAGACTTGGTTGGGCTTGTGCCCATAGACTCAAAACTTGTATTATAGTGTGGTGATTGGGAGGTGAGGGTGAAGCCCTTGTGTTGGTGCCTCCCTTCTTCCCCCAAATTTGTACCCTGCCAAAATTGGCAAATTCCATTGCCATCATGATGACAAAACCAGGAAAAGTCTGACCATCTTCCAAAGCTATCCTCTCAGTTACACTACGAGTTCCCCCCAAAAACTTTTCTTGAGCGGCATGGTTGTTTAGGATCCCTTAGTTGATCCTGCACCCCACAAAGATTGCACTGCATTGCAAAGCCCATTTAGTAAGTACAAGGGATTGTGCCATGTGAACAATTCTAATGGTGCTTTGGTACTTTAAAAGTAGCAATACAACAGTGACAGATCAGTGATCAGTGAAGGACATGGGAAATAGAGCATAGCAGTTTAAAATACGATGAGGCAGAGATTCTTAAACACACACACACAAGTTCAGTGTGCTTGAAGTCAGGACATTTTCCCACTTCAAGGAGTGTTTAATAGAGGAAACTTCTCAGAAGGCTTGCCATCACACCATGATGCACACGTTCTATTAAAAAACTATCTCTGCAACATTCAGGGATTCAGACCAGAGCCGAGCTGCTTACTCTACTGCAGAACCTGGATTAAACAGCACCACAGGCAGACATCAGAATCTCTTCAGCGTAAGGGAACAAATGTTTCCTTACCCTTTGTCAAGCCGCATGGTCAGCAGTGGGTCTCCTCAGACCTGTGCCCGCTATTTACTGAGAGAGGAGGCATTCCAGGGTGGGGGGAGGTGGGGGGAGGGCAGGGAGGAGGCGTGCTGGAGGGGGAGGGAATGGGGTGGTACGGAGGCGGGACCGGTGCTACACTGGATCCAGAGCCTCTGTGTCGGGCTGGCTGCCCGACTCAGAGGCTCTTCATTCTACACCGACCCTTGGGTCATCATAGAATCGATGTAGCCCATTGTGGGGCTATATTGTGGGGCTTCTTGGTTTACCCAGGGGAAGGGGACAAAAGTCCCCTTCTCCTGAGGGGGAGGTGTCAGCTGCCTGGAGCGCACTGGATGCAATGGCCACCATTTTCGGCGCTGCTGCAGCCCCGCATGCCAGGCAGCTCAGGATTGGGCTGCACATCTCTAAGCTTTGGAATGGCTTGCTAGTTAAGAATGCTTATTCAATAGGCACTAATGGTCAGCTGATGTTCCTAGACCTCGGAATATAGATCAGTTCATCTACTAGTGTGGTGTCTAGAAAAATCATTCACGGATTATTTTTTTTTAAATGGTTGGCAACCTTCAGTCTCGAAAGACTATGGTATAAGCCTACAGCACCCAGTATTCCCAGACGGTCTCCCATCCAAGTACTAACCAGGCCTGACCCTGCTTAGCTTCCAAGATCAGACAAGATCGGGCATGTACAGGGTAACGGTTGCTGCTGTTTTTAAATACAACAAGAAGAAGAGACCAAATATTTTGCAGCTAGACGGCGAGACAACCTTGGGGGACTTTCAGGGAGTGCTATTGCTTTGGGGAAACTGATGCTGCTTCAAAGACTGTTTGGGGTTTGCATGCTTCCCTCTGCTCAGTATGTAAATTTGTAAACATACAGGGACATCATAGGAAAACATCCTATATCTCCTGTACTCTCTTCTCCGAAGCAAACTGCCGTTGAAAAAGGGCTGCCCTTGAAATTTCCAACTGCTCAAGGAACCTGGGAGCATGAAACAATAGTTTATCCACACTTCTGTTCACGTAAGCGGTGCAAAGACGAGCGAGACGCAGTTAATTCATTTGCATGCCACATGCCATTCCTTCTAGGATATGTTGTGTGAAGTAAAAGTAATTTCAAACATTTTCCCCCTCCTGCTTTATTGCCAGAGGACTATCGTTATAAAATATAGCCGTCTGACGACATCGTAACCTTGAGATACAACTTCCTTCCCTGGCCCAGCAATTGGCAGTTGTTAGCAGAAGCCTATAAATTAGTAGAGCTACAGACCAAGGAACAAACATCAGCCCCCATTTTTGCAAACATCTGGGTGTATTCAAAGCAGAACCCTGGCACAGTGGCACCTGTCCATGGGCTGTAATTAAGCTGACTATATGCCTTGGGACTGAAAGGCTTTTTAATAAGTATGCAGCCATGAACATCCTGAGTAGCCGCCCCAGAACAAGAGATCCATGTTAAGTGCTGATCAGATGCAGCAATTTTCCAAATCCAAAAGTAGAAGCCACATTGCAGAGAACACAAGCACTTAAGGAAGAGATAGGCAAGTTCAATTTGGAATGGATCTGGGGCAGGGGAAGCAGCTTTCAGTAGCTGATTCCTAACATAAATTCTGGGGAAGTACATTAAAAGGACAAAGCTGTCTGAATGATTGCAGTCCAAACTCTGTGATGGAAGAGGCATTTGTCTGTTTACTACGATTACAAGATAGCATGTTCAGGCAATGGGCATTTAGAACATTGGGGACTGTGAGTCAAGGGAGCATATGGTTGCTAAGTCTGGCTTTTATAGAAAACTTTCTACTTATTCTGATGACAGTTACACATATACAAGCAGAAAATGCTGACTTATAATAAAGGAAACAAAGTATATAGGAATGCATTATCTAGGTTCTGTTCCAATATGAGGGATGCTAGTTCATTCACTCATTAGATTTCTGTACCTAAAAACTGCTTTTCTAAAAACCCAAAGCAGTGTACAACAAACAAACACATGAAGATAAAACAAGAAAATCAACTATAAAAATCAAAGCCATTAAAACAATTTAAAGAAACAATTTAAGGTTCATCATTGACAAACTAAAGGCACAATCCTAACCCCTTATGTCAGTGCTTTCCAGCACTGGCATAGCGGTGCCAATGGGACATGTGCTGCATCCTGCAGTTGGGTGCCACTCATGGAGGTCTCCTCAGAGTAAGTGAATGTTTGTTCCCTTACCTCAGAGCTGCACTGCCCTTATGTCAGTGCTGGAAAGGGGTTAGGATTGCTCCCTAAGACTCAGTTTTAAAATCTGATATTGCCGCTGTGCCAGTATAATTGCACAGAAGGGAAATTCTGCAGGGGTAGCTTCTGTTACCACTGTCACATGGCAGTCACAAGGAATCAAGGGATTAGAGACTGACAGCCCAATCCTATGCATGTCTGCTCAGAAGTAAGTCCCATTAAATGGAGCTTACTCCCAGAAAAGTGTGGATAGGATTAGGCTGAGACAGCCCAATCCTATCCCTGGGGGGTGCCACTGGGTGCAGCAGCACCAGAATAGCTATTGGTGTATCCAGCAGCACCACCGAGGCCATCACAGGTCTCCTCAGGGGAAGGGGATTTTCATCCTCTTCCCTCCCCCCCCCCCCAGGGAAGCCCCAGACCTGCAATGGGGCTTCTCAAGTCTGTGCCAGCTATTTTGCCAGTGTAGACTTGAGAACCTCCATGTTGGGCTTTGCAGCCCAACATGGAGGATAGGATATGGTAGAGACAGTTCATCTCCCTGCCCTGCCCTCCCATCGCCCTAGAATGCCTCCCCCCACCCCCTAGGTCCTCACTACCACCTGGATCTCTTACTCTGCTCTGGGCAGCATTCTTCCAGCACTGGGTCCAGCGCCGGTGCTCCTTACACTCTGGGTGTCATGGATGCACCTTACGGCAAATTTGTGATACCCAGCGCTGGTGCTGAAAGTCAACACCAGTGCTCAGAGCCCATAGGATTAGGCTTCAAGAAGCAAGTCCTATTCAGTTCAATTGGATCAACTATAGACATGGACAGGACTGCAGCCCAAACTTTTTTTTTTTAACTAGGCAGACAATTCTGCTTCCAGGAACATTTGGATACAATTCTCTCTTTCATAACAATGTAACTCATCAAAAACCTAAGCAACATGGTGAACTATAAATCCAATTAATATAATCAAACAAGGTCGCTGGGATGTGACTGGCTCAGGAATGTCATTTCCTTTGACATTCAAGAAAGCCTTGTGGCTCCCCTGTGGAGTGACTGCTGTCTGTGTGCACAAAATATCCCCAAATACCATCGATGATCAAGCGGTGGACATTGACGATATGACACGGGCACCTGCGCCCAAGGCTTCCCAGTTAATCAACCCAAGCTCAGTGGAGAAAGGAAACAGACCCGGCAGAGTGAGAGAGAATTATTTTCAGATCTAATTGGAGAAGGGATAAAATGGAAGTGAAGTTGAATTTAGGATGAAAGCCCCACGGGGCACTTTGCCGTGTCACAGCGTATCAGGCTTCGCCGAGCAGTTGAAGCAAATGTGCCATTATACAGCGAGATCCAAGGTCCTGATGCTTCCATCTCCTGTAGCAATTAATAACAATTACCACTGGAACTTCAAGGTAAAAGCTGCCATGATAGGCAACAGTTAAAATGTGTCATCTGAATCTTAGAAAGCAATCAACCGGATACACAACCTCAAAAGCTTTGGTACAGTCTTCAGATGGAAAAGAAACTAACGGGTCAGGGTGGCAGAAGTGACAATAGCAAACCAAATCTGTGCATGCCTGCCATGAATTTTTGCTGTCCCCAGACTTCTAATAGTACAAAATCAGCCTATAGTCAGTGCGGTGTGTGCGATATTTATTTGTTTTATTTAAAAGATTTCTGCCCCGTCTTTCAGTCTGACATCTCAAAAGTGGCTCACGGTTCTTTTTAAAAAGGCAGTTTAACAATGAAGACACAGCAAACTGATAAAACAAATTAAAATCAACCCTAGTAAAACAGTTTATTAGAAAGTTCAGTTAAGAGTTTTGTGACATAAAAATGTACTCATGGCTCACCTGTCTGAATCCAAACCTGCCCAAGAAGAAAGTTGCATAGCTATAGACTGACTTGACAACCTTAAGTGTCAAGGGGTTGATGAATGACAGTCCAATCCTATCCAATTTTCTAGTCCTGATGCAGCCGTGCCAACAGGGCCTATATATTCCGGGGGGGGGGCAGTCACGGAGGCCTCCTCAAGGTAAAGGAATGTTCCCTTACCTCGGGGCTGTGTCAGTACTGGAAAGGACTAAGCCCTGAATTGACTATTCCAATTACTACCAATTACACTTGAATTCATGGCAGGCCACAGAGCAGATCTTCCAAGGCTGATTGTGAAGTCCTGGGTGGCTTATATAGGTGGTGAGGGTGCTTGAAAGTAACCCAGTCCCAGGCTATAGAAGGCTTTAAATGTCAAGAATACCCTTGGAATTGCGTCCCAAAACCCAGTGATAACCAGTGCAACTGATTCAGAACTGGTATCCCATGATAATGGTGTGTGCTCTTATGACCATACAAGTAGTGGCATTCTGTATCCACTTCACAGCTCTAGTTAAACTTCCAAAGAATGACCAGGGATCTGATAGCATTTTTGAGGAAGCCAAGACCTGCCCATCTGCTGAGGTCAACCAGCTGGGTTCTCAGCTTTGGTGAGTAAAATTCTTTGCAGTTTGAACAAGACTGCCAGTCAAGGTCAGTTGTGAAATTTCTTTTTCATACTGATGGAGGGAGCTGTTGTCATAAAAGTGCAGTTGCAGGATCTTGAGAAGCTTGCACGTGGCCAAACCCAGGGGATTTTGCATCCATCCTTCACCATCATATAAGGAGCTTTTGTTTACAAATAAATATGTCCTGCTTGTGCAGATTACACTACTCTGACAGGGCTCCTGCTTCCGTGGCCAAATTTATGACCTGCTATTCAATTGGCAGAGAGATCTATTGCTGCCAGAGCGGCCAATCCCCAAAATGGATTTGTGGTGTCAAACCCAGCTCGACGCTGATTTTTGCAACAGTCTTACGGCTCAGATGACATATTACTTTGAGCTGGCAAATTCCAGAGGAGTCCAATCAGCTCTGGAGTGAACAGCAATGTCATCAAATTACTTCCCTACTGATGTGTTTCACAAATTGGATTGAATAAACATTCCCCTTGGTAATTTGATAAAATCAGTTCAATCTCTCTACGTTCAACCTTTGGGTCTAGGACTTAAATACACCCCTGGTTATTTTGCTGTAATCGCTTAACAATGATTGCAGGAAACATTCAAGGGGAAGCTTTTTCCCCCCAGGAAATCCACATGCTGGGCATTCATTCACCCTTGTGGACATATCCTGTGATTTAAAATCATGATTTCTGAATGTTTTTGTGACTTACAATTACTTATGTGGACTAACTCCAATGAATGCCAATGGGTTTGAGTAGCTATGAGGTGATATGGAACTTCAGCCTCTGTGCACCTGGTCTGTGATGTCTCATCTCAGGGTGAATATGCATCACAGCCCAGTTCACAAGTGGTCACAAGTGTAGCATGTCACAGCCCAAGCCTAACCTGTGCTGGCTCAGGCAGGCTGCATGGCCTGAGCTGTATCCAGTGCAGGTTAGGAGGAAGCCAGAGGTCTACTTGGGGTAATGGGGTAAGTCCTCCCCCCCCAGTGCTGCCTACTCACACAATGTTGCCAATGTGCTTGACAGCATGTTTGTAATGGAAGATCAGAAGATCATCAGGTGGATGATGTGGTGTTGACAATGATTCCCTGTTTTGACAGCTGTTTGACAGCTCTGGGAAGGGCAGGGCTGGCTCCACAACTGTAATCAATCAAGGCCAATGGAGACCTGGATGGACACCTGAGCTTCATTTGACCTTGATGGGACTTTGAATGGACATGGACTGAAGAGATGGCTCAGCTGAGCCTAATTTGGACTTAACAAGGTGGCTCACAGCTGAGCTGCATTTGGATCATGAGACATCCAAGGATAAAAGGCAGCTTTGGAAGGAGACAGGGCTACCCTGACCCAGGATCAAGAGCGGGACGCTGACCCAACCGGAAGCCGGACGCTGACCCAGAGGGAAACCTGGACGGACCCACACTGGGAGAAGGGGACTGCCAGAACTCTGCTGGAGGACACAGAAGAGAGGACTGCCAGGACCCTGCTGGAGGAGACACTCTGCTGGAGAGAACACTGCTGGAGAGGAGGAACTCTACTGCAGAAGATTGGACTGGGAATACTGGACTGGGAAGACTGGACTGTGCTTTGGAGACTGGATTGGACTTCGACTGGAGGCTTCAAACCTCTACCCACTAAGTTAAGTGGAGTTTTGGGGAGGTTAAGCCTCTGGACAAGAGGACTTGCAGGGAGTGTATGTGTTTGTAGCAAAAAAGTCTTGTTAATTGCTATAGATAAGAAGTTCTGTGTTTATTCCTTTGCACACCACAGCTGTGCTTCTTGGAAAAGGGGGGTGTTAATTAGCCAAAAAGCGGGCATTAGAAGAGAGTTGAGATATTTGGCAGAACAATGTTTACAACACCTTTGGCCAGCACAGCGGCCGCTATGCCAACCCAGCATAGAAATAGGATTATGCTGTCAGTCATATAGCCTATAAAATCTGCTTTGATGCAGGACAGTTGCACAGGTCTTCAATGACTGAAACATCTCATGCATCTGGACTGCAAGACCAGAACTACTAAAACAGCTGGATACATCCTCCAAGTCTCTGACTGCCTTCATTCTTATAATCTCTAACTCCATCTTGTCTATATTTTGGCCCAATCTGGAAACAGAATCACCCCATGTAGGGAAGCCAGTTACCTCTGCCATCAGCCTCTTCCAGGCAACATGACTGCTGCCATGCTGCTAGGCAAATTGGGAGCCTCAAAAAGACAACCTACATAGCTTGCAACAGCGCCAACAAGCATAGCAATGGGGACATAATACCCGGGAGTTCCAGGGCTGGGAGGGATGGAGTACAAGGTACACATTACAGACATGTGCAGGAGATCTGGTCTAGAGGGTAGAGCCTCCGTCTGCCAGAAGATAACATCCACAAGGTCGCCAGTTCGAGGCCACCGGCACCGTGCGACCTTGAAGCAGCTGACAAGCTGAAGCCGAGCTATTCCATCTGCTCTGAGCGTGGGAGGATGGAGGCCGGAATGTGAAGCCAGATCGGAATGAAACACCTGAATGTAGTGGTTCTTGAAAGAAAGAACCTTTTTTGAAATTGTAAAAATCCCTATTTAATAAGGGATTTAGATAAGCTTGCCTATGTAAACCGCCTTGAATAAAGTCTTGAATAAAGACCAAGAAAGGCGGTATAGAAATACCTGTTGTTATTATTATTATTATTATGTGCTGGAAAGCTGGGCTCTTGGTTGCCACCTTTTTACAGATTTGGGTTTTGATAGTTTTAAGGTGCATTACAGTGTTTTAATTATGTTGTCTCAAAAAGTGAGAAGCAAGCTATAAATATTTTAAACAAATGCAGCACTCACTGCTCCGGGATATGCTAAGGCCATCTTTGGGTTGCTCAGAATGGTGTCGCTTCTGACCTTCTTATTGAATGCCCTTTCAATAACATCCAGAATACACAAGCTAGTCCCAAAATCTCCCTGGAGTGGGAGCCTGAAAAAAAACAAAAGGACTAACAAGTCAACCTTGCTATTGTGAACCTTGCCACAAACCTTCAATTCCAGCTCTGAGTGAGGGTTGTGGCTGGTTATTTTCTTGGAACCAATTTGGCAATAGCTAGATAGGAGCTGGCTGACAATTGATAGCCCAATAAGGAACTGAACAGCAAGGGCTCTTGATTTTCAGTGCAACCGAAGCAAAAGCCTCCCTCAGCAGGAGGCAAAACCACTTCTCTGAGTCCTTGTCTAATTGCACCTCTGCCCAGAGACACTTAATAGGGTCTTGTCTTGCTGGCAAGAGATTTTTCTCCTGTTTCCCCTGGGGAGAACTTGACTGCAGGGACTTTAAAGCAACAAACAAAAACTTATTTTCTGTTTTCAAACTGTAAATCCCAAAACTTACTCTTTTCATTGCTTTTTTTCTCTCACCCCGCCCCTTCTGCTTGACCTTAGTGTGTCAGATTTGGCAGAAAGATTATTGCTCCAATTGAAACCTCCTGCTTTGCCCCAAGAAAAACAACACAGCATGCTTTATCTCCAAGCAATGAGCTTCAAAGGGCTTGCACCCGTAAATCAAAGATAATCAAATACTGGCTGTGGAGTACACTCTGGGCTAAACAAATCCTTAGCAAAGGGAGCGAGACTGTGATACTGACTCTGCAGAGACAAAATAAAATACTAGCTCATATTCATCACTGATGTACACCCAAGAGTTCTGGCAATGGAACTGAACCAGGTGCATATTGGACTCTTACAAACTGAAAGTCACAGTGTCCCTTCTACACATTGGAAAGGTTGGAGAGCCTTTCTTGAATATCGCATGGAGTATACTTAGAGCATATTTGAACTATGGAACCCATTAAAAATTTCCAGTGGCTCAAGCGTTTCTTCTCATCCTACATCAGTGACAGTGAGTGATGTGCATGTGTCAGTTCACCATTGGACACTGATGGTTGAGGGTCCAATCCTAAACAGTGTGCAAACGTGCTGTAAAGAACATTTGCAAGCCCTTAGCTCCGGTGGAGAACTGGAGTAAGCCCAGCACCAGCTGGAGTTGGGCTCGCGCCAGGGGAACATCGGTGCTCCACTCCTCTACGGTCACCCGAACTGCTGGGAGGCAGAGAGATAGGTGGGAGCATGAGAGGAGGCGGGGAGCAGGTGTTCTGTGACGAGGGGAGAGTGGGGAGAAGGCGTGACGGGGAAGGGATCAGGGCGGGAGGGAGTCGGGACAGGTGGAGCTCTGCTCCATCAGATCCTGAGCTCCAAGTCGGGCTGTGCAGCCCGAGGTCTGCCACAGGGCTGCTGCAGAATCAGGTAGCCCCATTGCAGGGCTACTTCCCTTCCCCAGGGGGAAGGGGACAAAAGTCCCCTTCCACTGAGGAGCCACCAGCGGCAGTCCTGTTTTGCACAGGATGCCACAGCAGCAGTTTCAGCGCCATGACAGACCACATGGAACGGGCAGCTTAAAGCAAGCTATGAGTTCCTAAAAAGAGTAATCAAAAGTTGCAGTTGAACATGTGGAATGGCCCTTGTGGTAGACAGGCCTCTTCAAAGCTCTGCTGTTCAAAGCTCTGGTTTCAGCAAGCCAGAATATGAGTGCGTAGAGGATCCTTCAAGTTGGATCCAGTCAAATGGGGGACTCGCCCTCTGTTTTGGTCGGCTGAAAGAACTAGAGGGAAAACTACCAGACCAGAAGGAAATCTCTTAACAGCCATAATGGGTCCCATGATACTCACCGATCCCCTAGAAAAGCTTCTTGGTCAGGGTTGTTCCCTGCCATTTTCCCTGCAGTTGACTTGCCCTCCTAGGGATGACATTTCCAAAAAAAAAAGGGAAATTCAAAGCAAATGTCAGGCTTCCTTCTCAGCAGAAATATATGAGAACTTTCAAAGGAAGCAAAATAATTCTAAGTAAGAGAAGAAGACATGTCTCAGGAGGTCTCTGCACACCACTAGAGCTGGCACCAAAATGTCACACAAAGTGAAATTTCAAATGATTTCTCCCAACAAGAAACACCTGAGAATTTTAAATGGAAGCCAAACCAGTTTCTAGCAGATCAGTAACATTTTCTAGGGAGTTTCCGCACCTCTTGTCTGTGTCCCTCCCCTCACTTTCAGGGAGGGCACCAGGATGCAGGTCTCTTGTTGTCTTGTGTGCTCCCTGGGGCATTTGGTAGACTACTGTGAGATAAAGGAAGCTGGACTAGATAGGCCTATGGCCTGATCCAGCGGGGCTGTTCTTATGTTCTTATGTTCACTATACAGGTGTTGAGTATACAAGCCACTGTTTCAGTTGCATTTCTCCATTTGTGAAAACCCCATCTGTTTTTGAGTATTGTTGCAAGGATGAAATCAGACACGCTACTGAATATGAATGCTAAATAGTATCTGTGGTTCACTCACTGTACAAGATATTGCTCTGTAGCCAATCATGTGGCTACAGTTTGAGAGAAAGCTCTACCATATGCAGTTCTGTTTTCCAGCACTGTTCAATTTCCGTACTACTTATGTGCTTTTGCTCCAAGCAGAAGGGAACATTTGTTTCCTTACCACAGGGCTGCATTGCAGCTGCATCAGTGCTGGAAAGTTGGATAGGATTGGGCTCCAAGTTAAAACAGTCCTCAACAACATACAAATAGCTGGTTTAGAAACTTTTGTGTTGAAAAGCAGCATATAGAAATTCTTAATAAGAGGGATTTTAGAACAGCAGCAATGAATATACGGTACTCAAAAGAGCTTAAGGGAGCAATCCTAACCCCTTCTGTTAGCAGTCCTAACCCCTTTCCAGCACTGGCATAACTGTACCAATGGGACGTGTGCTGCATCCTGCAGTTGGGTGTCACTCACGGAAGCCTCCTCAAAGTAAGGGAATGTTGGTTTCCTTAGCTAGCAGCTGCATTGCCCTTATGTCAGTGCTAGAAAGTGTGTTAGGATTGTGCCCTTAGTGGAGTGTCCTGTCCATTTTGCTCTAACTGCCCATAATAGCTCCGAAAGGGGGGAGGGGCTGCTTGCACAGCACATTCAGGCACATGCAGAACTTAGTGCTGTGACCCCCCTCTAGCTATGCTACTGTTTACGACAACCCTGTAAGGCAGTGGTTCTTAAACTTTTCGTACCGGGACCCACTTTTTAGAATGAGAATCTGTCAGGACCCACCAGAAGTGATGTCATGACCAGAAGTGACATCATCAAGCAGGAAAATTTTTAACAATCCTAGGCTACAATTCTACCCACACTTACCTAGGCGCAAGTCCCATTTACTATCATTGTTAAAAGCATATACATATTAGCCTGATAAAAGAACAGATGTGTAACATTTCCCCAAATGCAATCACATACCATGATAGCATCAAGTCTAAAATATTAAAAATAAAATATTGAAATGAATGGGGACCCACCTGAAATTGGCTCACGGCCCACTGTTTGAGAAACACTGCTGTAAGGTAAGCATTTTTATCTCCATACTGCAGGTGGAGAAGACTGAGGCTGGGAAGGAATAGATAACCTAAGACCACTGCATGTGTTTATGGCAGAGGTGAGATTCATATCAGGGCAGTTCTGACATGCAGTTCTGTTTCTTTGCTGTCATAGTACACCATCTCTCCCTGAAAAGTGTAGTATTGCAGGGAATATCTGCACTTTCCTAATAGCATCTAAAAGCCATCAAGAAGGAGGTTGAGTGAATAAATGATAAAAGGCATTCCAAAGGTGAGGTGTTAAAAGGACTTTAAATACTGACAAGATCCATTTCCTATGATTAGTGTCAGGGGCAGCTTGTTCCACATTATGTCTCAGGTGACACACCCATGCACCTAGAAGAACTGGCATACCAGGGGGGGCAAGGGGTGCAAATGCCCCAGGCGCCAGGCTTGGGGGGAGGAGACTGCAACGCTTATAAGCCTTGCCAATCTCAGTATGCTGATCTGAGAGCTGGTGAGGCTTTCTGAGGGCCAGGCTGTGCAGCCTCCCCGTAGCTCAGAATGCCTGGAGGGGGGAAGCAGGCACCTCCAGGTGGCATGGGGGTGGTATCTCCAGGTGAGGGGGTGACAACCCTTGGGATGTGTTCTGGGCAGGGCAGTGGCCAAGAACGCCACTGTCTAGAAGTCTGTGAAATTCTTTCTGCCTTAATGTATAGTGAGAAACCACCCTTGCAGTGACTTGATTGATATGCAGGGTAAATTCTACAAAAGGTGTTACAAATCATATTGAAAGGGAACCTCCACATGTAAAGACACTATATCTGTATGTACTGAATGCTGAGGGATAACCATCAACAAAGGCTATCTTTGGTTGCTGAACTTCCTTCAAAGGAAATTTGCCTTCCCTTTGGCAACAAATCAAATTCATATTCATCACTATTTTGGAAATGTCAGGTACATTTAATTAAGCAATGAAAAGAAAAGTTTTGTCCAATGTGCCACTCTCTGGACTTCATTTCTTTTTCTTCTTCTGTGCTTTATAATGCATATATAAACATTGTACTTGCCATTAATGCAAACTGAAAAATAAATATTAATTTGATTTGGGGCAAGTTTCAAATTAGATTTTAATTGTTTGTAGTTGCACATTGTCAAGTAATCACAAGTTCCATTAAAATAAGTTATGTAAGAGCAAACAAACTAACCCCAAGGATTAGGTTGCTAATTAGCTGTTTAATATTAATACAGGACTTTGAAAATGTTGGTATCAATAAAAAATATTATACTCTGCCGTTATAAAGTACTAAGAACAATTGCCAGGTTATTAGAGATGATGGTGATAATTATGATTTTGTTGTTGGCAGCCTTCAGTCTCGAAAGACTATGGTATCACTCTCTGAATGGTGGTTCTGGAACAGCGTCTAGTGTGGCTGAAAAGGCCAATTCGGGAGTGACAATCCCTTCCACACTGGAAGCAAGTGCAGTCTGTCCCTGGTCTGTCTCCCTGGCTATGGGCCTTCCTTCTTTGCCTCTTTGCCTCGGTCTGTTGGCCAAGTGTCTCTTCAAACTGGGACAGGCCATGCTGCACAGCCTGCCTCCGAGCGGGCCGCTCAGAGGCCAGGGTTTCCCACCTGTTGAGGTCCACTCCTAAGGCCTTCAGATCCCTCTTGCAGATGTCCTTCTATCGCAGCTGTGGTCTACCTGTAGGGCGCTTTCCTTGCACGAGTTCTCCATAGAGGAGATCCTTTGGGATCCGGCCATCCTTTATAAAACAAGAAATGAAGGGGGAATCTTTTTTTATATTGTCCAGCTTATTGGGGTCGTGAATGGGTATCTTTGAAAACTTTAAGTAAGGACTCTGCAAGAAACATCCCCAGTGGATGTACCACTAGACAGCAGGGATGTGCAGTATGGGGGTGGAACCGCCCTACTGTAGTTCACAGAAAATAGCTGCACACTCCCCTCTGACTGCGCATGTACTCCACCTGCTTTCTAACCCAGGGTATGAATTTGGAGCATGTGTGCCATCACAGCAGAGGCTGCAGCTAATTTCTATGGACTAGAGGTAGGGTAGTTCTGCCTCACCTCCTGTCTCCACACATCCCTGATAGATGGTAGCCAGGAAAAGAAACCAGATGTGACAGTGGACTCAAGGCCAAAAAGGAGTTTCAGGGACCTGGAAATGCCCCAAAGGAGAGGTGAGCGCATGAGAAGCCATGAGTGAGGCTGACTGAAGTACTCGCTTTGAGTGGCAAGTTGAGGGGGAGCAGCAGCACACCCTGAATCTGCCTGCTTTCCTCCTCCTGTCCCCCAGCCATTGCTTCAGTCGAGACTCTGACTCTCTTCTCACGTGCTTGGAGGGGGCTGAGAGAATGAGAGCAGCAGTGGCCCATCTCTTCAGGTTCATAATAGCAGAAGTGATGAATCTCATAGTCTCGCTGGCTACATCCAGTTATGGAAAAGGCTTCAGGAGTCAACCTCTAGGCAGAATCCGGAGCCGGAGTCCCTGAGGCGGTTCATGGCTGAACACAGTCACGTTCTGGCAACTCCTGCGACGCCGCTGGAACCAACCGTATTGGCTTCTGCCTTTCCGTTGGACCATTTCAGCGACGTGGAGGGGGGGATTTGCTGCATGGGTAACAGCCTATCCTCCTTATCTACTTTACCCAGGCTTCGCGCACTGGAGAAGGCATTGTTCCAGAACCACTATTCAGAGCACGATACCATAGTCTTCCGAGACTGAAGGATGCCAACAATACAATACATAGTCTCGGAGAGGAATTTTATCAGGGGGTACAAAGAGGGAGGGAGGGGAGATGCGAAACAAGGCAGGGAGCAGAGCAGCTAGGAAAGTCTCCAGAGTTCAGGTCTATGTGCCTGGTAGGGGAGGCTATGTCAGATGCAAGGGAGGGCACCAGGATGCAGGTCTCTTATTATCAGGTGTGCTCCCTGGGACATTTGCTGGGGCCGCTGTGAGATACAGGAAGCTGGACTAGATGGGCCTACGGCCTGATCCAATGGGGCTGTTCTTATGTTCAAATTGATGACACACAAGTAAATAAGAGTTCTGATATTTCTTTACTCAGCATGTGGTCGGTCTGTGGAACTCCTTGCCACAGGATGTGGTGATGGTGTCTGGCCTGGATGCCTTTAAAAGGGGATTGGACAAGTTTCTGGAGGAAAAATCCATTACGGGGTACAAGCCATGATGTGTATGCGCAACCTCCTGATTTTAGAAATGGGCTATGTCAGAATGCCAGATGCAAGGGAGGGCACCAGGATGCAGGTCTCTTGTTATCTGGTGTGCTCCCTGGGGCATTTGGTGGGCCGCTGTGAGATACAGGTAGCTGGACTAGATGGGCCTATGGCCTGATCCAGTGGGGTTGTTCTTATGTTAGACTTGGTTTCTTTGTCAGCTTGGCTTCCATCTTTCACTCTCCATGAGGCCAGCTGAGGGTGGGGAAGAGATGTGCCGGGGGGGGAAGGAGCAGAGCGGGAGGGAGGTGGGACCAGTGGAGCTTCACTGCTCTGGATCCATGTTGGGTCCACAGCCCGAGACGGAGGCTCCTGATTCTATAGCATCCCAGGGGTTGCCGTAGAATTGAGTAGCCCCATTGTGGGGCTACTCGCCTTACCCAGGGGAAGGGGACAAAAGTCCCCTTCTCCCGAGGTGCCACCAGCGCTGCCTGGTTAGCACTTAGGATGCAGAGGCGGCCATTTTTGGTGCCACAGTAGCCCCATGCTCTGGGCAGCATAGGCTTGTGCCGCCCATCTCAATGAGCTTACATTCTAAAGAGTGTTAGCGGGGAGGTACAACAGCTGGGAGCAGTGGATGGGAGAAGCAGGAATAAATATGAGCAGTGCATTGGGGAAGGGCTCATGCCCCATGGCAGACCCCCTGATTTGCATGCAGGAGGGCCCAGGCTAATTCTTCTGCACTTCCTGGTAGGGCTGGATAGGACCCCTGTTTCCGATCCTGAAGAACCCCAGTTGATGTAGCCCACAATGAGCTCCATGGACCAAGGTCAGACTCTGTGTAAGGACCCAATCCTATCCAACTTTCCAGTGCTGGTGCATGGGGTCTGTGCTGCATTCTGGAGTGGGGCAGGCAGTCACAGAAACCTCTTCAAGGAAAGAGAATGTTTGTTCCCCTGCATTGCGGCTGCATCAGTGCTAGAAAGCTGGCTAGGATTGTGCCCTAAGGTGGTTTTCCGTGTTCAGAACAATTGCAGATGTACCATACATCACCTTTCCTGTTGAATGCTCCAAAGCCATAGAGCCTGCTATCTCTATGAGCTGTGGCATACAGAACGTGGAATCTGGGTCAGGCAGAGCTGGATTCACACCCTCATTTACCTAACACACTTGAGCCGGTTGTTGTCTTTTAGTCCAGCATTTTTCAACCACTGTACCACAGCATATTGTCACACCACGAACAGTCTGGAGTTTGGTGCGGCAATTTGGAAGAGAGTCATATATTAGTAGGGCCATTAGAGGATGTGAGCCCCTGGCTGGCTGTGTGGTGTGCCATGCCAGTTTAAAAAATACACAAAAAAAACACAAAAAACCCTGATGATGTGTCTTGATAATTTTAGCACCTTTTCAGCATGCCATGAGATGAAAAAGGTTGAAAATCACGGTTTTAATCTATCCCATTTCACAGATTGTTGTGGGCATCAAATGGGAAAGCCCATCTCCACAGCCACAAGGGGAGGCTTTAAAATCTGATAAATGAACTCCTTTCTCTTATCTAGGTAGGTCAAGCCGCACTGTGTTGTTCTAGGCCTCTCTGCAGATGCTCCACCTTCATTAATGTTCACGCAGCCCTGCCTATCCGTCTGCTCAGCATTTAATGGTCCAGTAAGCAGGACAGCGTTATCCCAGAAAGCAAGCGCAGTCATCTCCATCTCCCATTCTTTACCCTCTGTTGAAGTGTTTCTAATAATAGCCCGCACAGAAGCTTCTGTCCCAGCCTCTCATTAGCACGCCTTTCGTTTTTTTTCCCCCCCAGCCGAGCCGGCTGATGTGTTCATTGGACCTTGAAGGGTTTTCGTTTGCCTTCTGTATCAGCATGTGGAACAGCAAGGCATATGTAAGGGCATGCACTGGAGAGGCAGAGTAAGAAGGGGAAGCCCTCTCACTCAGGTGATAGGGCAAAAGGTGGTATCTGAGCAAGAAGCAAGTTAATGAGCGATAGCGCTGTAGCAGTGGGCAGCGCGTTAGCTGTGGGTGATCCAAGTTCAATTTTCTTCTCTGCGGTACACCTGTTAGAATGTCCTTGGGCAAGCAAGTTATGTGCAGTTTAGTTTCTTTCTGGTACAAAAATAAGTGATAATAGCAGGACTGAGGTACTGTAAGGATACTATAAAGTTACTTTTTTAAACGGTTGAGATCATTGGATTATTATCTAACGGGTGTAACCTGTAAATCACAGGGGGGTTGGATCACAAGCTCTGCCACCTTGATCCAGGTACTTGCTCTCTTCAGGCCTCAGCCAATCTCAGAGACAACCAGTTTGTTCAACGACTGGTTGGAGGTCTGGTTCTAGCTCAGGTCAGAGGCAGATGATGTTGTCTAAGATGGACTGGTGCTCAGGCTCTGAAGCAGGAAGACGGGTAGAGGGTGCAGGATGAGGTTCAGTCATTTCTCTAAATCAGAGGTGTCCAAAGTTTTTGGCAGGAGGGCCACATCATCCCTCTGACACTCTGTCGGGGGCCGGGGGAAAAAAGAATTAATTTACATTTAAAATTGGAATAAATTTACATAGATTTACATAAATGAATATATTAAAGATGAACTTATATGAATGAATGAAGGTATTGCAATAGCTCTAGGCGTATAAAAGGCCTGAATGTGGCATGAATGGTCCTCAAGTGTGCTGTGGGGTTTGGGGAACAGGCATTTATTAGTAAGACCATTGGAGGATGTGAGCCCCATACCGGTAGTGCGGTGTACCTTGTCAGTTGTCAAAAAAAAATGATGGTATGTTGTGCTGTGAGATGAAAAAGATTATCTAACAATCCCAGATAATTGCCGATATTGGTGGCACTGGATCTTACACACTAGGAGCTGGCTGCTGGGAGCTCTGGTTTGAGACTGTCTTGCCAGAGCCTTAGATTGTGCAACTCATGCCCAAATCTGAACCATTTTCCCAGCTCTGACATACTATTGGCACAGCTGCACCCTACAGTTGGGGGGCAGTCATGGAGGCCTGCTCAAGGCAAGGAAAAGTTTGCTCCCTTACCTCAGAGCTGCTTTGCCTTTACCTTGGTGTTGGAAAGTTGGTTAGGCTTGCACCCTCAGGTACTTTGACAGAAGGAGTTGCCGATTTGCTGTTGTTAGGAGCCGGCAGTGCCACTAACAGAGAGCTGGTGCCGCAGCTCCTAATTCAGCATATCAGGTGGCACAAAATGCCCCATTTGGCCTCATGACACCTCCAATTCTGGATTACCTCCTGAGCCAGAGCAACGTGATGCTTGAGGGAAGAGCAAGCCGCTCTCAAATGATCTGCAACGTGTCAGTATTTGCATTGCCTTTGGACCACCGACAAGCTGCATGGGTGACCCCAGGGCCTAGGAGAGGGGGGGGGTAAAGGGGGTAATTTGTACCCGGGCCCAGGATCAGAAAGGGGGCCCAGGAGTCAAAGAAGGGGGTTCAGAAAGTTCCTGGGATCTTACATTTTCCTATCCCACCCAAGCTCACTGCCTATGCATGATGTCGGGAGCACAACCATTCAGTGGCAACTGCTGCTGCAAGCCATACACACTGGGCCCAAAAAGCCACCCGTGACCCTCCTTAACATAGTGTCAAATCAGGGAGTAAACTGGCCTTCTACTGTAGCTCTTTGACTTGTGGATCTGATAACCATGAAGGAGTTTATAGGGGCACAGCCGCAAGGCTACAGAGTGAGCCTAAACATTGATGCTAATTTTCAGCAATGATTTTCTAAATTTCAAAGATTTCAAAAAGACTTAGGAGTGTGTTTGGTTTTCCATATTACTTTATCTAGCTGCCAATGCTGCATAGTTGGGTAGACCTGGGCTCCACATCCAGAAGCTTGGTAGACCTGGGCTCCAAAGACTATTCTGGCTGTCAGCACCCTCCCCCGGCCCTGTTTTGTTCCTCAGTCTGCCTTCCCCTGTTGCCTCCTTCCCCTCTGGGAAGGGGCCCAAAAGAAACTTTTGTACCCCCCTGATAAAATTCCTCTCAGTGGCCCTGGGTGACCCAGTTCATTTTCACTGGCATGCTTCCACAGGGATCACTGCAAAACCATTCCAAATAGCTTATTAATACATTTGCATTCCACATGATTACACTAAATATGTCAGAAGGGTCAACACTGTAGGATTGTTATAGAGCTATTTAAAACAGGTACAAGAGAGCAGGTACAAGAGCATGTAATTAGAAACTATGCTACACCGAAAATTACATATTTGGTGATACAAGAATGGTGTTAATTGGAAAATAAATTTAGATGGGAGATCAGAAGTTTCTATTAACTATTAGTTGTGTAAAATGCTATGGAAGGAAATAATATCGCTAGTGTAAAAGAAAAGTTTGATTTCTTTCTTGAGGATATTCAGTTTTCTGGTTCATTGATGCTCAGGCTGATTTTGGGCTGAGGCCATCCCAGTGCCCATGTTTTGACAGACACAGGTTATAGGGAGCAAGATGCATGCTGGCAAGTGAGTGAAACCTGTGTTCTCAGGAAGAACATTTGCACATCTCCTGACAATCCCCCAAGGCCTTGGAGATTTTCCTTTTAATGCAATTGGCCCAAGGTTACCTGGCAAAGGCAGGCTTCCAGCCTCCTGATTGGCTCATGCTGCTCTTCCATGCCGTGGGGTGATGACTGAATGTGATTTGGCTGTGGGATAATTAGACAGAGCATCAGGATGAATGCTCCCACAGAGAACCTATCAGACTGTGAAGCAACCACCTGAGGGATGTACTGGAGTCCTATCATGCAATATATTTCAAACAGACTGCAGAAAATGTTAGGGACTGTGATGTAGGGATGGTTCTGCACTGCCCGAGGTTTGGATAAAGCATCCTAATAAATCCATTCCATGACCCTGATTCATGTATCTAAGGCTGCCAAAGTTGTGAAGCTTCATTAAACTCATTGTCTGAGAGAAAAGAGAGGGTGACTGCATGTACCAAAAGGTTAGTGTTCACATGTTATGCTACAGAGTAGAATGCCTCATCAATCTACAGTGTCCTTTTAACGTGAAATATATGAGGTAAACAGTATCCTTGCATTCTGTTTCTTAATGCTTCGTTCCAGCCAGAAGCAGTCTGCAAGTATGGAACATAAAAGAGCATGAGAAAACCCTGCTGGATCAGGTCAAACTCCCATCTGGTCTAGTATCCTGTTTTCCACAGTACCCCATTGTCTGCCCCCAGGGCAGGGCCTCCAAGAGGAATTTTATCTGGGGGTACTGATAAAGGAAGCTCTGTCTAACCCCTCCCCCTTTGCAAAGGGGGAGGGGTGAAACAGAGCAGGGCAGGGTGGTGACAAGTGAGCAGAATGGAGGTAGGGGGGCAAAACAGGGTGGGGGGAGGGTGGAGATAGCTGGAAAAGACTTTGGAGCCCAGGTCTACCCACCCATGTGGCATCAGCAGCTAGATACAGTAATACGGAAAACCAAACACACTCCTAAGTCTCTCAAAAATCTTTTAAATATAGAAAATCATGCAGAAATCATGCAGACGTTTTCACAGAACCCACAATCAGGACATTAAGGCAACAACCCCACCCTCCTGATGTTCCTTAGTACTTGCATGCCCCAGATTCTGCCTCAAAACCCTAGAAATTCCATATGGTCATCATAGCTAATAAACACTGACAGACCTCCATAAATTTCTCTAATCCTCCTATAAAGCCATTGACCATCACCATGTCTTAAAGTAGTGGAGTCCATAAATTCATCAGCTGTTTGGAGAAGTTGAAATCTCCTACGTCAAAGTACTTAATTTTGTCTGTCCCTAAATCTTCTGGCAATCAGTTTCATTGGATTACTCCAAGTTCTAGTGATAGGAGAGAGGGAGAATGGGTGTTTCTCTCTCTTCACATTTCCCACACCATGCATCATTTTATAAATCTCTGTTATGTCTCCCCTAAGTCTTTTTTTTTTCCCCCTAATAAAAACCCACAGATGCTTTAGCCTTTCATTGACTCCCAAAGCTAGGGAGCAAATGGGATATTTTCATCTGTTTGGTCAGAAGAGGTCAGGTCAGAAGAGGAAACCCAAGCTATCAAAAGCCCTAATTCATATGAAACTGGCTTTACTTACTTTACTGTTAGTTCACCCAGATCAGTCAGTACCTTCTGCATTGGCTTTCCAGGGTCTCAGAGAGGTTGGAGCCCTATCTGGAGATTCCAGAAACTGAATCTGGGACCTATTTGCATGCAAGGGATGTCTCTACTACTGAACTACAATGCCACCCCACAGTCCTGAATTGAATAGGGCCACTGGATGAGTAACACCAGCAACACTTTGGGGGCCCAGGACCCTGAAACACCATCTGAAGGGATAGAAATGCACCAGAGGCAGAATCAATGGGAGCAATCTTCTTCCAGATGCCCTTTCCCTGTTGGACAGGGAAGGTCCAGGGCAGGTCAAAGGTTTCTCCCTAATGATACTGTCCAAAGGCTAGGAATGGGGCCAAAGGAATGAGGATACAGTAAGGGCTGCTTGGGGAAATTGTTGTTTCTGTTGTGTTACAGCTGCATGGTTTCAGTGCTAAATCCCACCTTTTGGCTATAAGCAGGCAAAGCAAAACAAATCGAATTAATAAATCTTGTTAACTTGGTGTTCATATTTTACCTGGCAAGGAAGCTAGGACTTTGCTTCATCTTAGGAGCACTGCCTGTATACCTCTCTCATCAGATCCATTACCTGCCAATTGCTGTGAAACTATGTAAACGTGCATGCACCAGGGGGAAGCAAAAGACTCACCAGAGCCAAAATGTCGGTTTAAAACAAATGTGGTGCTAAAAGAATCACCATCTTGAGCCACGTTAGGAGCAATACGACATAAATTACTTTAAGGGACGTACTTTTTCCTGCCACCACCTCTATTAACTAGTTTAGGTTTTATGGGAAATAACAATTGTTACATGACTTGATAGAGGACGGAGTATGCTGCAGCTTCCCGAGCCTGGCTTCTTTCCTTTCCTTTTTTAAATCTAAGTACTTAAAAGGTCCAAAAGGGAGTCCAAAAGTCATGCACATTGGGGCAAAAAATCAAAACTTCACATATAGGCTGATGGGTTCTGAGCTGTCTGTGACAGATCAGGAGAGAGATCTTGGGGTGGTGGTGGACAGGTCGATGAAAGTGTCGACCCAATGTGCGGCGGCAGTGAAGAAGGCCAATTCTATGCTTGGGATCATTAGGAAGGGTATTGAGAACAAAACGGCTAGTATTATAATGCCGTTGTACAAATCTATGGTAAGGCCACACCTGGAGTATTGTTTCCAGGTCTGGTCGCCGCATCTCAAAAAAGACATAGTGGAAATGGAAAAGGTGCAAAAGAGAGCGACTAAGATGATTACGGGGCTGGGGCACCTTCCTTATGAGGAAAGGCTACGGCGTTTGGGCCTCTTCAGCCTAGAAAAGAGACGCCTGAGGGGGGACATGATTGAGACATACAAAATTATGCAGGGGATGGACAGAGTGGATAGGGAGATGCTCTTTACACTCTCACATAATACCAGAACCAGGGGACATCCACGAAAATTGAGTGTTGGGCGGGTTAGGACAGACAAAAGAAAATATTTCTTTACTCAGCATGTGGTTGGTCTGTGGAACTCCTTGCCACAGGATGTGGTGATGGCGTCTAGCCTAGACGCGTTTAAAAGGGGATTGGACAAGTTTCTGGAGGAAAAATCCATTATGGGGTACAAGCCATGATGTGTATGTGCAACCTCCTGATTTTAGAAATGGGTTATGTCAGAATGCCAGATGCAAGGGAGGGCACCAGGATGAGGTCTCTTGTTATCTGGTATGCTCCCTGGGGCATTGGTGGGCCGCTGTGAGATACAGGAAACTGGACTAGATGGGCCTATGGCCTGATCCAGTGGGGCTGTTCTTATGTTCTTATGGAGTTGAAAGGAGGCATTCAGAATACTGCAGATTGTAAAGAGCCTTTTGTTAACTGCAAATGACTGTAATTTTGTGTCGATGTTTATTTCCAATTGATCCCTTTGCAGAAATGCAGGGAATGGAGGGTGTGTGTGTGTGTGTGTGTGCGTGTGCGTGTGTGTGTGTGTGTTTTCCCCCAAAATTATTGAAAATAATATCCTGGAAAGGTTTCCAAGCAAGGCCAGAGTGAATGGCATGGCATTGTTTCTTTATTGCCCAGGTTGCAGCTTTGTAGCACTGAATATAAAATGAGCAGACTGGAGCAGCATCAGCTGTACACCCATCTGCCACAAAGCCATTCGCTCACAAGGGCCATGTGTTTTCCGATTTTGCCAAAGGTAACTGTGTGTCTACTTTCCATCTGTCTCCAGCAAAGACAGACACAAGGATTAAGCTGCTGAGCATGAACCTCTCTGGATCTGCTACACAAAACTGAGCTGGACCCAGCCTTGCTTTCACCTTTTTGCCTTCTCTACAGTGAAAATGATTTAAAGCAGTGGCTCTAGTCCCAGATGAAAGAGCAATCCATTCCTACCTGGGTTACTGCTCCACACTGCCAAGCTTGGGGGCAATGGATTCTTCACTGCATGCAACTCCAGGGGATTATCAGCCCCTATTACTAACAACATCCTCAGAGGGTGAGGTGCAGGGGAAGTAACAAGAGTAGACAAACTGTTGCCCAAGCTTGCCTTTACTGTGTCGGGGCTCTGGAAGTCCAGATGTCTCACAAGAACTGGGGCTGAACATTTGATCCTGTGTATGCAATTCAGTCAATGTCAGGAGGGAGGGGCAATGATAACAGGCATGTAACTGACTTGCTCCCAGGAGGAGAGGAAGTGTCCAAAGGGCCAGCCATAGGCAGAGAGAATGTAATAAACCTACACAACCCATTGTCTCTGCTGAAATTCTTTGAGGGCAAGAGGGTGCTCAGAAATGGGATCTTGTTTACCCAGCAGCAAAAATTGTCAGCGTTTTAGTCTTTTTCAAGGTCCCTGTTAAATTCAGCGGGGACATCAATATCTCCACTGAATTCATTAGGGATAGTTAATCCAGGCTGGAGAAGAATTTGAGCTTTACCAACTTCCTGGATCTCATTTCTGAGCCCATGAAATGCTACTATCCTCTCTACTTTTATTCTGCAACTTATGCAGCACCAGAGGAAGGGGTGAGGAGGCACATACCCATTCAAGTAGGTCACCCCATATTGCTGGACCTCAGTAGTAACTTGAAGAAAAGGTACTTTCACTTATCTGAAGGGCTTTTATTAACTCTCATCAGTCAGTGCATATGAAAGCCTTGCATTTATGTCTAGGGTGGTAAGGTAAAGTACCATTCACATAAGAACATAAGAACATAAGAACATAAGAACAACCCCACTGGATCAGGCCATAGGCCCATCTAGTCCAGCTTCCTGTATCTCACAGCAGCCCACCAAATGCCCCAGGGAGCACACCAGATAACAAGAGACCTCATCCTGGTGCCCTCCCTTGCATCTGGCATTCTGACATAACCCATTTCTAAAATCAGGAGGTTGCGCATACACATCATGGCTTGTACCCCATAATGGATTTTTCCTCCAGAAACTTGTCCAATCCCCTTTTAAAGGCGTCCAGGCCAGACGCCAGCACCACATCCTGTGGCAAGGAGTTCCACAGACCGACCACACACTGAGTAAAGAAATATTTTGTCTGTCCTAACCCGCCCAACACTCAATTTTCGTGGATGTCCCCTGGTTCTGGTATTATGTGAGAGTGTAAAGAGCATCTCCCTATCCACTCTGTCCATCCCCTGCATAATTTTGTATGTCTCAATCATGTCCCCCCTCAGGCGTCTCTTTTCTAGGCTGAAGAGGCCCAAACGCCGTAGCCTTTCCTCATAAGGAAGGTGCCCCAGCCCCGAAATCATCTTAGTCGGTCTCTTTTGCACCTTTTCCATTTCCACTATATCTTTTTTGAGATGCGGCGACCAGAACTGGACACAATACTCCAGGTGTGGCCTTACCATAGATTTGTACAATGGTATTATAATACTAGCCGTTTTGTTCTCAATACCCTTCCTAATGATCCCAAGCATAGAATTGGCCTTCTTCACTGCCGCCGCACATTGGGTCGACACTTTCATCGACCTGTCCACCACCACCCCAAAATCTCTCTCCTGATCTGTCGCAGACAGCTCAGAACCCATCAGCCTATATGTGAAGTTTTGATTTTTTGCCCCAATGTGCATGACTTTACACTTACTGACATTGAAGCGCATCTGCCATTTTGCTGCCCATTCTGCCAGTCTGGAGAGATCCTTCTGGAGCTCCTCACAATCACTTCTGGTCTTCACCACTCAGAAAAGTTTGGTGTCGTCTGCAAACTTAGCCACTTCACTGCTCAACCCTGTCTCCAGGTCATTTATGAAGAGGTTGAAAAGCACCGGTCCCAGGACAGATCCTTGGGGCACACTGCTTTTCACCTCTCTCCATTGTGAAAATTGCCCATTGACACCCACTCTCTGCCTCCTGGCCTCCAACCAGTTCTCAATCCACGAGAGGACCTGTCCTCACCATTTATTTCATGTTGTTCTTCAGAAATGCACCACTCAAAAAAGCATTTTGTTCCTTCTGTGTCTCCCCCAGTATACTTTTTCTGTATTTCTAGCCAAATTCTGTACTTTCTGTACTTTTCTAGCCAAATTGTAGGGCATGAAAATTGGCAACCTGTTTTTCAATTCAAGCTTTTTTCATTCAGAAACAGCTCATTGCCACTTATTTTCCCCAAATTCTTACTCACATTTTTCAGAATGCAAAACTATACAGTATAGGGATATGGGTCCCCATAGAGAGTGAGTACTACAACCTATACACCGCTACCGAAAAGGTTTTCTTTTCAGATTGAGAGGCCCCAGTCACACTTTGGGCACAATCCTAACCCATTATGTCAGTGCTTTCCAGCACTGGACTGCACCCTTCCAAGGGTAATGGAAAATTTAGTAGAACCTCTGCTGATAGTCTCATGAAGTGGGCAGGCTCATATGGGAACAAACAGTTTTTAAAGTACCCTGTTGAGGTTTTTGGGCCCAAACTGGATTCTGAAGCTCTCACCACACTTTGAATTGTGCCTGGAAAAAGATCAGAAGCTAATAAAGATAAAGTAGCAGTGGAGTAGCTTGATCATTTTAGCCAAGGGAAAGAGCATAATTTTGTTTCATCTGTTTCAGATCTTGTATACCTCCACTGCTTTGGGCTAACCTCGCCTTCCTCCCACCTTTCACTTTTTTCCTTAATGTTTTCCTCCTTTGTGTCCCTGGTCTTCTTTCTTCTGTCTCCTAATGTGCTGTTTCTTGGTTTCTTTCCTTGTTTCCCCTTCTTTGCTCTTTGTTTCTTATTCTCTCTTGGGGAAAATTGCAGTGGGTGGTGAGATGGACCATTATTTTTGTTGTAAATTTTAAAAAAATTACATTTGCAAATTTAAAAAAAAAAAAAAAGGTAAGAGAGGATGGGCAGAGACTGCACAGACACCAGAGATGCAGAAAACAAAAGCTCCCAGATCTGACACTGCAGGCTTCTAGCAATACAGTTGGACTGGATTTATTGATCTGAAAAGTTCTGGTTTAATGGGGCCTTTAGAACTTTGTGTGCGTTTGAAGGTTGAGAGGCAGAGGTCTTTAACGTTATTTACAAAGCAAGAAAGTTACTGTCAAGCATTTAACTATAAACTGCCTCCTTATATTTTTGTTTTGTCACTGACTTACTGGATGAAAAAATGGAGGCTTTTGGCACCCCATTAAAGAGAGCATTTCCTGTCTATTGAGTCTCTGTTATCATCTTTCAACTTGACTGTTTCTCTCTTTTGTCATTGTTAAGGGATGGTATAACAGCAGCACAAGTTTCTCTTCCTCTTGAAAGCTCCTTTCTTCTCCTGTTAGGGCTCCGCAGCCTTGAAGCCAGGAAAAGAAGGCAGGGGAACATGCATGATGTGAAAACAGAGACACCCACCCTTTCCTTCCTTCTGCACGCAGCTGTTTTATTTGAACTGTTTCCAAGTATACAGGTCTCTCCTGTTTTTTATTAGGGATGTTGTGCCTGCAGGACAAAGAATTATGCAGGTAAGAGCACAGGCTTTAATTGGACCTTTCCAAATCGAAAGCAGAGAATTAGGTTATGTTGGTTGTTGTTTTTTTTAATGTAGAAAAGAAAACAATAAAAGCTAATGGACTGTCATCTGCCTCCAGAAGACCCTTTTAGGAGAGCTTTAAAGTAGGGTAGGGGTGCTTAGATGAATGGCTCTCTAACAATTTTGTGCTCTCCTGGGTATTCCACTTTCTCTCTTTCTCCACATCTTCTTCCTCCTCCTCTCCTGTTTTTCTCCTTAACCCTTAATGTGTGCAATCCTAACCCCTTATGTCAGTTCTTTTCAAGACTGGCATAGCGGTGCCAATGGGACAAGTGCTGCATCCTGCAGTTGGGTGTCACTCACGGAGGCCTCCTCAAAGTAAGGAAATGTTTGTTCCCTGACCTCAAGCTGCACTGCCTTTTTGTCAGTGCTGGAAAGCACTGACCTAAGGGGTTAGGATAGCACCCAATGTCACATATGTGTTTTTCAGACACGACTGGGCTAAAGACCAAATTATCTATGATGTTAAATGTGTCACTGTCTAATCTGGGGTATACTGTATGTAAAATACTTACAATGTGGGGCCCTGATCCAGAACAGGATCATGACATGGAGAGAGAGAGAGAGAGAGAGAGAGAGAGAGAGAGAGAGAGAGAGAGGCTGTTTTCCCTTTATCCCCATGCAGTGCTTAAGGGCCCCTAAAAGTGCCCATATACAATGATATGGACTGGGAAAAGATTGGACTTCCCAATCTTTTCCCAGTCAGCCCCCATATCTTTAATAGTTGCAGGGTACCTGAAACTTTTCCTATTGGTGCAGCCCCATGCTTGGAAAGAAAAAGCTTCACCTCTTCTCTCTTTAAAGCATAGGAGTTGGAATCCTACAGCAAACACAACCTAGCAGTATGGCAAAATGCATATGGTAGTCATCAAGGAGCTGACTTGCTTGCGCTTGAAGTAGGGTCTTTTACTTCTGGATTCTTTGAGCAATTCCCACCACAGTGAGTCTTTTTTTAACACAGGTCTCTGAGCAGAATCTTAGAAGGAATGAATGGCATTTAGCAAACTGTTTTCTAATGGTTCCTCAATTGCAAACCAAATTGAAGAGTCAACAGTTCTTGCAAAGCCTCCCTTTTATTCTCTGACTTCACAGATAAAGGAAACAAGAGTCTGCAGATCTGCGGCCAGATTCTGCTGTGTTTACATTTCTGTAAATCCACAACTGATCCACCTAAGAGAATTGGTTTATCTCTGAGATTTACAGATGCGTAAAAAGGGGTTGGAACTCAGCCTGCAGGGGAGGCAAGTCATCTCTCCTTCCCCCTCCCCGCACTTCTCCAGCAAATTTGCAAACAAATCATGTTTTATTCCCTTTTAGATTCTCTTTGCAGCAACACAGTATTTGAATATTATGCATTGCTATGGCCTGGATATCTCCTTGTGCTTGCAGCCCGTATTCCTCTATTGTGGAACCTTCCCAGCAATGTGTCGATTTTGAAATTGAGTCTTCACGCACTGGCATTTAGAAATGGTCTCAGACATTAAAAAAGCTGTTTAGAGATTCAGTAACATAAGCATCTGAACTCAAGGTGAATTATTTGGCCATACAATATTTTCATCAGCATTCTAATAGAAAATGCTTGTATGCGGAGGTAATTATACTGAATAGGTGGCTAGATGCCGGCTCAGGAAAATGTATCTGTGGGTTTTTCTCCTGTATCATTTTCACTGTGCAGAAATATTCGGGGCATAGCCCTCAGCTTAAACAAGGCTGTTTTATCTTGCAGTACTAAGCTGATGCCAGGGTAGGTTGATGGAAGGAGGTGGAAGATACTGAGAGCTGTAAGTGTGCTAAAAAAAAAAATCTTAAAGTCTGCACCAGGCAGGTCTGTCCCATACATGAGGCTGACTGGCACAGTGTCCTCAGACATCCCTCAGGCATTGTCTGAGGGTGCCAGCCTTCACCAGCTCTTTTCCATTCCCCTTGAGACAGGATGTACCCCCTGTTCCCCAGGAACAGGGCAGGCAAGGAACACTGAGGCAAGGGGGTGACCAGCTGGCTACATCCAATTGTTAGAACTGATTGCCATAAGATGGCCACCTGCTTTCTTAATGACTTTAAGGAATTATGTGAGATATTCATAGAAGGAAGGTGTGTCAATGGCTGTTAGCCATTATAGCTAAGAATGAATGTAGGCCATTCATAAATGAGATGTTTGTGTGTTCTGTACTCTAGTGTTGGTAGCTGGTTAATCAATTGAAAGAAACTGCCCTATGCTTCTGCCCAGCTCCCTAGTAATGGGGTGGTGACTGGAAAGAATAAAGGCTGCATTCCTATTCACACTTAACAGAGGGTAAGCCCCATTGACTATAATGGGACTTATTTCTGAGTAGACATGCATAGAAATATGCCCAAAATTTGGGACTAACAATGCAAGCCTAGGCATGTCTATTCAGAAGTAAGTCCAATTGTGGCAATGGGGGCTTACTCCCAAAAATGTGCATATAAGATTGCAGTTTAAGATGAGGCAGAATCTGGCCCTGTATTTGTAACTAAAGGCACAATCCTAACCAAGTTTCCAGCACCGAGTTACTCCAAGGTAAGGGAACAAACATTGCCTTACTTTGAGGAGTGCTCTGTGACTGCCCCCCAACTGCAGGATGCAGCACATGCCCCACTGGCACAGCTATGCCAGTGCTGGAAAGTCAGTTAGGATTGTGCCCTTAATGCATGAAAAAGAGAAGCAATATTGGGCAGAAGAAGTTCTCTTCTGAACCTGAGTTCATAGCTCATGTTCCTCCTGTTTCAAATCATGCCAAATTGTCTTTCTTTTCTTGCGCTGCTCCTCAGCGTTATGGCACCAGTGGGATTGCAGTGCAGTTCCTGGCAGGGGAAATTTTTCTAGTTACGTTGCATAGAGGAGACTATGGAAACATAGCTATATTTGCATGAATTTATTGAGAGCTATTTCTAGATATGTCTATACAGCCTGGAAAGTACAGGTGGGGGGAAGAGAGAGAAAGAGAGACTGACGAATCTGCAGTGGTGCAGGCTTGTATTACGCTTCCAATCCATTAAAACAAATAAAACCATTCAAACAGCACCTGAACATTGTTGCAGAGGAACGCGTAGAGGAATATAATGGTTCCTGGGGGACCAGTTTAATTATTTTGGCATCGACAAGATGGCTTAGGGTGTTAGTTTCTCTTCCACTCCTTGGCTCTCTGTCTAGTGAGATTAGTGCAGGTTAAAGGACACCAAAATGTGATAGGAGAAATGCTAAACAGATTTCCCTCCTGGGTCTCGGTTGCATGTGCACACTGGAGAGAAATTCTAGTGGGTTTTGTTTTTTTTTAAAATCTTTTTGCTTTTGTTCAGGGGTATCAAAGATAATTCTATTTAAGGAAGAGAAAAGCAAAGGGAAGTGAAGAATGAAAATGCTCCTGGTAGAGGAAAAACATCATTAAGGATCCGTTGACTTGCAATCTGCCACATTTGTTATATGCAGTAATTGTGCTATTGAGGAAACGATAAAACAGAAGGACATTCTGAAGACGTTATTCTGTATAGTAGGTACATTTTCAACAAAGCCTCTGCTTCCAAAGGGGACCCTCTTCAGGGTTTAGTCTTTTGGAATGGATTCAAAGAGGAGATTCTCATTCACAGTTTTTTCCTGCAGAAGACTGAGGAGGAAAAATTAAGCTCTCATATTAACGTGTAAAACCTAAACGCTATGATAAGGACTATCATGGGAAGAACTATGGGAGCACGATTATGGGAAAAGGTTATGCTGCCATGTTTCTAGCCCTCAGCGTCGATGTTATTCAAAAGAATATGTTGATTAACATTTGGGACCAGACAAAGCATCCAGACGGAATTGCTGAAATAGTCCTACTTCTGCTGGCCATCCAACTCCTTGTCAGGAAGATCACAGTAGCCGGATATGTTGAAAGGGGCACCTTTAGGGCAATTTGGTCAAATTGGGCCCTGCACCTAGAGGGTCCCAATGCCTGGAGGGTAAATGTAGCACCTATAGCCACAGCTGGCACCTCATTCCAGCATGGCATCTTCCATGCCAAGGCGTTGTGAGAAGAGCGCATCTCTAGTTCCAATGAATAGAGAGCTGAATAACAGATGCACTGCCTGGAACAAGTGTGCATTTTTCTTGTCTTCACTTATCTCTGCTTACTTGTATACATTTACAAGCAAGGCAAATATTACTAAAATGCCACCCACTCCCTCTTTCAATAGAAGCCAAAAACCAAGCAGAGCTATTCTGGAGCTTCTTGTCTCTTGGGGAGCACAAACAGTTGCAGGAGTTTGTCCAAAGCAAAACATCCACTTGGAATTTCCAAATCTTCTTGCCAGCCAGCCTGAAGATGCAGATGCTTCTCTTTCACTTACTGTATCACAGATCCCAACTGTGGTGTCTCCGTTCCCTCACTCAGGCTTGTGGAGTGTACGGTTCCTAGGTAGCAATTACCAATCACCTCTGCTTATTCAAGCAACACAACCTAGCTGTCAAATCCATGGAAGTGCCATCGTATCTGGAGATGTCAGCTGACTCTAGAGACCAGTGGTCATTAGTGAGCAACTGAGTTTAACAACAGATGACTGCATCTTCCATTGACACACCATGAAAGCATTGCACCATTATTTATTTATGTACCAATATCAATGAAAATGGTGCTTTGTAAGCCAAAGAAGACAAGTCCCTGCCCTTCCAAGCTTCCATTCTAAATTTTGACAGTGTAGGAGAACGTCTATGGGAGCGGAAGGGGAAGTGGGGGGAGAGGCAAGAGTTACAAGGGATAAATGGGAGCAATACTCTATCTTTGACACAACTGTGCAAGATACCGGGGGGGGGGGAGAGGTTGTGAGCACTGACTCACCCTGTTAATAATGCATTTGTCCTCTTCTTTTTGTTCTGCAAACACAACACCCTGTAGGGTCTAATCAAATGAGCACGCAGTCACCTTCTCTGGCTTTGCCACTGCTGACTTCAGTTCCCATTATTATCTTAATGCATTATAGATTAGAATATGATTTAATTGGGTTCTGTGTGGCAGCATGGGTAAAAAAAAAAAAAGAGTGGGAAGAGATGTCATGCAGTTAATGAAATGGAGGCACGTAAGGCCCTTGTAACAAAAATGTTCATAGCCTTTAAACAGATGTAATGGAAGTCACACCTTGTGCCTGCTCTCAGCCGACTCCTTGGATCCAGTCTGCTTCTGAAATAGAACAGTCCTGCGCACCTCTTGCTGTGCAGAGAGCTTTGAGTGGTCCTACAAGAAAAACCCTGCTGGATCAGGCCCAAGGCTTGCCTACTCCAGCATCCTGTGTCCCACAGGGGCCAACCAGATGGCTCGGGTTGCCCTCTCCCCAGCTCCTGAAAATGTCACTTAAACAGGGTAGATGGGGTAGCTACTGTCTCCTCCATTATGTTTCAGACAACTATGGATTATTCTTCAGGAGCACAGGTGGGCCAAACTACATATAGCAGTCATTGTGCCACTGGCCTTAACATGATTTAATTTTTTTTTTGTTTTTTTGTTAAACAATGGCTGGACTGGAGACCCTCATGGATCAGAAGTATGAGTACTGCAGTACCTCCTTGCCATGGTCCTGATCTGAATTACCCCTCTTTTGCAAAGGAAAAGAGTTTGCATTTGCACCAATGGCTGCTTTTCCAAATAAAACATGTGGGGGGAACTGAATTGGAGCCGTGGGGGGGGGCACCACAGAGGAAGAAGCCACAATCCTGGTGGTTTTGAGTGTTGATGATGATACACCAAGAGGGAAGTTTTTAAAGGGGACATAGCTTACAGCCCAGTCCTAACTGGGCATTGTGCTAGCCCAGGCCCCCTGTGCCACCTCAGGAGGGTTGCAAACATGCCATAAGTCGACGCAGACCACTTCCTAACCCCAGTCCCTGACCTGAGCAGCTTTAAATACCTGGCATAGATCTGAATAGCCCCATAGGGCAGGCCGAGGCTCAACATGGGATAAGGAAGAAAATATTCCCTTACCCTGAGGTGACCTCCAGGGTCACCTGTGCTTTACAGCCTGTTCCAGTGCAGGTTAGGATTGCACCCTTAGTGTGTTTGCCAAGACCTCATGGAGTCTGAGAAGGTATGTCAAATGCTGCTACCACCACCTTGTCACATGCCTCCCCTTAGCCAACAGAGCACCAGCTGCCATCTCCACTGTTCCTCCCACTCCCTGGATTTGAAATGCAAGAGGGGAATGGAGCAGAAGAGAAGGTGTGGATGAGAAGCATTAGTTCACCACCTTCCATTCCTCTTCTGCCCCGTTCCCCTCTTCTTTCCAATTGCAGGGAATGGTGGAGTGGGTAGGTGGGTAGAAGATGGGCAACCAGAGGCTGGCATTCTTCCAATCCATGACCTGAGGCAGCCACCTCAATTGGCTTCATGAATGGGCCAGCCTGATGCTTTGAACACAACCTTATGTAACAGAACCTTATAGTTAGTCATAGACTTCAATCCTTCAATCCAATCATTGCTCTCTCCTTCATATTTGCCATCTGACGTTTCTCTCGATACCGAGCTAAACAAGCGCATCGGTAAAGCAGCTACCACGTTTTCCAGACTCATAAAGAGAGTCTGGTCCAACAAGAAGCTGACGGGATCCAGGTCTACAGAGCTTGCGTCCTGAGTACACTTCTGTACTGCAGCGAGTCATGGACTCTTCGCTCACAACAGGAGAGGAAACTGAACGCTTTCCACATGTGCTGCCTACGATGCATCCTTGGCATCACCTGGCAAGACAAAGTTCCAAACAACACAGTCCTGGAATGAGCTGGAATCCCTAGCATGTATGCACTGCTGAAACAGAGACGCCTGCATTGGCTCAGTCATGTTGTGAGAATGGATGATGGCCGGATCCCAAAGGATCTCCTCTATGGAGAACTCGTGCAAGGAAAGCGCCCTACAGGTAGACCACAGCTGCGATACAAGGACATCTGCAAGAGGGATCTGAAGGCCTTAGGAGTGGACCTCAACAAGTGGGAAACCCTGGCCTCTGAGCGGCCCGCTTGGAGGCAGGCTGTGCAGCATGGCCTTTCCCAGTTTGAAGAGACACTTGGCCAACAGTCTGAGGCAAAGAGGCAAAGAAGGAAGGCCCATAGCCAGGGAGACAGACCAGGGACAGACTGCACTTGCTCCCAGTGTGGAAGGGATTGTCATTCCCGAATTGGCCTTTTCAGCCACACTAGACGCCGTTCCAGAACCACCTTTCAGAGCGCGATACCAGAGTCTTTCGAGACTGAAGGTTGCCAACATGTATGTCTGACGTACATAGCCCACTCAATGAAAATTCCATCCTTCCAAACACTGGGAGTTTTCTCCTAGTCTCATGCGCAGCCCATAATTAGAACAAACAGTCTTGAGTAATGCCATAAACTCAAGTTTATTATTGAGTGACAATTAGTCATGTGCAAGAAACAACAGATGCACTTACAGCGAGGATCTATTTCACAGAGCTCTGTGACTGTTCATTTGTTTTCTGCTCCGTTCTGCAAAGTGCTTCTGACCGACGGGATAATGCCTCGTAATGACGCCTTGGCTCATTCAAAATATGGCCTCGAGAATTTATAAGGCACGTCTTCCTTCAGTGTAGACTGGAAACAGGATTATTTCATTTGTATCATAGCACAGAAATGAAGAGGAGTTGCTGTGTGTGTTTGCAGGCTGTTATTCCTCTTTATGCTTGGAACACTGCAGCATTAATAAAAAGGAACATATTTCCAAGTCAAGAGGGTGAATATCACCATGCATTTTTCTCAAATTGGACTTTTTTTTGGTGGTAGGGGAGGAAATTTGCTTCATGAACCAAACCACACTGGCAGCCGCAGACCTCCGCAGCCCCACGCCTGGGGCAAAGCTCTGCAAAGTGCCCCCCCGTGGGCTATTGCTGCCCCCCGCACAGAAACCCACCTTCCCTACTCACCAGAGGCTCACGGAGCCTTCCACAACCTCTGCTCATGTTGGGGAAACCTCTCTGAGTTCCCTGACGCTATAAACCAGCGATTTCCAACCTTTATCATCTCATGGCACACTGACAAGGCACTAAAACTGTCAAGGCACACCATCAGGTTTTTGATAATTGCCAAGGCACACCATGCTGCCAGTGGGTGCCTCACATTCCTATTGGCCCTACTAATAAATGACCTTCCATCAAATTCCTGTGGCACACCTGTGGACCACTCATGGCACACCAGTATGCCACGGCACAGTGGTTGAAAATGGCTGCTATAAACTGTGCTTCTGAGAAACTGGAAGCACAGTTTCCGCCCCCCATCAGGAGCCTCAGAGAGGCTTCCACGGTGTCCTGGCGGCTGGCACGTGGGGCTTTTGCCCCATAGATGTCTATGGCAGGTGCGCAACTGCACAAATGAGGAGGCTGGTTAGAAGGAGGTTGAAAGGGAAGGTGAAAAGAATCCAGTCTCTACAGAGTGCATGGAGGCTGCTCATATCAACAGTAATAGAGGCCCAGCGGAAGTGTATATCACAAAGGAAGAAGGGCTCTGCTAAGTCCAGGAGGGTGCCCGCATGCCTAACCAGCCAAGTTAGAGAGGCCGTAAAGGGCAAGGAAGCTTCCTTCTGTAAATGGAAGTCTTGCCCTAATGAGGAGAATAAAAAAGGAGCATAAACTGTGGCAAAAGAAATGTAAGAAGGTGATACGGGAGGCCAAGAGAGACTATGAGGAACACATGGCCAGCAGCATTAAGGGGAATAATAAAAGCGTCTTCAAATATGTTAGAAGCAGGAAACCTGCCAGAGAAACAGTTGGCCCTCTGGCTGGTGAGGGAGGGAAAGGGGAGATAAAAGGAGACTTAGAGATGGCAGAGAATTTGAATGAGTTCTTTGCATCTGTCTTCATGGCAGAAGTTCTCGGGCAGATACCGCTGCCCGAACGGCCCCTCCTGACCAAGGAATTAAGTCACACAGAGGTTAAAAGAGAAGATGTTTCAGGCCTCATTGATAAATTAAAGATCAATAAGTCACCGGGCCCTGATGCCATCCACCCAAGAGTTATTAAGGAACTGAAGAATGAGGTTGCTGATCTCTTGACTAAAATATGCAACTTGTCCCTCAAAACGGCCACGGTGCCAGAGGATTGGAGGATAGCAAATGTCATGCCAATCTTTAAAAAGGGAAAGAGGGGGGACCTGGGAAACTATAGGCTGGTCAGCCTAACATCTATACCGGGTAAGATGCTGGAATGCCTCATCAAAGATAGAATCTCAAAACACATAGATGAACAGGCCTTGCTGAGGGAGAATCAGCATGGCTTCTGTAAGGGTAAGTCTTGCCTCACAAACCTTATAGAATTCTTTGAAAAGGTCAAGAGGCATGTGAATGCGGGAGAACCCACGGACATTATATATCTGGACTTTCAGAAGGCGTTCGACATGGTCCCTCACCAAAGGCTACTGAAAAAACTCCACAGTCAGGGAACTAGAGGGCAGGTCCTCTCCTGGATTGAGAACTGGTTGGAGGCCAGGAAGCAGAGAGTGGGTGTCAATGGGCAATTTTCACAATGGAGAGAGGTGAGAAGCGGTGTGCCCCAAGGATCTGTCCTGGGACCGGTGCTCTTCAACCTCTCATAAATTACCTGGAGACATGGTTGAGCAGTGAAGTGGCTAAGTTTGCAGATGACACCAAATTTTTCTGAGTGGTGAAGACCAGAAGTGATTGTGAGGAGCTCCAGAAGGATCTCTCCAAACTGGCAGAATAGGCAGCAAAATGGCAGATGCGTTTCAATGTAAATAAGTGTAAAGCCATGCACATTGGGGCAAAAAATCAAAACTTCACATATAGGCGTTCTGCCAAATCCCAATCCACTGGGCCTTGTGCCCACTTAAGGCTAATTAGCTTTCCTTGTTAAACTCATAAGTGCAGCAGGCAAAAGTCAGAGTCCAGTCCCAGTTCAAGGTCAAACTCAGGTCAGGTCTCCTCTGGATTAGGTAGCATCTCCCTCTGGGTCAGGGTCACCTTTGGTCCTTCTGAAGCTGCCTTTTATCCTTGGATGTCTCATAATCCAAAATGCAGCTCAGCTGTGAGCCACCTTGTTAAATCCAAATTAGGCTCAGCTGAGCCATCTCTTCAGTCCATGTCCATTCAAAGTCCCATCAAGGTCAAATGAAGCTCAGGTGTCCATCAGAGTCCCATTGGCCTTGATTGATTACAGCTGTGGAGCCAGCCCTGCCCTTCCCAGAGCTGTCAACCAGCTATCAAAACATGGAATCACTGTCAACACCACATCATCCACCTGATGATCTTCTGATCTTTCATTACAATAGGCTAATGGGTTCTGAGCTGTCTGTGACAGATCAGGAGAGAGATCTTGGGATGGTGGTGGACAGGTTGATGAAAGTGTCGACCCAGTGTTCGGCGGCAGTAAAGAAGGCCAATTCTATGCTTGGGATCATTAGAAAAGGTACTGAGAACAAAACAGCTAATATTATAATGCCGTTGTACAAATCGATGGTAAGGCCACACCTGGAGTATTGTGTCCAGGTCTGGTTGCTGCATCTCAAAAAAGACATAGTGGAAATGGAAAAGGTGCCAAAGAGAGAGACTAAGATGATTACTGGGCTGGGGCACCTTCCCTATGAGGAAAGGCTACGGCGTTTGGGCCTCTTCAGCCTAGAAAAGAGGCGCCTGAGGGGGGACATGATTGAGACATACAAAATTATGCAGGGGAAGGATAAAGTGGATAGAGAAATGCTCTTTACACTCTCACATAACCAGGGGACATCCACTAAAATTGAGTGTTGGGAGAGTTAGGACAGAGAAAAAAAAATATTTACTCAGTGTGTGGTTGGTCTGTGGAACTCCTTGCCACAGAATGCGGTGATGGCATCTGGCCTGGGTGCCTTTAAAAGGGGATTGGACAAGTTTCTGGATGAAAAATCCATTACGGGGTACGAGCCATGATGTGTATGTGCAGCCTCCTGATTTTAGAAATGGGCTATGTCAGATGCAAGGGAGGGCACCAGGATGCAGGTCTCTTGTTATCAGGTGTGCTCCCTGGGGCATTTGGTGGGGCCGCTGTGAGATACAGGAAGCTGGGCTAGATGGGCCTATGGCCTGATCCAGTGGGGCTGTTCTTATGTTCTTATGTTCGCTGGTGAGACTACTCCAGAGTCCTTCCCTCGTTCCCCGTTTGCCTTAGGACTGTCCATCCACTTCTACTATCCAACCCCTCTCCTTGTATTACACTGTTGACCAAGTTCTTTGCTGCTGTTTTATTGATAATTGGAAGCCAACCCATTGGTATTTTACTGCTCAACCAAAAGAGAGCTGATGTGGCTAAAATGAAGCGACACATCAGGAAGTATGTGGTAGAGTGTGCTCTGCTGTGAACCTAGCTTAATGGCCTGAGACAAGCCACTCCCACCACCAGCCATCTGTAATATGGGCACAGTGATAGTCATCTACCTTTCAGGGTTGCCATAAGGATTACGTGCAAAAGTATATATATTCAGTACTTTATTGTCATTTTATTTATGTTTCCGTTTTCCCCAGACTTCACCCATTACCAGCCAGATTCTGCCAAGCTCTACTCATAACCACCTATAGCCAGGGCTGGCCCAAAACCTCTTGACATCTGAGGCAGCATTCCCAGTACTGCCCTTCTTTCCTGATGTTGTGCCAACCTCTGCTTCTCTCACTCCCCAATGTTCCAGCTCAGCACTCTCACTCTCTCTGTCTCTCTCTCTCTTTCTCATCCAGTCCAGGGAGAGGAGGGAGAAGGAGCAGCTGTGGAGGCAAATTGATGGACAGAGATCAACACTCTCTAGCAGTCTTCTGCCTGAGGAGACTGCTTCAGTTGATCTAATGCAGGGGTGCCCAAACCCTGGCCTGGGGGCCACTTGCGGCCCTCAGAGGCTACCAATCAGGCCCTTGGGGAGCCCCTAGTCTCCAGTGAGCCTCTGGCCCTCTGGAGACTTGCTGAAGCCTGTGCTGGCCCGACGCAACTGCTCTCAGCCTGAGGACAACTGTTCGACCTCTCATCTGAGCTGTAGGATGAGGGCTCCCTCCACTACACACTGTTTCATGTCTGTGATGTAGCAGTGGTAGTGAAGGAAAGGCTGGCCTTGCTTTGTGCAAGGCCTTTTATAGGCCTTGAGCTATTTCAAGACCTTAATTCATTCATATAAGTTCCATCTCTAATATATTCATTCATGTAAATTTATTCAAATTTTAAATTATAAATTAATTTTTTCTTTCCTGGCCCCTGACACAGTGTCAGAGAGATGATGTGGCCCTCCTGCCAAAATGTTTGGACACCCCTGATCTAATGGATGGGCTGGTCCTGCCTATAGCTACATCCTGATCCACAAATATCAGCCTTGGCTATTTCCCTCCTGAATTCTATCTAGTTTCCACCCCAGGTTCCTCTAGGCTCCACATGTAACCAGCCTGCCTCATGGACATAGCTTTGTATGAGTCTAGAGTATGATACTTTGAACACAACCCTATGCAGAAGTAAATCCCATTATAGTCAATGGGACTTACTCCCAGTTAAGTGTGGATAGGATTGTAGCCTTTATGTTGTTGTTGCCTCTCATGCAGTTCCTACATTACATGTCATTATTATACCCATTTTACAGATGAGAATCGGTGGCTTATCCACAGCTATCCAGCTTGCCCAAGGCAAAGCAAGCATTTGGATCAAGACTCCCAGGGCAAAGCTATTTGCTGTAGGGCTGCCTTCATTTCCCAGCTGTAGTGGACTGAGCTTCCTGTCCCAGGGACAACCCAGCTCTACTCAACCTCAAGCATTATCTCAGGTAGGAGCTAATTAATGGAAATCATTTGCTCAAAGTGCCTTATCAATTGCATGGCAACATAATTGCAAATTAAAGGGAGAAACATGATCCAGGCCTCAATAAGGAAGAAGTGGTGAGACAAGGGGCTTGGAGCTTCCCCTGGGGGCTGGGGATAAGAATAGGCCCTCAGTTTGGCTGTACTTGTCATAAGAGGCGACTAAACAGCCACCGGGTAGATGGGACTCCTTAGCCTGGGAAGGCAGCTCATCTGAGAGAAGGAAAACTCTGATCCCAAACCTCCACTGCCTTGTGGCTACATCCAGTTATGGAAAAGGCTTCAGGAGTCAACCTTGAGGCAAAATCCGGCTGAACACAGTCACGTTCTGGCAACTCCTGCGACGTCGCTGGAACCAACCGTATTGGCTTCTGCCTTTCCATTGGACCATTTCAGCAACGTGGAGAGGGGGGATTTTCTGCATGGGTAACAGTCTATCCTCCATATCTACTTTACCCAGGCTTCACGCACTGGAGAGGACACTCTGTTCCAGAACCACTATTCAGAGCGCGATACCATAGTCTTCCGAGACTGAAGGATGCCAACAAGAGGTGAGACAATCATTCAGATAACTGTTTTTCTCAAGTAGGATTCTTGCTTTCATCCAAAATGACTAGAATGGGTATGATACATTCTCTTTTGATCTGGAGCAAGGAGCCTAAGGGCCACACTAAAGTGAGATAAGTGAATGCGCCACCACCAGGGTACTGGGGAAGGGGGTCAGCCTTTTCTGTTGTGCTGTTTTCCTGATCAAGATCACATACACTCCCAAAGCTGCTCTGCACTCTTAGGAAAATCATACCTGATCTCCACCATCTCTGGTCTCTTTTGTCTCGAATAGTTGTGACCTCATTGTGACATGAGCAACGTATCCAAAGGCATGATTATGGTGGTGGATGCACACATGTTCTTTTCCTTATATCTCTTTGATCTAGAAAAGTATAAGAGGCAACTTAGCCATGTGCTCAGGTTCAGACTCTCCATCTGTCTCTTAGGGAAACTGGCCCACTGTTTCCCCTTTTTATTTTACCTTTAATAAACGAGACCTTTCTTTCCTCCAGTCTGTGTTATTATTTGAACAATTATTTCCACATCAGTGGAAAGATGCTGAATCAGTGGTAATGGTAGCATTCTGTCTGGCTTCTTCCCAATGTTCAGGTGTGAGCAGGACTCTGAGTTTGCCCTTCTGTATGTGGAAAAGGGTGGCTAGAGAGAAGAGCTCAAGCAAGAACAGGCAGGAGAAGATGCAGAGATTCCCCTCCCCTCCCTCTGTATCACAGGTGGTTTAAGGAGTGCTGTGTGGTAGCCATTCATCCAATAGGCAGAAATTGGGCAGGTATTTAAGATGAGATGTTCCACACACATCTCATCTTAAATACCTGCCCAATTTCTGCCTATTTCTGAATTCATGCCTCCAGAGAGGTCTCTTTCTATTGTGAAAAGGGTGCTCTCTGATCTTCTGAAATGATGTTTTGATAGCATATGCTGAAACCCTGGAAGTAATAAGTGGAGTCCTGCAGAACAGGAAAGGGGTTCAATGTTTTATTCTTCCAGAAATCCCAACATGTATTTTAGGGAAGTGGTGAACTGTGCTTCAGGCATCTATGTACTTGGCTCTCAGGCCTTTTGTATACGGTCCCCAGATGAATCAGGCACATCAATCATTTTCTTAGGGAAAGTCCCTGATCATTTGCATCTTATAATCCAGAGCTGGTGAGCAGATTGCAACGTTTGAATTTGATGTGTGTTTTTGTTGTTTGCTTGTTCCCTTTCTCTCAGCATCTGTTAGCTGTAAGGAAAACACAAAAAACCTGTCAATAGGAACTGAATATTTCTTGCAAAAAAAAAAAAAAAATTGCTAAACTAATTACTTGACTTGCTGAATACATTTTTCTCCCACATTCTATAGTCATCATTTGATGTGTTGAACCCAAAGCAGAAATAGGACTGTGAGAGCTGCAATACCCAAGGAATTTCCGACTCCCTTCCCTGCCCCCACTTTTTGCATACATACTGTATTTCGGTTTAAAACTCACAAAATAATTCTTTGCTATCTGTGGCACTTATCATCGTGTTCAAGATTCTACTGCTATCTGCAGGTACTGCAGAAATTTAGAAATTGTCACATTCTGCCAACAGCATTTACTTTGCCAAAAAATGTCCAGCAGTCATAGTTGTGCCACTCACAGATTGCAGTTAGGATGGGTAGTAGAAACAAGAGAGCCACTGGAATAAAATGGGGACAATTGGGGGCCACTATTTCTTTGGCGGATTGAGAGTCTAATCCTGATGAGCGCACACTGGCTCACCACAGACGTGTGCTGTCATAAACGTGCCGTAGAGCACATCTTATACTGTTACTGCCAGCCCTGTGCTGGAGCTGGCCCAGTGCGAGTCCATTGTTCCCGCACTGTCCAATGAACACTCGAGACAACAGATATGGAAGAAAGGGCCACTTTATTTAACATAAACAAGAGGAGCAGAGGCTGAGACCTGCAGTATCCGAGGCAGCGAAAGCCCCTTGTGGTGCGGGGAGGGGACCTCTGGGCGGTACCAGAAACCTCTGCCCCCAGGTGGGCATGCACCCGACTCCGAGTCGCGCCCCACTGCTGGGACGGCGCGTCTCGTCCATGTCTATCCCTTAAGGGGAAGGCAGCTGGACCGCAGCCTGCACCACCTCGAGCCGCTAAGCCTCTGAGGTGGGATCTGCTATCCCGGCCAGGGCCCCGTCCAAGTCCTCGTGCCGCCAAGCCACTGAGGACTGAAATAGGGTTCTGCCCTGCCTGAGCCGCCTGAAGGTGCATGCCAGAGTCCCATTCATGCCTCCAAACCCGCACCACCTGCCCTCTTAAAGTGACCGATGGCAGTTTGTAAACAGGGGGGTGTAACCCCTAGCCCTTAACAGTCTGGGGTAGGCGAAAAAACTGCCTGCCCCTTGGCCAATCTTGGCAGGCAGCAAAAAATTCCTACCCGGCCCTGAAAGGCGACCAGTTAAACTCAGACTGTCTCTAGGGCGGGCGGGTGGGTATTCCCACAGTGCCCACGTGCACAAAGAGGAAGAGGGCTGGGTCTTGTCCCCTTTTAAAGGACCACCGTAACTGCCCAACCCAGCCCCCTACACCTCCCCCTTGGGGAGGGGCTCTCGTGTCCTGGTCAGGCATAACAAACTTCGATCACCTCCTTAAAGGGGGCGATCGTGCTTTGCTTTAGATTTGTCAGCTTTTAAAAATTGCTTTCATTGTGGCAGGGATCAAACATGACACCTCATTTATCAAATATGAACTATCAAATATGAAAAACCTTTGCATGTTAAAGTGTTTCACTGAAATAGGGGTCCAGATTCATGAAAAATTTCATCTGAATGTAAAAGGTGTCCCTTTTCAGTATTCTGGGGGAATTGCTGCAAATTGCTGACTAACCGCTTGGCTCTTGGGGTGCAATCTGAACCCTTATGTCAGTGCTTTCCAGAACTGTCATAAGGATAATGCAGCTCTGAAGTTTGGGAACAAACATTCCCTTACTTTGAGGAGGCCTCCATGAGTGACACCCAACTGCATTGCGCCCTTAGAGTGATTCCCTGATTGGCTAGGATTGACTCTGTGATTTCTATAGCATTGCCTCTATACTGTGCTACCCCAGCACAAAGCTAAATATGATTGCCAACAAACTGTTGGAATGTCATCCAGGATAGAATCCTTGATTGAATGGACACAGGAGACACACAATAAAATTTGGGGGAGTGCATTCATTTGATCTTTAGAAATTTGGGTTCTGTGTATGAGAAAGGCCTTCAAATCATATTCTTCAGTGCTAGGATTTCTTGATAGGATTTCACTATTTAGCAGAGGAATTGTCTTGAGGGAGACATGTTATGGCAAACTTGGGAAGCCCCTTTGCTGCTTAATTAAAGTATCATTTTCCAACAGCCTTAAAGCCTGAAATTAACAAACAACTGTACGACATACCTTTGCAGATTTTAAAGGTCAAGCAATGCAATCTGAAATTTTTCTGTGTCTTCCTGTCAAAAATGTCCCTTCTGCCCCACCCAACTTTGAATAAACAAACCTCTCCATTGTTCCTGCATCAAAGCCTTCTGACACAGCAGTGATAATTGCCACAGCACCTCCATCCTGTGGCTAATCGGAGGAAGTAATGTTTAATTATATTGTACTTGCTTGAGTTTCTTGCTCACTGGAAGCCTCCTACATCAGGAAAGAAATGCATGTGTATGTGTGTGTGTGGGGGGGGGGGGGAGAGATAGGGAACAAAACTATGAAAAAAAACCACAAGGCAATTTCCATGTCTCATTGCCTGTAACAGAGAGATCTGTCTCAGATATTAGTTAACGGTTTCAAATGAGGATGTTTCTCGTAGGAAGATTCCACTTCTTTGTACAAAAGACAAATCGATGCTTGTTCAATGTTTGCATAATAGTCTCCCTAAATGAGCCATTTCTAGTAATTGGGGATGTCACTATCTCTTTACAAGCAAAGACTTACAGACTCAGCACTGGAGAGGGGCCACCTGTTCATGGTTAGGGAACTAATAATGCCCCTTGAGACTTCAGTGAGTATGTAAGGTGCAGGGTTGTGTCTGTTTCTTTAGCCAGTCAGTTTCCAAAATCTTGTCTTATCTGCTGTGCTACCCACACCCTGGCTCTCCAGTAAGCAACAGGGTAGAGACTGGGATGGGGAGGGGTGTGTGTTAGGGAGGGAAGTGGGTTGTGAGGGAAGAGGTGTGTGTCAAACTCAGGAAGGGAGTGGTCTTAGTGGCGACAGCATCACTGATATCCTATCCCCCTACCCAGGTCCAATCAGACTTGTGTAAGCAAAGTAGCTGGTGCAGATCTTAATATACCCATCAGGGCAATGGAGGCTGGTCTCAGGGCAAGGGAACAAATGCTCCCTTATCTTGAGGAGGCCTTTGGGACCTGAAACTTCCCCACAGGATGCAATATGGACTCTTTTGGTGCAGCTGCATTGGCAGCTGGGGAGTTAGGTAGGATTGGGCTACCCATAAGATTCCAAGAAGATAGGGAGAATAGGATTAAATTTTATGTGACCTGAAATTGTTTTGTACATTTCTAGAATAGAAATAGTGTTTTAGAGCAGGGGTGTCCAAAGTTTTTGGCAGGAGGGCCACATCGTCTCTCTGACACTGTGTTGGGGGCCGGGGGGAAAAAAGAATTAATTTACATTTAAAATTTGAATAAATTTACATAAGTTTACATAAATGAATTTATTAAAGATGAACTTATATGAATGAATGAAGGTCTTGCAATAGCTCAAGGCCTATAAAAGGCCTTGCACAAAGCAAGGCTTGCCTTTCCTTTGCTGCCACTGCTGCATCACAGACATGAAACAGCAAGCAATGGAGGGAGCCCTCATACCACAGCTCATGTGAAAGGTCGAACAGTTGGCCGTCATGCTGAGAGCAGTTGCATCGGGCCAGTGTGGGCTACAACAAATCTCAGGAGGGCCAGAGGCTCATTGGAGACTGGGGGCTCCCTGAGGGCCGCATTGAGAGGCCTCAAGGGCCGCGAGTGGCCCGCGGGCCGGGGTTTGGGCACCCCTGTTTTAGAGTAATGTAGAGGTTTTCAAACTGGGGTGTCGTGATGCCCCAGGGTGAGGTTCTCTGCTTTTGTCCCTTTAGGGGTGGGGAGGGGGGAATGCAGTAACACGATCCCCAGGATTGTGCTGCTGTTGGGTGGGCCAGGGGCTTTCTTTTACTTACAGGAACAAGCAGCAGTGTTCTGGGGATGTGGGGAGCCCCACAGATGCCTCCACAGGGCTCCTCAATGCACGGAGAATGAAGATAGAACTACTGTAACCCACTTGTGGTTTAGTGATAGCAAACCAGAAGTGGGTCGTAATCATTCTATTTTAATTCACCACACATCGGGGAGCCTTGCAGAGGCATCTGCGGGGCTCCCCACACCCCCCAGAACACTGCTGCTTGTTCCTGTAAGTAAGAGAAAGCCCCTGACCCCCCCTCCGCACAGTGGCACGATCCTGGGGGTCGTGTCGCTGCTTTCGCCCCTCCCCTGCAAGAGCTTACCTGGGCTGTTTTACTCTAGAGGAGTTGAGAATCCCTGGATTAATGTATAATGGCTGCTATTTTGAGTTTCAAGAAAGAAACTAAGAAGTAACTTATTTGTTTGAATTAAGTTACCGTATTTTTTGCTCCATAAGACGCACCTGACCATAAGACGCACCTAGTTTTTAGAGGAGGAAAACTTACTTTTAAAGTAAGCCTGCCCTCCCCCTGTGGCGCCTGTGCAAATGAGGACCTTGCCCCCGGTGCGGACCTTGCCCCCTTTGTTCTCCACCTGCCTTCCCCCTGTGGCGCCTGTGCAAATGAGGACCTTGCCCCCAGTGTTCGCTCCATAAGGCGCACACACTTTCCCTCCCCCCCCCACACTTTTTTTTGGGGGGAAAGTGCATCTTATGGAGCGAAAAATACAGTACCTTGGCCTATTAGGATGTTGATAGCATAGTATCATTGTAACTGCTGTAATTTAGGAAACTATAAAATGAATATTAATACGTAAATAAAAAGAATTCCAATATAAGAGAAATGCAACTATCCTCCATAACATGGAAGAAAGATGTAGATTTATACTTCTTACCACATACTGGAAGTTGCAGGTTTTTTTAGCCCAGTGCCAAGTAGCAAAATCTCATGTTCTACCCTGCCAGTCTCAGCAAGGGAGGTTATGGGAAGCCAATTCTTTCCAAGGGTCTCCTGCTGGAACCTTAATGCTGTCTGAAAATAGGAGATCAGTTTTAGCCTACAGTTTATGTTTTCCAGCCTACCAGTGAACGATACCACAGAGAACAGGATAGCAAATTGCAAATTTCCCTCCAGCACAAGAAGTTCATTTAAGAGGGCAGCAGGAGAATCAACCAGGTCTTGTTTGTTACCAGATGATAATTTTCTTCAATGGCACAAGACCTGAGCTACAAGAAAAAGGGGTGGAAGCTTCTGGTTGACTATGCACTTGAGTCAAATCTTTTGTAAGTCAGTTTCTGATGAGTATTGGCCACAAGGTTTTCATTGAACTTGTGTATTGATATTTCTCAATATTGGAATGGTAATTTTTCAGGTGGGACCACAGGTGACAAGTTGTAGCATAGTGGTAGGGTACGAACCTTGTATATAAAAAGCTCTCAGAATCATTGCCTGGTGTTTCTGATAAAAAAATTTCTGATAGAGCACAATCATGTTGCATGTTGGCAACCTTCAGTCTCGAAAGACTATGGTATCGCGCTCTGAATGGTGGTTCTGGAACAGCGTCTAATGTGGCTGAAAAGGCCAATTCGGGAGTGACAATCCCTTCCACACCGGGAGCAAGTGTAGTCTGTCCCTGGTCTGTCTCTCCGGCTATAGGCCTTCCTTCTTTGCCTCTTTACCTCAGACTGTTGGCCAAGTGTCTCTTCAAACTGGGAAAGGCCATGCTGCACAGCCTGCCTCCAAGCAGTACGCTCAGAGGCCAGGGTTTCCCACCTGTTGAGGTCCAATCCTAAGGCCTTCAGATCCCTCTTGCGGAACACAATCACCATCTCAATAAATAGGTGATCTGCATTTGATGTGCTGTGCATATGACACAGAGTTGGCCATGGGTCCAACAAAAGTCAACCTGGAGCCAATTTTTGGTTGTGTGAAAGCATCTTTTCTCACTCTCTTGTTTTCTTCTTCATTTTTCACTTCCACCTGTACATGTTTGTTCTAAAGCATATACCTTCAGAATGCTATTCGCTCCCTTTTCCCCTGGGAAAATGCTGAGGAATGGAATTTATAGTGAGAACACAGAACACATCCTGCCTAATCCTACCGATATATCAGCAGTGGCACAAGCAAAATGAATTCTGTGAGGTGTTGTGTGTTGTTTTTTTTTCCAGGTATAATTCATCAATGTAGAAGGTTTGTTTTTCTTTCCTCTTATTAATAAATAGAGTTGGTTGCAGACTCCCAGGGCCAAATATATCCCTTGAGTCACTCAAGTGATTTTGGAAGAATTACATCAAGACTCTTCTCGAAAAGTGCATAGAAAAGAAGCTTCACCCCCTCCCCATAAAGCTTAAGTCTTGCAGCCTGCATAAAAGTCTTCCTTTCCTGGCAATGGGGTTAGTTCAGTCGCACAAGTAAACCCAGTCAGTAACTGGAGCTCTCGTACTTTTAAGAATATCACAAAACATTCTGTGATTAAAGAGGTGTAGAAATGGTGATTTGCAATTCCTGTAAGGGGTCTTCTCAGATCACGTGATATGGCCTCCTGGAAGGGCCAGCCATTTTGGTTACATCCGGCCCGACACATCAGTGATCAATGTGCCACTGATGGGCAGTGTGGTATTATGTGAAAATGTTGAACTTGGCCCAAAGAGATATAGATTTATTCCTGCTCAACCATGAAGTTCACTGTTTCTCAGCCTAATCTACATAGTTGGGTCATGATGAAAAGCGGGATAACCCCATAAATGCCACTCATGGGAGGAAGGCAGAAAAAAATGTGTGGTTTTTTTTGCAAGACATGAGGCTGTTCAATACTAACCAGAGCATAATGATAGTTGTTGAGGGTAACTGACACTACTTATTCTGCTTGCAGAGTATTGCCATTATACCTACTAACTGTACACCAGATACATGGTGACAGCATCTGATGTGGAGAGATAAGGGAGTATTGTAAACCACCACAACCCCTTACGTACATGAACTAGATCTCTCGGGGACTGGGTTGAACGATGGAATTAAACTGGAGGCCTCAGGGAGACAGAGTTTCTCACTAGAGTTTCTCAGTGGTGATCCCACATAAAAAGCAAGGAATCAGCCAGATGCAGGACCCAAAGTAACATGGACAGCTCAAAGACAGACAAATTTCAAGAATGTCCACAGGAGAACCTAATCCTGTACAGTGTAGTTGCAGGTCCCTGTCTGCCTTCAGGGCTTCAGTTCTTCAGGAGCCACACAGGCTCTCCTGTGGCATCTTTGATGTCAGTGCTGAGGTCAGGGTCTCAAGAACAGGGTCTTCCTCTGAGTCTGGGCCTCTAGCTTGGGCTATTCCAAACAAATGCATCAAAGGAACATGTGTGCTTGCGAGAACTCATCCTTCAACAAAGCTTAGCTGAAGAGCCTTGGAGGGGGGTAACTCACCTTTTTGTTACCCTGAAACACCACCTTTGCACGGAGTTGGTACCAGTGGATGAGAAGCCATGGATCTTAGACAGGTCAATGGGAAAGCTCTTACCCAGTCTCTTTACCCCTTAAATGATCAAAATTATTGAGGAGATAGAAGTACCCACGTTTCCCCTCTCTTTGCAGTTTCCATTGATTATGCCAGAGGCAGAAACCAGCAGCTGCTCTCTGTAACAATTGCCTCTCCATTTGCCTTCTCTGGGCCTCTTTGTTTGCACTTGGAAGAAGAACAGCTGGGAGGAAGCTGGCAGGAAGGCTTTTCCATCGGTTTCTATGGAAACTGTTAACTCTCCAGCAGGTTCTCCCAAGGACACAAGCTGTGGAGGCCTCCAAGTAAATTGCAATGCTTGCACACTTTCCAAACCATGTCCCTGGACACCAGCAGATCCCAGTAATGGTTTCCTAGGTGACCATTTGCTCCAGACAGCAATGGGCATGTCAACAACGCAAAGTTGCACATTCCAACTTCCTGGCTGCCAACAGTGAAATCCCAGCATAAGCTTGAGAACAATTGCAATGCACTTGAATTCCCAGTGGACATATATTTATATTGACCTGGTTAAGGAGGCCTTTGGGAGTCTCAGGATCATGCCTGTGATGTGGACTGTAGAGAGGTACTAAAGGCCAGAAGTCAAGGATTTGACTGGTTATTTCAGATCAGTATCTGGATATTACCCTTCTTCATCGCTGCAGTCTTGGGCCAGGTGCAGGCAACTCTGTTCTCTGTCCTTTCTCTCTCCTAGGAGAATACTCTCCCATCTCAAACTCTTCCATCTAGCCTTCCCCAGCTTAGGGCCCAATCCTATCCAATTTTCCAGTGCCGATGCAGCCATGCCAATGGGGCATGCACTGCATCCTTTTGGTGGGGAGGAAGTCACAGAGACAACCTCAAGGTAGGGAACATTTGCTCCCTTACCTTGGGGCTGCATCGAGGTTCCACCAGTGCTGGAAAGTTGGATAGGATTAGGCCCTTATTCTCCTGGACCTTTTCCAACCATCCTTTCCTTGGGCTTTAACTTTTTTCCTTTCTCACACGGGCTTTTAATCAGATTTCTAAGAGAAATCTCTCCTTTGTGAAGTATTGTATTCCATTTCTGATAGGCCTAACCCTGTTCGCTCACTCCCCACCCCCATAAAAGCTTAAGAAAAAAGAATTGGACTAAGCATTTTCAGGAAATAATGTATGGTGAACCTTGACCTCTTTTCCTTGCAGCAGAGTCACAAGCAGATTCCCGATTTTAAAAATTGGTTCAAGATTTGTTCACTCCAGGAGTTCTTTGTTCAAACACAGATGAGCCTCAGGGTTGATCAAGGTTTTCTGCTTTTGACGGTGCCTCCAACTGTTCGCGTTCATTATTCATGAAATGTGATTGGTCCTCTAAGTCAAATAGCCCATTTTCTTTTCCCTTTTTGATATCTTAATATAGTGTATTAGTTAAGCTAAAAAGCCATTCAAGACAATCCCATTATTATCTACAGCCCAAACACACGTGTTAGAAGTACCAAATTAAGACACAGTCTCTGGATATAAGCAGTTTCAGGAAGTGTGTTTAATGTTTATAATTAATTTCTTAAGGTTGAGCAAGAAAGGTTGGTTAAAAAATACCTATAAATGAAGACTCACACCAAAAGGCTGCAGTATATCTCCAGCCTTTAGCAAAGCCTGGAGCAAGAACCATATGTTATTGGCTGGCCCCTAGAAAGGTAGATGGTAGAAGGAAGGGGGGAAAGACCCATTTATTCTGCGGTTTTCAAACTCTCTGGGAGTTTGAAACCCGCAGTAAGTCTTTGCGGGGGGGAGGCAGCAGGGGCAGGGGGAAGGCAGCAACGTGATCCCCAGGATCGCGTCGCTCAGGGGGCTGCAGGGACTGGGATGCACTCAACAGTCCCTGCAGCAGCCATCCCTGTGTGCGGGGAGCCCTGCGCGAGCGCCTTCAGGGCACCCCGGATCAGGGAAAGGGAGAATGGAGGGATCTGCTCTGCCTCCGCAAAAGCTCAAAGGACAACTCAAAGGAAAAGCTCAAAGGAAAGCTGCCTTCCCCCTGTCTCCTGGCTGCCCCCACCCCTTAAGGGGGCAGAGGCCAGGACCCACAGGCTGGGGCGTCGCGACGCCCCAGTTTGAATACCACTGCATTTATTTCTTCCCATTCTCCTAAAATTTCCATCCACCATGCTGTACAGAGGTGGCAGCTTTAGGTGCTTTCATACAAACCCCTCCACATGGGACCATTATTCGGAAAAGGCATATATGGGTGTCTGTGTATGCAACAGACTATGCTCATAATCTTGTTTTGACAGTACATCTTATATCGCGTGTTTCCCTTAAATTGTTCCTTCCTAAAGCTGCATGGTTTAATGGGGCAATTAAGCAGTTGTTTTGAAAAGCATGGTAATTTGAGGTAAAATCCTTCACTATTAGTCAGCTGTCTTCATGAAGCTTCCCCCCCCCCATAAACATAAATTGTAACATAAGAAGACTGTACCCATTTTCTCATTCCCTGCTTTCTACCAACAATCTGAAAAAAGAGCTGTATTTAATGAGAGGGCAAGGTAGATACTTTTTGCCATCGCTCATTCTCTGAACTTGCAGTACAAATACTTTGTTGTTCAGTGCTTTTTCATTTGCTGCTTCAGTGGCTGGGGGGGCAGTGTGTTCTGTGGCTGTTCCACACACTTCACATGTCATCATGATCACAGTGGCCCTTTTATCTTTTTGAAGTTCTGTGAATAATTGATCATTTGATGCATCCATGCTAAACCCATTGCCAAACTGATGTTACCTAAATACCCGGAGTTTGCAGGTTTGCAGCACTTACAAGCCCTTGTACAATGTGCCTCATTGGGAGGTGCCTCATTGGGAGGTGGCATCTTACCTCCTAATCAGTCACCCAAGTGTGCAGAAAACAGTGCTGCATCTACACTACCCATTTCCCTCCTTAAATGTTGCGTACTCCTGGCCACTATCACACTAGCAGGTGATATCATCACCTGGGCAGGAGGTCTGGTCTAGAGGGTAGAGCCTCCGTTTGTCTGAAGATAACATCTGAAGGTCACCAGTTTGAGGCCACCGGCACCGTGAACGGCGAGACCTTGAAGCAGCTGACAAGCCGAGTTATGCCGAGTTATTCCACCTGCTCTTTGGCCGCTCTCAGCCTGTGTGGGAGGAAACTGGAGACCAGAATGTGATACCAGATCATAAAAGATCCATCTGAAATGTTGTGGTTCTTGAAAGACAGAACCTTCTTCAATTGTAAAAATCCCTATTGGGATTTAGTATAGCCTGCCTATGTAAACCGCCTTGAATTAAAGTCTGAGGAGAAATCTGACGACCAAGAAAGGCGGTATATAAATACCTGTATTATTATTATTATTACCATGCACTCCCCAAATAAATACAGCCGACAACAGGTATGGAATTAAAATGGGCCACTTTATTGAATACAACAAAATTGCAACAAGGCAACAACAGGGTAAACATTACCCATTCTATTATCTCTCTACTATTATATTATCTCTCTACTATTCCATTTACTGAATGGTAAATCCATACCTAGGCACCTTCAATAATAGAGCCCAATCCTATCCAACCCTAACCCCACTAATGCAGCCTTGCCAAAAAGGTGCATGCTGTATCCATGGGGAGGGGGGGGGATTGAGAGGCTTTGGAGAGGAAATGGGAATTATTTCCATTTACTGCTCCAAAAGCCTCCCACTCGCCAGTGGGTCTCCTCAGACCTGTGCCAGCTGTTTAGCTGATGAACGTCTGAAGAGGGGTAGGGTGGTTTTTTTTTAAAAAAAGGGTAAGATCAGGTGTGTGCTTTCCACTGTCACAGCATGTGCCATCCAGCAGCTCAGTCCATGACTGGATTGGACTGCTGTACAAATTTAAGATTTACTGTGCATGCATCAAACCAGCTGGTTTGCATCACACTCTATAACTCTTGAATGCCATGGCCATTTGGACCCACTGCTTACATTTTTCCCCCTATATCCTTGTGTCTGTTACTGCCAACTGAGGATAATACTGCTTGCCCCTAGAATCCTATAGTCATAGAGTTGGAAGGTGCATTAGGAGTCATCTGGTCCAATCCCCTGCTCAATGCAGGCAACTGCTAAAGCAGGGGTGCTCACACTTTTTTGGCTCGAGAGCTACTTTGAAACCCAGCAAGGCCCGGAGATCTACCAGAGTTTTTTTTACAATGTTCGCGCCATCATAACATATAACATTTATATGTACAATGTATGTTGGTGTACCTTGAGCCCCACTGAGTATAACAGGACTTACTCCTGAGTAGACATGCCTAGGATTAGGCTGTGAGGCTGCAATCCTAGCCATACTTACCTGGGAGTAAGCCCCATTGAGTACAATGGGCCTTACTCCCGGCGTTTCCTCCCAGAGGCACCTGAAGGGGGGGGTTTGGCACTCTGCGATCTACTCATTTTGCTTCGCAATCTACCATTAGATCACGATCCACCTATTGAGCACCCCTGTGCTAAAGCATCTCAGACAGGTTGCCATCCAGTTCTGCTTGAAAGTGTTCAACAAGGGCGAGTGCACAACTGCACTTCTGATGCCAGACAGCTCCTGCAATTATGACAAGACATTCTCGGTCATATCTAGTTTCAGTCTCCTTCCTAGGAGCCACAGAAGTAAGTCCTCCCTTCAGATAGTTGAAGACGGCTACCATAGCTGCCCACCTTAATCTTCTCTTTTCCAGGTTAAGCATACCAAGTTCTTCATTCCTCATTGGACTTGGTTTCAGGCTGATAATTTGTGTATTAATAGCAAATCCCCCAATAACCAATGTTTCTAGAAGTTCCATGGAGAAAGGATTCATACTGAACTATTGATTTGAATTCCACATATTCTCAAACCCATTTCATCATTATGAAATGGCCAGTTCATTTTAAGCATAGTTCCAATGTGGTGTAATATTTAGACTTGGACTAGGGCCAGGGAAGCCCAGGTTTAAATCCTTTCTCTGTCCCTGGGTGACCTTGGGCAAGTCACTTATATCGTCCAAGCCTAATCTACCTGACAGGGCTATTGCAAAGATAAAGAGGAGGGGGAAACCATGCATGTCACCCTGAGCTCCTTGAAAAATGGGCAGAAGAAACACATTTTAAAAGTATTAAACTGAGAAGCAAGCATCTCCTTTTTTTCTCCGATGAGAAGATGTCAAGAGAATTGAGGGAGGAGGAATGCAAATGACCCAAAGATGGAAGCTGGCCAGGACACCTGGGGCTTGAATGATGGCAAAGCCTTTGTTTTGTGACTCATCAGAAAGAGATGGCACCAGCAGCCTCACAGCTCTGACCAACTTCAAGCTGGGTTATTGATATTACACTGACTTAGAGAGAAGAATGTTGGTGATTGAGATGCTATGAACCAATTCCTGGTTCAGCCTGGTGTTTTTTCCTGCCTAGCCTTAAATATCCCACGGGGGGGGGGGAGAGTCCCGTCATTTCTCCTTGAGTGCCAATTCTCCAGCCTACAGTGAGTTAGCATAAGAACATAAGAACAGCCCCACTGGATCAGGCCATAGGCCCATCTAGTCCAGCTTCCTGTATCTCACAGCGGCCCACCAAATGCCCCAGGGAGCACACCTGATAACAAGAGACCTCATCCTGGTGCCTTCCCTTGCATCTGGCATTCTGACATAGCCCATTTCTGAAATCAGGAGGTTGCACATACGCATCATGGCTTGTAACCCGTAATGGATTTTTCCTCCAGAAACTTGTCCAATCCCCTTTTAAAGGCATCCAGGCCAGACGCCATCACCACATCCTGTGGCAAGGAGTTCCACAGACCAACCACACGCTGAGTAAAGAAATATTTTCTTTTTTCTGTTCTAACTCTCCCAACTCTCAATTTTAGTGGATGTCCCCTGGTTCTGGTATTATGTGAGAGTGTAAAGAGCATCTCCCTATCCACTCTGTCCATCCCCTGCATAATTTTGTATGTCTCAATCATGTCCCCGCTCAGGCGCCTCTTTTCTTGGCTGAAGAGGCCCAAACGCCATAGCCTTTCCTCATAAGGAAGGTGCCGCAGCCCAGTAATCATCTTAGTCGCTCTCTTTTGCACCTTTTCCATTTCCACTATGTCTTTTTTGAGCTGCGGTGACCAGAACTGGACACAATACTCCAGGTGTGGCCTTACCATCGATTTGTACAACGGCATTATAATATTAGCAATGCAGCAACAGAGGGGGGAGATTGGAAGTATAGTATAGTAGCCTGTTATTTGTGAAAAGAGATGCCTTTTGCCTGGATGCAGGAAGTGGCAAGTGCAGTCTTTCATTTGAAAGTTACAGCATTTCAGGATGGACTTAATGTTACAAAGCATGCAGTTGGTTTCTGCTAATTGGGTAGGAGGCACTTTTCAAGTGAGTGCTCCTCTTTTGTTAGCAGGGGGAGAGTAACTGGCCCACCTCACCCCAGCACTGTCTGTTCTAGTGGCTGTCTGCTGGTATTCCTTGGCATCTTTTTAGATTGCGAGCCCTTTTGGGACAGGGAGCCATTTAGTTATTTGATTTTTCTCTGTAAACCGCTTTGTGAATTTTTAGTTGAAAAGCGGTATATAAATACTGTTAATAATAATAATAATTATTATCCTCCATAATGACCAGTTGGTATAGATGGTGGGTAGGAAATGGAGCTTCAGATCAGGAAGTCCTCCATTCAAATGTCACCTCTGCCATGAGCTCACTAGACAGCCTTACTCAAGTCATTACCTGTCAGCCTCAGATGCCAGGCCTCACCATGGAGACAGTAAGCCTTGCTAACATTCCACGGTCATTGTGGGATTACAACATCTGAGAAAATCAAATGTTCCTCCAATGGAAATTCCTTTTCATGAAATGTTAGTGTTGATTCTCAAACACACAGCATCTCGCAGTAAGCACCATCTTCTGTTCCCTGCCCTGCCATTATGGTTAATGATATTGTAGTGCAGAGTAAAAGTGACAGTTCAGTCCCCAGAATCATGGATTACCAAAGAAGAGGAAGTCTTCTGGAAATCCAACAGAGGCAAGCTTTCCAGCATTGCACAGCTGCATTCAGCTGAGCACAGCAAATGTATTTAACCACAGAGAGGCAGCTTAAGCCATTTCTGCCCAACATTGCGTATACGCAGCAGGCACCAAATGTGTACGCCTGCGGGCCTGGAAGAAATGGGTTTAATAGTATACCAAACTGAACAGGGTCTTGTTACCAGACATTGTCGAATGGCTGTTTGGGGCACAGCAAGCAGTCTGGACAAGGTCAACATACTCCTGGCCTGCAGTGTATGCAAGAAGAAGGAGCAATGAGATTGGTGCAAGCATTTAGGGCACAATCCCAAGCAGGCATACTCAGAAGTAAGTCCTATTGTGTTCAGTGGGACTTACTCCCAGGAACGTGAGGTTAGGATTGTAGTCTTAGCCACACAAGAGATCTATGCAAGAAAAGAAGCAGCCATGAGTTGGCAGAAAACACATTGTGTCCTCTGCACTCTGCCTGGCTTTGAGATTGCCAGGCACACTGGCAGGGCCCATTAATTTTTGATTTAGCTTCGCCACACTGTGCTACTATTGTGTTTTATGGGCACATTATGCCGAAATGAAGGCTTGTAAAACAGAGGATTTTAAGGTTCAAAAAGAGAGAGAGAGAGAGAACACTCATTATGCCTAATATGCATGGCAAAGTGGAAATGAATACATATTTATAGCAGAGTTTGGTATTTATTAGTAGCAGAAGTATTTATTATTCCGTATCTGGAAACTCATCTAAGGGTGGGAGATATAACTTAGCACCAGATTTGAGAGTTGTAAAATAAAAAATCAAGAAAACCCCGATGCCTTTGAACTGGAAGCCTGGATCTGGGCAGCAGATAACTTGCAATCTCTACTGCAATGTAAGTCCTGTCACCACATTAAGGCGCTGTTCTCATCTCCTTGTCTTGCTATCCCTCCTTCCTTGCTTGCCCAAAACCATTTACCATATGCAGTTGTGTCCCCATTCTGTCAGTCAGACACAATGCAGGTGTTGCAATTGAAAGCTGTCTCCACATACCTTTCTCCGAGCCTCTTCCGCATTAACGGGGACTGCCTCGCTGCTTCTGGGAGGATGTGTGTGCAGTTGAAATATATGCAGATCTGGTTACAGATCACAAAAGCCCTGCTGAGTGCACGTTGTGATGGTAGAACAAAACCGCTAATGGCATCAGGTGTCTGCAAACTGACGTGTCTCCTGCTCACTGTTGGCTTGTTTAGATTTGGAAACAACATAATAGCACTGCTTCTCCAGGATCCTATTAGCAAGCACAATACAGGGAAGATGCCAAAACTCACCTCTCGTTGCTAAAAATTTCAGGCATGCGGGAAATATTTCACCCAAAATGGAAAGTTTCTGAATTTCCCCCATCCAAAATGAGTAAGCTCAACTAAGCAATCAAAAGGGACATTTCAGAGCAAGAGAGAGAGAGAGAGAGAGAGAGAGAGAGAGAGAGAGCCACTAGGAGGCTAGATGCTCCTCAGGGATATTCTGAACTCCTTCCCTGAATTTTCATTCAATTAAAAAAGTTTTCTAGAACTTTGTACTGGAATACTGCATGCAGAATTCCACAGAATGGCTCAGTATTAGGTAGAGTTTTCATGTCTCAGAGTAGACCTGAAGCATTAAGGTTTTAGCTTCTCAGAGTTTCCAGAGAAATGAGTTAAAAAATTTCAGGTGACAGGACAAAACCCAGGTGCAAGCTGCTTTCTCAGTGCTTGAAAGATGCACCCCCCCCCCATAAGGGGTGGTTTATGAAGATCATTCAATAAACCACCCCTTAACTCCCAGGCAGGCCCCCATTACTACTACCACCTTGCATTTCAATAACTTAGGGTCCAATCCTACGAATCGTATCTAACTTTCCAGCGCTAATGCAACCACAGTGCAGCCCCAAAGTAAGGCAACAGATATTCCCTTACCTTGAGGAGGCCTCTGTTATTGCCCCTTCACTGCAGGATGCAGCACAAGCCCTCCTGGCACAACTGCAGCAACTGTTACCCTGCACATGCCCAATCTCGTCTGATCTTGGAAGCTAAGCAGGGTCAGGCCTGGTTAGTACTTAGTTGGGAGACCACCTGGGAATACCAGATGCTGTAGGCTTATACCAGGGGTGCCCAAACCCCAGCCCTGAGGCCACTTGCGGCCCTCAAGGACTACCAATGCGGCCCTCAGGGAGCCCCCAGTCTCCAATGAGCCTCTGGCCCTCCAGAGATTTGCTAGAGCTCACACTGGCCCGACTCAACTGCTCTCAGGGTGAGGGTGACTGTTTGACCTCTTGCATGAGTTGGGGGATGAGGGCTCCCTCCACTGCTTGCTGTTTTACATCTGTGATGCAGTAGAGGCAGCAAAGGCCAGCCTTGCTTTGTGCAAGGCCTTTTATAGGCTTTGAGCTATTGCAAGACCTTCATTCATTCATATAAGTTCATCTTTAGTATATACATTTATGTAAACGTATGTACATTTATTCAAATTTTAAATGTAAATTAATTCTTTTTTCCCTGGCCCCCGACACAGTGTCAGAAAGATGATGTGGCCCTCCTGCCAAAAACTTTGGACACCCCCGGCTTATACGAGTCTTTCGAGACTGAAGGTTGCCAACCATCAGCGTTGGAAAGTTGAATAGGATTGGGCGCTTTATCTCAAGAGATCTGGTAACTCTAGTAAGATTGCCCTCGCTTTCCATGATTCTGCCCAAAGAATGCAAAGACACCAGAATGAATGACAAGCACTAGGACATTATTTTTAAATTTTATATAACGAATGGTTTGTTCATTAATATTAAATACAATAAATATCTTAAAACCTATCAGGTCACCTATAATTAAGTTATGGCTGTTCTGCAATTATTCCCTAGTCCTTTGGGCTCTTTGTCACAATGCTTCCAGCTTTGGACCAATGAAATATTTCAGTGTGGCTTGTTTCATTGCATTCTGCATGAAATTACACATCAATTGATATATAACATGTTCCTGTTGGCAACCTTCAGTCTCAAAAGACTCTGGTATCGTGCTCTGAAAGGTGGTTCTGGCACAGCGTCTAGTGTGGCTGAAAAGGCCAATCTGGGAGTGACAATCCCTTCCACACTGGGAGCAAGTGCAGTCTGTCCCTGGCCTGTCTCCCTGGCTATGGGCCTTCCTTCTTTGCCTCTTAGCCTCAGACTGTTGGCCAAGTGTCTCTTCAAACTGGAAGAGGCCATGCTGCACAGCCTGCCTCCAAGCGGGCTGCTCAGAGGCTAGGGTTTCCCACTTGTTGAGGTCAACTCCTAAGGCCTTCAGATCCCTCTTGCAGATGTCCTTGTATCGCAGCTGTGGTCTACCTGTAGGGCGCTTTCGTTGCACGAGTTCTCCATAGAGGAGATCCTTTGGGATCCGGCCATCATCCATTCTCACAACATGACCGAGCCAACGCAGGTGTCTCTGTTTCAGCAGTGCATACATGCTAGGGATTCCAGCACGTTCCAGGACTGTGTTGTTTGGAAGATTTTAAAAAATTTTGGTGATTAGTGGTGTCATCCCCCCCCCCCCAGTGCACATCACCCAGTGAGGCCTGCAATCCCCAAGTGAAGCCACTGCCTATAAGGGTGGACTGGTTAAATAGGAGGGTGCATGAGGACTACCCACTTGACATTAGTCCCTCCTGCACATTCTAAGGCCATTCTTCCTATCTCCATGCATTCAGCCAGTCATACACATGGCCCATTACACACTAACATAAAACCAAAAAGGCAGGATTATGATCTGTTACAGCAGGATAAATTCCCAGCCTTGATAGTGTCACAAGTTTATGGCTGTACCTTTGAGTGCAATGAGCACCTCGGCGTCTCCCTGCTCTCCAACTGCAGCGAGCAAACGTTGAGCTGAGACCTCGGCTATGCAGCAAGGGAGGGCCAGAACTGTTCTCAGACTGTAAATATTGCATTAGAATTATTGGTGGGGCTGGGCTGCTTGGAGAGAGAGTATAAGCCTCTAGGCCTTTGAACGAGAAAGGGAGATTTGGTGGATGGCTGGCCTGGGTAGCATAACCCACAGAGCACAGCGGCAACCTTCCCCATCAGGACTGGAAAAGGCACTTCAGAGAGGAGAGGAGAACTCTGCAGCCTGCAAATAACTAAAATGAATTGTTGTTCACTCTCCCTGTCTGACATATTTTAAAATATCTGATAGTCTCTCTCTTAAGCACACAAGCCAAGCACATCTGCTCTCACCAAAGCTGCTCAACTTTAAGCGAAATTCCTTAACAAACAAACAAAAAAAACTAGCTCCTGAAACACATTTTTTTTTTGTTCCTCTCTGAACTTTGCCTGTGGCCTGGCATTAATCCTCAGTTGTTGGTCTTTCAGACTCTCAGGTTTTTCAAGTGTCTTTTTGTGATCGAACGCATTCCACATGCGCTGCCTCCGACGCATTCTCGGCATCACCTGGCAGGACAAAGTTCCAAACAACACAGTCCTGGAACGTGCTGGAATCCCTAGCATGTATGCACTGCTGAAACAGAGATGCCTGCGTTGGCTTGGTCATGTTGTGAGAATGGGCGATGGCCGGATCCCAAAGGATCTCCTCTATGGAGAACTCGTGCAAGGAAAGCGCCCTACAGGTAGACCACAGCTGCGATACAAGGACATCTGCAAGAGGGATCTGAAGGCCTTAGGAGAGGACCTCAACAGGTGGGAAACCCTGACCTCTGAGCGGCCCGCTTGGAGGCAGGCTGTGCAGCATGGCCTTTCCCAGTTTGAAGAGACACTTGGCCAACAGTCTGAGGCAAAGAGGAAAAGAAGGAAGGCCCATAGCCAGGGAGAAAGACCAGGGACAGACTGCACTTGCTCCCGGTGTGGAAGGGATTGTCACTCCCGGATTGGCCTTTTCAGCCACACTAGACGCTGTTCCAGAACCACCATTCAGAGCGCGATACCAGAGTCTTTCGAGACTGAAGGTTGCCAACACACTGCTTTAACCCCTGGACTTCAGGTCTGTGATGGTTCCTCATGCCAACTTCCCGGACAAAATAAGAGATACTGTGAGAGGCATGGAGAGGGCAGCTTTCCTGGCTAGTCTGTGAACTCGGTAGCGTAGCTAGAGGGGAGGCAAAAAAACAGTAAGTACTTCAGGCACCAGAACATGCTATGTAAGCAGCCCCTCCCACTCATCGGAGCCATTCCAGGCAGCAACAGCAATATGCTGGAGACACTGTGGTTTGCTGAGCACCTGTGCATTGCCATCACTACCTAGAATGATTCCTATGGCAAGTAGGAGGGGGACGCTTACATGGTATGTTGTGGTGCCTGCAGTATTTACAGCCCCCCCCCAGCAACACTGCTGTGTGAACTTTGTATTTTTTTTTTTTTAGCTAAAATGCCTATGACTTCTAGTAAGAGCCAAGACCCTGATCCTCCAGGGCAGCAATTTTCAATCTTTTTCATCTCATGGCACACTGACAAGGCACTAAAATTGTCAAGGCACACCGTCAGGTTTTTGACAATTAACAAGGCACACCGTGCTGCCAGTGGGGGCTCACATCCCCATTGGCCCTACTAATAAATGGCCTTCCCCCAAATTCCTGGGGCACACCTGTGGACCACTCACGGCACACCGGTTTGCACAGTGGTTGAAAATGGCTGCTCCAGGGCCACAGGGCAGATCATCTTTGTGAAACTTTGTGCTGATTCAGACAGGATCACCCAAGACAAGCCATTTAACAAGGGACACGCCTAAATCTTCATCAGAGTCAACTTCAAATATTTTCAGCCCTGAAGGAAAAAAGTAAAAAAAGCCAATTTTTATATCCAGAGATTGAGAGAAGGAAATTGAGCCCTCTCTGGAACTAGCTGCCAAGAGGCTTTGTTTCCTGCTGCTTACAGAAATGCCAGTCCTAACTGGGGGCGGGAGGGGGGGGGGCTGGAGCATGGTTGATAGGTTCTTGTGCCTTTTGTCCGGTGGAGACAAATTCTTCATGAAAAGGAAATGTGTAGCAAGCATGAATGCTTATATTTTCAGCAAAACATGTCATGACTCCCAGCCATGTATATTTTATTGAGGTCGTTTGCAATATCAGACATTTTCTCCTGTTCGCCAACCCTTTGCATAATAGAATTTTATGAAAGTGATATCTTGCAACTGGGCTTCAACACACACACACACACACACACACACACACACACACACACACACTCTCAATGTTTGCTTAAATTTTATAGGATGCTCATTGAACAAGAATGTAAAAGAGCCCTCAATTCCACACTTACCTGTGCTGCATTTCTTATTAATGTGGGACCAGTTACGTCTGCCCTTCTGTTTACAGTATTATTAAAATAATTCATGTCTTGCCTTTCTGCCTCAGTAGAAGGCAATAGGGGTGAGTCACACCTGACCAAAGTGATCAACCACAAATAATAAAACAAACACTGAACAACTCAAACTAGCAAACGAACAGCAAACATGACAGAACCAGGGCAGATGTCAAAGACACAGCAGGTCAAAAGCTTTCTGAAATGAAGAATCACTTTTAACCTGTTGTGAAATGCCATAGAGGATCAACCAGATCTCCTGGGGTAGTCAGGGTATAACCCCGTTTTATGACACCGAAAATAACTGAGGGCCCAGTTCTATCCAACTTTCTGGCACTGTTGCAACCACAATGCAGTCCTAAGGGGACCTCTGCGACTGCCCCCCCCTCACCGCGCAATGTACCGTGTGCTTTGTTGACATTGATGCATCAGTGCTGGAAAGCTGGATAGGATTGGGCCCTGAGTACATAGCACTGGAAGCAGTTTAGCAAATAAAGGTCCATCACAGGAGCAGAGCCAGAGGAGGAGGTGGAGCCGTAAGTCCCACAGGGCTGTGAAACTCGCCGTGTAAGCTGTCTCACCCTGTCGCTCTCAGAGCCTGGCCCGCGGTGAAAGTAACATGGAAGAGACACATTGCTTTTGCTCCTTGGAATGGCCCTGAGAGCAAAGGGGGGGCATTTTAACAGTGAGTTTCAAAGCCTAATGGAACTTACAGCTCTGCCCCCCCCCCAGCAACACTACAGGCCCAGCATATGCAGCCGCCTTACTGAGTCAGAGTATTGATCTGTGTAGCAGTGTCTACTCTGACTGGCAGTGACTCCTCAGGGACTTAGGCAGAGGTCTTTTCCAGCTTGGATGAGAGTCTTTAACTGGAGAAGCGAGAGCATGAACATAGAACCTTCTGTGTGCAAAACATGTGCTCAGGCACTGTGGCCATTCCCTCCTCCAGCTTCCTTGGTTCCTAACTAGCTTCTGTGGTATACAGGCAGGAGCATAGGAAGGGAGTTGGGGGGAAGTGGGGACCTACCCCCTTCATGTCAGCTCCACATAGCTGAAACATAGTCAGTAACCTCACACAATGCATCTGTTGCTGGAGTGTATCACTTCAGAGTGCATAAAATTCATATTTGTATATGCTTTCTTTTATATCCCCTGGGGGCTGGGGTAAGAATAGGCCCTCAGTTTGGCTGTACTTGTCGTAAGAGGCGACTAAACAGCCACCGGGTAGATGGGACTCGTTAGCCTGGGAAGGCAGCTCATCTGAGAGAAGGAAAACTCTGATCCCAAACCTCCGCTGCCTTGTGGCTACATCCAGTTATGGAAAAGGCTTCAGGAGTCAACCCTGAGGCAAAATCCGGAGTTGGAGTCCCTGAGGCAGTTCATGGCTGAACACAGTCACATTCTGGCAACTCCTGTGACACCGCTGGAACCAACCATATTGGCCTCTGCCTTTCCATTGGACCATTTCAGCGATGTGGAGAGGGGGGATTTGCTGCATGGGTAACAGTCTATCCTCCATATCTACTTTACCCAGGCTTCGCGCACTGGAGAGGACACTCTGTTCCAGAACCACCATTCAGAGCGCGATACCATAGTCTTCCGAGACTGAAGGATGCCAACAACATGCTTTCTTTTATATACAAATGCCAAAAAAAAAAAAAAAGGAACGTACCTTTTGGTGCGTACCAAACTAACTGTGCAGGGGGGAGAGTAATCTTGTGACTCTTAATTCTTGCTTACTCTGTACTGTTGTGAGTAAACAGATTTGCACGTTTTGCCTCAAAAATATATTGATCCTGGCTGTCCTGAGTGTCTCCCGCACCCCAGGGCAGAAGGTCTGCAACGCAGTGAGACATGAACAAACACCTTCCCTTCAGTGTATTGGAGGGCCAGGAGTGTGCAGGGAGATGCATTCTGCACAAACTAGAGTTGATTGCAGAAGCCATTCTGGTTTTCACAATCTGCTTCACAATTTAGGCAGAATATAAAGATCTCATTCCACAGCAAGGTTAGCAGACCGGATGCATCTGTAAACCTGAGGTTTCTAAGGGGAGCCCTGGTAATGGCACCAGCTTGTCAACCTCCGACAAATGATTGGGTTAAAATGACTGGTGCTGTGGTGGAACTGAGCAGCAAAGAATCAGGGCCCAGCAATGCCCCCCAAAATAGCTTGAAAACGAACCTGTACCACCAGCTACCCAATTCATGAGCCTTAGCAGTTTTCAGACATCCAGGATTTGCTTTACACAGGGGTGGCCAGCGCCTGGCCCTTATACGCAGTGTCCGAGACTGTCTGCTACTGGGGCGGGAGGGGCACGTCCATTTGGCCCTGCACAGCACGGAGCAATTACCAGCCTAACAAACTGGAGACAAGTTTTGCACTTCATGCTGTCCTATCAACCTGAGCAAAAGGTGCTGTGGTTGCTATGGCAACATCCATTCTGATGCTGATGGGAGAAGCAGGCTGTGATTAATAGATAGACAGGCATGTAGTGGGTTTCTCTCCCCCCCCCCCATATAGATTTTGCTTGCTGCTTCATGATATCCTGCCGAAGGCTAGGAAGGAAAGTGGCATTCTCACAAGTCTGGTGAGAATCAGGGCTATTCCAGATGGAAACCAACTGACCCATTATTGTTGATTTACTGCAATTTGAGGGCTTAGCAAAAACACTCATACAGTCTAATCCTATGATCAGTTACACAGAATTTAATCTGGCCCTTTTCCATGGTACTTATTACCAAGTAAGTATGCATATGACTGCATTTCCAAATCATTTATGGCCATGCTTATGCATGTTTCATCAGAAGTAAGATCCACTGCATTTTAATGGGTCTTATTTCTGTGTAAGTGTGACTTGTAGTGCAAACGAGCTGCAATTCCCTTGGATTTATATTTACAAGTGGGTTGTAATTAAGAATGGCAGTGGAGCTCCTTTTGCGCATGTTGTTCTAGAATCCCTGAATGTCTCCAGATTTCTTTTGTCCTCTTATACTTATGTTTTATTCAGTTACCAAAATCCAGTGGCTGAGGAACTGTTGGCCACTGTGCCTTCTTGTCAAGCACCACAGCACTCCAATAGTTCCCTAGTCACTATATTTTTGGCTGGAGAAGGGAACTTCTGACACAAAACCAACTAGCAGAAATGCCCAGTTAGAATATTCTTGAGCCTGGCAGTCAGGTGATTATGATTAACCAGTCAGACTCTGTTTCCTGCTCTGGAAGTGTGCTTCAATTATGCCCTGTGAGCAGTGTCTTTGGGGAAGTTACTAGTCTTTTGCACTATGGCATAGTCCGGCCATTTTCAACCACTGTGCCATGGCACACTGGTGTGCTGCAAATGGTCCCCAGGTGTGCCGCAGGAATTTGGGAGAGGATCATTTATTAATAGGGCCATTGGGGATGTGAGCCTCCCATTGCCAGCATAGTGTGCCTTGTCAATTGTCAAAAAAACTGATGGTGTGCCTTGACCATTTTAGTGTCTTGCCACTGTGCCCTGAGATGAAAAAGGTTGAAAGTCCCTGGCATAGTCAGTGGCTTAAATTGCCTGCCTCCTTCTCATGCAGTTCTACTGTCTCACCTTTGGACTGTTTTCCTGCCAAATGGACTTTGCAGCTTACAGTCAGGGATGAAAGGAATGACAGTCTGCCTTGCTAAATTTTTGAAAGCTGATGGAATACCCGGTGCAGCAAATGGATACTGTTTCTTAATTTCCAAGGAGCCCCCATGAACATTGTGCTTATATATAGAAGCTGAAAAAGCATTTGCTCCCCAATGAAATTAACTTTGGTTGTGTGTATGTGTTTAAGCATTATTTATATAAACATATATACATATATTAACATAAACATATATATCAAACATATATATTTCCTGTTTCTATGCCTGCACTGAAACATACATACATAAGACCTTTATTGGCATAGATAATGGATATACGAAATAACAACCACATCTGTTGTTGGCATCCTTCAGTCTCAAAAGACTATGGTGTCACGCTCTGAATGGTGGTTCTGGAACAGAGTGTCCTCTCCAGAGCGCGAAGCCTGGGTAAAGTAGGTATGGAGGATAGGCTGTTACCCATGCAGCAAATCCCCCCTCTCCACGTCGCTGAAATGGTCCAATGGAAAGGCAGAGGCCAATACGGTTGGTTCCAGCAGCATCGCAGGAGTTGCCAGAACATGACTGTGTTCAGCCATGAACTGCCTCAGGGACTCCGGCTCCAGATTTTGCCTGGAGGTTGACTCCTGAAGCCTTTTCCATAACTGGATGTAGCCACAAGGCAGTGGAGGTTTGGGATCAGAGTTTTCCTTCTCTCAGATGAGCTGCCTTCCCTGGCTGACGAGTCCTAACTACCCGGTGGCTGTTTAGTCACCTCTTACGACAAGTACAGCCAAACTGAGGGCCTATTCTTATCCCCAGCCCCCAGGGGTAAAAATAACAACCAAACATTAAACATTCAGAACACACACACAATAAAATAAAACACTCGTAATCAGTGTTTTTTTGTAAAAAAATAGGTGCAGGAACTCACAACTTTTTATTTATTTATTTATTTTATTTATTTATTTTAAAACCATTTTTTATACATGCGCGCGTGCACACACACACACGTCCATCCCGTGTGAGCTCCCTGATAGCAAAAGCACTCCTGCCACAGCTGGAGTGAAACACCCCATTTTTTTTAGGTGGGGAGGTGCTCCATTGGGCTATAGGAAACTCTCTCCATTGGGCTATAGGAAAGCCTATATAGTAGTTAAAGTGTTCAGAACAAATATATAAGGTCTTGAGCCCAGCTGGTGGCCATCAGTGCCTCAAGTGTTAGTTCCAAACACTTTGAGCCTAAGAGCTCTGGTGGCTCAATGGCTAAACCGCAGGTCTGTGGAGCCAGAGGCTTGGGGTTCAAATCCCTATGAGCAGTGCTTTTTTTGTAAATAAAATGGTGCAGGAACTCACAACTTGTTAATCTTTTATTTATTTATTTAATTTATTTATTTATAAACCATTTTTTATTGGAGAAATAAAATATTTTTATGTGCTTCCCCCCTAAAGATGAACTGAGTAGACATGCATAGGATTCGGCTGTCAATCTCCACATCCCCTTCCCCCTAGCTACTTTTTCTACACATGGGGAAAAATACTGTACAGGTGCACTTGTAGCATGTAGTATGTAGTGTGGTACTACTTCAAGGAGAGGAAGCAGTGAATGGATTCTGGAAAATGGCTTACATGAGTTCCATGTAGTAAAATTACTCTAAGCAACTGTGGGAGTAAGAACAAAAAAGGAATTCTTACACGAGAGGGGTCTTTAGGTGCACATAGAAACAGCTATGTTTGCAAACAAGCGATTAAATATGGTTTAATTCAGGTATCAGAATACTCTGTGTCTTTGGGAAGGAGCTTGGCATGCAATTGTATGTTCTCTCTGCCCTGAGCAGCTGCTGTGCATTGCTGGAGAGGAGCTGCAAACGCTGGCTGGCGGAGGGCATGCTTGTGGGGGAAGGATGAGGAGGATCTCTGGCAAGGCTGGACAGCACATTGTACACACGTAGAATCCCTTTTCACCTGCCCTTAGCAGGTGAAAACGGGTGCAGATATATATCTCTGCCAGGATTAAGAGCCCAATCCTAGGTATGTCTTCTCTGAAGTAAGTCTTGTTCTAGTCAATGGAGCTTACTCCCAGGAAAGTGCCTAGGATTGCAGCCTAAGAGCCCAATCCTATGCATGTCTACTCAGAAGTCCACTTTAGTGAATGGGGCTTACTGTGGATAGGATGGCAGCCTCAGGGCCCAATCCTGTGCCTGTCTCCTCAGAAGTCAGTCCCACTAGAGGCAGTGGGGCTTCCTCCCAGGAAAGTGTGGAGAGGACTGCAGCCACAGAGCCCGTCCTCTGCCTGTCTACTCAGGCTGCAAGGCTATGACACTTTCCCGGGAGTAAGCCCCACTGAACACAGTGGAACTTACTTCTGAGTAGACATGCTTGGGCTCTCAGGCTGCAAGGCTGCACCAGCCAGTTTCCTTCCCCTCCTCCTCCGCCAAGCCAGTACCTGGGCGTTCCGTGGGTGCCGCAGCCCGTCTCCCTGGTTGGCTGGCTGGCTGGTTGTCCATCCGTCCTCCTCCTCCTCGGCATCAGCTCATGTCCCCCATGCCCTCCACCGGCTTGGAAGCTGCGCGGAGAAGCAGAGCGCAGGGGGAGGGGAGGCAGGCTGGGCTCAGGGGGGAGCTTGGAGATGGGGGCAGGAGGGGGTCATTGTGCGGTCAGGCAGGGGCCAGGCGCCTGCCCACTCTGCACTCCCCAGCACCCACCCAGCGAATGCCTCTATTTTGCTCTCCCCCTCCTGGAATGCCTCCAAAGGGGAGGGGCCCCTGCAAAAAGGTGCCGGAACTCCGTCCCCCCGCGTTCCATTAGAAAAAAAGCCCTGCTCGTAATCATCCAATACCCCCTCCCCCCATTCACCATAATATAGCGGAAGACCCAGAATTCCGTCCTGCCAGAATCCCAGAAACAAAGTTGGCAACCTTGTCAAGAGAGTCAGTTTCCTCTATGGAAAGAAGAGGTTGTAATTTAAATGAATCCTCCCAGCCCTGCATTTTGTTCAGCAGTGGAGCCAGACAGATCTTACGAAGGGTATCATGGAGTGGGCAGTAAAAAAATATATGATGTAATGTCTCCACACAATTCCTGTCACAGGTACACCTTCTTTCTAAGTAGGGAATGCCACAAAACCTGCCCGCTAGCAGAGCTGATGGAAAGGCATTGCATCTCGCAAGGGAGAATGCTCTGCGAGCCTGTGGGCACTGCAGGTGATAAAGGAAAGAAGCCGGCTTCCCAAAGCTGACTGGGATGTGCAGATGGAGAGGGGAGCAAATGGTGTTAGCTGCACAGAGTAGCTCTTGACGCTCAATATCGAGCAATCTTTCCTTGATAGTCAGCACTGAAACAAGCAGAAAAGGTAGGCGTGGGGGGAGGGGAGGAGGAGGGAGGGAGGGAGGCCTTCCTGGGCAGGGAGGAGCGCAGGTGATGGGCAGCCCTGGGGGCGGGTGGGCGGGCAGCAGCAGGTGGGACTGGGATCCACCTCCCCCCCCCACACACAGTTATGCCAGATCCCAACCCCCATTCAAGCCGCTCCACTCTCCTTGGACACCTCCAGAGATGACACAAGTCCGAGGAGACCCATTGTGGCCAGCAGTCCTTACCTGAGGTAAGGGGGAAAGTTTCCCCTTACCTCTGGCTGAGCCGCTTCTGACCACAATCCTGCACTGGATACAGTGCAAGCCTCCTGGCTTGCCTGTCCCAGCGCAGGTTAGGATTGCACCCTTAGAGCCATAACTCTCTGACCTGCAGGGAGTCTTCCATTACTGCAGCTGCCTCCCTCTTTAGCAGTAAGCAGATACAATGTTGTATAGATTTTTGATTTTTTTTTTTAGGTGATTGTATTCTAAGATGGAATAGAAGTGATGGAAATTGATGATAATGGTGAAGGATTTCTTTGTGAAGTTGGAGGAAAGCGATTCCAGGCTGGATTTCCTCTACTTAGACCTTTTTACTCCTGAGCAGCCATTAAGCTAACATTGTTATGTCTCTTCTCGTGACAGCTGCAGCCACCTCTAATTTGCATGGTGTCAGTAGCTTCTTTCCCTCCTCTGGTGTGCCATTAAGTGGCTTAGCAAAAAGGCGTACGGAGTGCGGGCTTATTAAAATTCAAGCCTATGCAGGCCAGCGAGCAGCGCACCAGCACAGATCGAAAGATGAACTCTCAATTGATGATGGCTTCAACAAGTTCAGCTCTCCTTGTCCTGCCTTCCTTGTAGGTCAGATGTGGATAATGAAGGTGATTCACACCCATGGCTGCCTTGTGTGGTTTATTTTTCCACCAAAAGGTGAGTTTGCTTGCTGCTGTACACTGTCATAAGGCGGTACAATCATCTCTACCAATAACAAATGGAGAAGGGCACACAAAGCCTCTTTTCCTTGACTGCCATTAAGTTGGGCTCATAAAGTTCCTGATTATTCATGGACAATGAACTGGGATGTCACCAGTTTGTATATTGCTGCTTACACGAACCCGCCATTTGTCCAATTAATCCTGTCTTTCGTCTCAAAGGAGCCTCACATGCTAGTTTTCCATATGCAGGGATTTTTTTAAAAACATGGGGAGACATTCAAATGTGATTTCTTTGCTCTTGCAGTTGGTGTTGGCAATTGTGAGACATTGTGCCCCAAGGATAGTACAATCTAGTAAAGAGAAAAGGAAAAGAGTTTCATTTGGCTCTGCTGATTATGTGATTGGTTCTTAATTTGCCCACAGTCTCTCAGCAAGTCGAGCTTTGAGTGTGTTCCTTTAAGAATAAGATGCCCAGAACTCCTGTGCCAGCAGCTATGATGAAGAAATAACAGTTTATTTTCCTGAATAGCACTATGGGACCATAAAACCTGTGTACTATAAATGGGCAAAGCACATATCAAACAGCCTAGGGAATAATATCTCTCCCCCTCCCCAAAAGCCCACAAATTTATTTGTCCTTCCTTTCAATCAGTGTTGCGTTGGTTAACAACATGGTGGGAGGGGGGGAAGGGTAGCACACTGTGTTTAATAGCATTGCATTAAAATGCTCCGTCCTACCAAAAGAACTAGTGCATTCATGAATATTTGTGTCCTGTTTAAAAATAATGTTCTTCTTGCAGTTTGTATTGAGGCTCTGGTTTGCACATTTGTTCAGCATGTGGTGATGGTAACATCCAGTGATTTATATGTATGAATGAGCCATTTTAGGTATAACATTGCCACATGCAATATTAATAGCAATATTAGAAAAGTTCATAACTTATCCCACGCAGCTTTTCTCGGTGGTGTTGTTTGCCTGTCCTAAAGTGCTGGTTAGGATAAGGGCTATTCCCTCATGTATGCATTGTATGCAGTGTCTGCATGCTGATAATGAATAATATACAAGTCCTGTCTGTCAAGTTGAATCTATCATGGTCTGTTCACATATGCAACTTCCACTGAAATTCTGTGCATAACTACGCAAGAGTAAGTCCTATTCTTCAATGGGAAATACTCCCAGGTTAGTGTGCATAGGATTGCAGCTTTGGTCATCCATATGACCACATGTGTGACCTACTGGTGTAGCTGGAGGGGGGGCGGGGCACTAAGTTTTGCAGGCTCCCTGCAGTGTGCAAGCAGCCCCTCCCCTTGGGAGCCATTTGGGCGGGGGGGCGGGGAAACGGAGGCGAATGGCTCCCAAGGGGAGGAGGAAGGGCCACTTGTATGCTGCGGGGAGGCTCCCTGCAAAACGTAGTGTTCCGCCCCCCCCTCTAGCTACACCAGTGGTGTGACCCAGGCCTGCAGCCACTCTTAGAATGTCTCCAATGTGCAACTTAAGCTGCATTCAGGATGAGATCTACTCTGAACTGGCACTTATATAAAGCTAAAGTTGTAGCGGCGCAAGATGCTGCTTTGGGAAGCACCCAAGGCTTGTTATGGCCTTGTTGCTTGTTTGGGAGTGCAGAGCACTGAAAGATGTCACAGTTGGGATGCTGCTTGGGAAGCCCACAAGGCCTAGGGCCTGGTGGCTTGCTGGGAGTACAGAAAGCAGATGCACTGAAGGGTTAGTAGGAACTGAAATAGCAAGGAATCAGAGCAAGGAGGAGATGGCAGTCATGGATTCAAAGGGTAAAATGCTGGCAGGAGAGCTAGAAGCAGAACACTGGGAGATCAAGAGAGAATGCGCTCCTCCCAGCTAGCCTGCTAGCCCGCTCAGCCTTTATTGAATCTTAAAAACATGACACAATACTATTACAACATTAAGGGTTATTAAAGGTTAATAAGATTATACTGGTTGCCTACTAGCTAGTTCTAGCTTAACCGCAATCTACATTTTTAGATATGATTCTTCATAACATCTTCTTGTTGACAGGCTACGGAGCTTCAGACTCAGCATGTCACCAAGGCCGCGCCGAGTGTGCTCTGCGCAGGTGCAAAGTGTGCTTTGCTTTATTGCCAACATACCAAGGCTAAAACTAGCGCCTCCGCATAAACACTACGAAAGTGATCTAAAAGTCTCCATTACAGGAAGTGGCATCCTTGATAGCCAGTAGCTCTGACATTGCCCCATTGTAGAGCTAGTCCAAAGAGCAGATCTTGGAGGAACATCAGATAAGTAACTGATTTGCATAGGGGAGGCAGAAGTCTTCGAAAAGGAGCGATAATGCACATCGTAAAGCAGTTACAGTAACATTTGCAGCCATGGAAAGAATTTTACAGCAGATTAAATACACTTAAACAGAATATAGTGAGGAGCAAGAGAGCCATACAAAGGGTAAATGCATTGCTTAGCTAGCAGTAGTTAGGCAGCATTAGACAAAAGTCACGAAAATGAGTGTTCTTTGTTACCAAGGTTTTCCTATGCACTAGTGTCACTAGGAGACCAGCACATCACTGCTATGATGGACCTCCTCCTATGCAGTGGCAGGACAATACCTTGGGCAGTGGGCATGGTGATGTACCATCACCCCACCCCCACTGGTTTCTTAGCTATAAGTTTTGATAGAACATAGACATTTCTACATGGTTTATTTCACTGCATTCTGCATGAAATCGCACATCGAAGGATATATAACATGATGGTATTATTCAAAAATAAAAGATTTTAAAAATTTTGGTAAGTTGTGGTGTTACCCCTGTGTGTGTCACCCAGAGTGGCCCACACACACCCCCTCGCGATGCCACAGTTCCTACGATAGGTAGAACTTACTTACCATGCTAGAATGACCACTTTTGATGACCTAAAATGTTATATTCACTCAACTGCACACTGCTCACAGTGGTCAGTTGCCTCTATACCCCAGAGAGGACGTAACAAAATGAGTTTGATGACTCCAGTGATTGCTGGCACAGATCTGAGTAGCCCCATTGCACAGGCTGGGGCTTTCCCTTGGGTAAGGGGATAAATATCCCCTTACCTCGAGGACACCTCCAGCCTGCTCCTAGCCAGTGTAGGATACAGCATAGGCTGCACAGCCCTGCTGTGCTGGTGTTGGTGTTGAGCTGCAAGTGGGCTAATAGTGTTGCTTGATGCAAGGCAGCTTCTTGTGTTCATCAGTTCATAGACCATTGCTCTTTGCTGTTCACCTTTGTGCTCGTCCGCCTCTAAAGTGCACAGGTGAATTGTTCTATTTTAGCTTCTGATACCGATTTGCTGCTTCTGAGCTCCACACTAACAACCAGATGGGTTGGGTGTTTACAGAGGTAGAAGAGATATGTTGGTAGGCACTATAGGTTTTTTGTTGTTTTTTTTTAATCAGTGGCAAGCATTTCTGCACCATCAAAATAATGCAGCACTCTTGTTAGAGGAAGAGAGAAGAGAAAGCCCCATCCAATCGTTAAACATCATGTGCTTACAACCCACCGTCAGCTATGCTTAATTCAGCGTGCTGGTCTATGTCAGAGCTTGTATTGATTCATTGGGATTGCAGGGCATTCTTGTAGATATTAATCTTGTACATTTGACAGGCCACTAGCCTACTGCAGACAAAGCAAAGTCAATCATAAACACTGAAAACTACAGAGCCAAGCTGATTTCTTCCCACATATGAGTGGCGATATTTGCGGCTGGGTCAGGCTATGTCCAATGGCCAGCCTGTGTTTTAAAAGACTCTTGGCATCTGTTCTCTCCATCATGGTTATTGGTTGAGAGTAAAATACTCCAAAGTTATACATAGTCCAAATGCTCTAACCAAAAATGGGCAGCTCAATAAAGACAATGGTAGATGTTCACATTGTGAAGGTCCTCGCTGAGTCTGTCAGTCTTCTAATTAGTTGCATTAGAGCAGACACTAGGCAGAGGAGCAATTCTTATTCCTGAACACAGTGCAAGGCTGAGGCAATAAGGTTTTCACTAAGCTCTGAAAGTACATTAGACTTGGGTCAGGCAAGCCTTTGTGGGGAACGTATTCCAGGATCAGGGACCTACAGCAGAGAAGACTCTGTCATGCTTCACCATCCACCGCTCGTCCATTTGTGGGTGTTCTACATAAAGCTTTCTGAAGAGTATTTTAACCAGGAAGGTTTTACGTACAAGAAATTTCCCACATGCAAGTCATTGCCTAAAACCATTTTACACATTATGTTTAGTACACTTGCAACTTTTCTGCGGTGTACACAGAATTGTTGGTCTGTATGGTATTGTGGTTATTAACACATGATGTCCAATGCATGTACAACAATAGATGCACTGCAGTCTACATGTTAGAATGGTGGAGTGTTGACTTTTTAAACAAATGTATGTTTATGTTGTGGGAATGCCTGCACAATGTAGCCCTTTGGTCTTGCCATTGCTCCTTAGGAAGGGGCAGGTAGGCATGAACTTGCCCTAAGAGATTTGAGAATTATATGGCTTGACGAGTGGAAGGCAGTTGTTTCACACAATGTTGATGGGAGCAACAAAGGAGAAAAACAGGGAGATGGAAATGGAAGTAGGAGACAACAGTGGACATGACTGCAAATCTGTGCTGCTCTTCCTTTGCGACCTTGTTTTGGGGGTGTGCTCTGTGTGTTTCCACTTTGCCCTCGGACTATGTTCCCATGTGCCAAGCTGTCAAAGAAGCCTCTTGCTACATTCATTGGTTCAGCGGTACTGCAAGGACTTTACTAGAAGAATTGAACTTGCTGAGCAGATACATTGTGGTGAAGGTCAACATCAAAGTGTCATCGTGAACATGAATGTCTATTGAAGGGTCAGGCAGGCTACAAGACAATTTTTTCTCTCTTTCTGCCTTTTAAATATTAACATCTGTGTTGCCCTGAATGAGACTTCACTGAAAGGAACGCACAGAACTGAAGTAAATATATATAAATTTTATTTTCCTGCTTTTGAAATTAGAATGAATATTTTAATTCAAATGTCACCCTAAATGGACTTTGATGCCCAGCACGTTTCCTCAAAAGTAAGTCCTTTTGAGGTCAATGGGACTTACTCCCAGGCAAACGTGTGCAGGCTTTGCAGGCTTAAGTGGCAAACAGTTTCTCCATTGCTGCAACGAGACTGAGAAAATCTACATCTCATAGGGGTTCTTCGTAGTGGGGAAGGAAAACATGATGTCTTGGTAACACCCGATTCCAACAGCAGCTCCTTCTAATCCTGGTTTGTTTTGACTTGTTTTCTTTCTCAAGAACAAGTTTTCACTCACACCAAGCCAATTCACCACAATGTCTTTGATATATTTGTTTTTTTGGCAGAGGCCTGCCAGGACTGCCTTCTTATGCAGAACACAAAGGATTCCACTTCAACCTGCAATCCTGCACACTTTTGCCTGGGAGTAAGTCCCATTGACCTCAAAAGTAAATCCTCCAAGACATGTGCTGGGTATCAAAGTCCATTTAGGGTGACATTTGAGGAGACGGAATGAAAAACAGTGGAGACAGGAAGGCAAATCCGAACCTCTTGCTCCACATCTTGTTTATCTTTACCCAGCCTTCTAAAGAATATGTGAAGTTTTTATTACTCCCATTTTACAGGTAGCGAACCAAGGCTACAACAATGACTTGTACAAGGTCATGCAGTCAACCCTTGTGGGTACTGTCTGTACGGACCACGATGTCATTATGTTTCCTTATGGATAGGACTAACATCATGTTCCAAGATCGGTCGATGTGAGCAATTGTTTGATTACACAAATCAAACAATGGTATTTGTAACAGGATTCTGAGAAGTGAGTTACAGCAATGTTAGTTCAGCGAATACTGGCTGTCTGGCTAGGCGATAGGAACCCTATCTTGGTAATAGTCAGGGGTCACATGGACAGAGCTGAAGGAGCTGTCCGTGGTACTTATGTCGGGGATGATTGAAAAGTTGCCCTTCTAGGATGTGTACCGTAGATTGGTTCCCAAGACTGCGACACCTTACTGTGATTGAAAAATACAAGTGAGTGTTCATGACAGAGTGGCTTGTCGCAAGGAGAAAAGCATTTTCAATCTGCTCGATCTCCTTGCTGCTCCAGCAAAAGGCTTTCCCCTGATTATTTATGGATGGTTAACAAATTCATTAAATCTTTGGCAGCGTATATACCATTTCTTATTAGGTTTTTTCCCCAAAAATTTAATCAGTGTAATTAAGTTTATCTTGTTCCAGTTTGCTTTCCTGTATGCATGCAAATGTTGTGTAGGAGTTGAAAACATGTTTTGATTTTTTTTATTCCTTTTTTTAAATGTTTCTCTTTGTTTGGAAAGACGCGCTGGACCTGAGTCTGACATTGCTGTTTCAGTGACAGGATGGCTCCCTTGAGTCCCTCCCAAAACATACTTTTAGAGCAGGAAGGAGCAATGCAGGGGCAGCAGGTGAGGCAGACCCCAGCCCCCCCCCAGCATCCTAACCCAGGGATTGCGCAAACGTTCTGCCCACTTGAACCTGAGCGAGCAAGCAGAATGCATGCAGGATCACTGGGTTAGGCTGTTATGATTTTTGGAGGACACCGGTGGGGATAGGGTCTGCATCGCCTGCTGCCCCCACACCACACGTCCCAGTATTATGCATGCATGTGTGCCCAACCACTAGATACAGGGCAACACCACATGCTGGAAGTAGCTGTGCTGTTCACAGTAGCTTGAGAGAATGCGTCACATGTATTGATACATCAATTCCAAAAGCAATTTATACATGCAGAGAAAAAGGAGGGACATGCAGCATGCTGCTGATTGCCCTATATATGTGCATCTCCAGCATGCTTCATAAATGGACACCTGGTAAGTGAAAAGGCCTCTGGTTTGGGACAAAGTTAGACCTGGCAGGACAAAGTTCCAAACAACACAGTCCTGGAACGAGCTGGAATCCCTAGCATGTATGCACTGCTGAAACAGAGACGCCTGCATTGGCTCGGTCATGTCGTGAGAATGAACGATGGGCGGATCCCAAAGGATCTCCTCTATGAAGAACTCGTGCAAGGAAAGCGCCCTACAGGTAGACCACAGCTGCGATACAAGGACATCTGCAAGAGGGATCTGAAGGCCTTAGGAGTGGACTTCAACAGGTGGGAAACCCTGGCCTCTGAGTGGCCCGCTTGGAGGCAGGCTGTGCAGCATGGCCTTTCCCAGTTTGAAGAGACACTTGGCCAACAGACTGAGGCAAAGAGGCAAAGAAGGAAGGCCCATAGCCAGGGAGACAGACCAGGGGCAGACTGCACTTGCTCCCAGTGTGGAAGGGATTGTCACTCCTGAATCGGCCTTTTCAGCCACACTAGACGCTGTTCTAGAACCACCATTCAGAGCGCGATACCAGAGTCTTTCGAGACTGAAGGTTGCCAACTACTAAGTGAAAAGGCCTCTGGTTTAGTTCTGACCATACGCACATTTTCAGCAAGGAGAACATTCCAGAATTTGCCAAACTACTTATGAATGGCTTTGTTGTTTCACATATACAGTACTTAATCCTGGAAACAGAAACAGATTCAGGAGCTAAGTTTCCATGAGACCTTCTGTCTCAAGGGCAGGTGTGACTGCAGCTATGCTTTCCTTTGTGCAAACACTTTGCTCCTGAACCTTAATGTGCACTGTGTATCCATGCTTGTTCATGTTGCTTCTACGCCATTGGCTGGGCATGACATGCTTCATCTCTACAAAGATGGAGGAAGGTTAGATAAAAATCAAGAAGTTGATTTTAATCCAACCCTTGTGGGATTTTCCAGGCTGGCAGATTCATTTCTTTTTGAAATGAAAACTGATTTTATCTGAAGGGGCAAAAGATGGAGAGAGAGAGAAAGAGTGGTTTAGATCATGTCCATTACCTGTCAACAAATAATATTGCATGCAGCTTTGGGAAATGAAACAAACTCATTGGCTTTATCCAAAGCATTCTAGCTTTAATTCTGCTTGCTGTCAGTCAGGGTTATGTCCTCATTTGCGGGGAAGGAGAATCTGTATGAAATTCAGTGCTAGGCTCCCTTTGTGAAAATAATCATGGTGCATTCTCTCTGCTCTCTGTTGTTTCTCATGGTGTCTGCTAGGATATAAATTAACAGAAAACGGGGCTGCTAATCATTCAATTTTTTTTTCCTGAAATATATCCAAAGAAGGGGGAATAGTCCTTCCCCAAATATTTAAGTCCAAGGCAGGACCTCTAACTGCATAAGTCCAACTGGGCCATATAGAGAACTCCTGTAATCTCTGATATATCTTGTTGCCTTCTCAGAATCTCATATCTCTGGGAGTCAAACTAGCTATATTGTTAAACATGTCATTATCTTTTGATCTCCCATCTTTTTCATAAAATAGAAGCTGGAGGAAAGGGTGATCTGGATTGGGACCACAGCGTGGGGAAAAGGAATTAAACTCTTCACTCCCATGTTATTTTCCTGGTGGAATACCCCCTCCCCACCTGGGAGGAAAGCACTGACACCAATGACAGTTTCTCTTCTTGGGCAAATAGAGACTATGGGGGGATTCTTAGTGGAAGCAAGGGGTAAAAGTTTCATTCCTCCATATATGTAAATATATGTTTACATTCACCCAGTAAACTAGTCCCTTGCTGTGCTGCAGTGATGACCAGACAGATGATGGCCAGAGGTGTTACTACAGCCCATCTGCCCAGCCAGGTCATGTGATCTGGGAAGCCAATCAGACTAGTTTCTGTTGGTAGCCACACAGATTCCATTGCCTCAGTTTCCCTTCTTTCCTTCCAGACTGTCACCTTTCAGATTCTGGCCACCTGCCTGACCTTACTTACTATGTAACCTGCTACAGTCCTTCCCTGCCTCCTCAAGAAACATACCTGTACATGATGCTGCTCATGGAGCGTGGCCAAGGGCTGATACCCAGCTGTGTTTCCTTCAGCTGGGTGAATCGTGCTGTGGCACCTCCAGCCACTGACCACTGTCTCCCCAGCTCCTAACCCTGATGATGCCCATGTTTTACTCACAGAAATCCAGAGTCAGGGAGCTGTGCAGAATATCAGGTGTGTGTGCTAAGAGGCAGCTCTTGCAGCTCCCTTTGCTAAGATAAGCACTGCTTTCTTACCATTTTCTTTCCTTCTTTTCTTTGTCTGCTTTTACCCACTGGTCTAAAGCATTGAAGTCTGTGCAAGAATGCCAAAATGCCAGACACAAAGTGCTCCCCACAAGCCCCTTTTATCTCTGTTTGATTCAAGAGAAATGCATGCATGTCACATTGGCTGTATTTTGAGAAACATTTTGAGTTAATTCATCTCCATCTCAAGTGCCCATCAAGTGCTTTCCTCAGCAGCTGGGCTGCCAAGCTATTCAGAGTGGAGTGTTCCTTTCAAAAGCTCCATTTGGCCCCCTCTCTGGGAGTGAAGCTTTCTCTGATGTTAGCTGGGGGGGGGGGGTGAGGGGAGAGGGAAACTTTGATCTATGCCTTTAAATAGGATGTGCAAATGATTGTGCCAAGTTGGCCTGTCCTTATAAGATTACTTTATAGTTCTACAAACCATAGAAAGCAGGAAGTGGTCACTGGCAGGGTAAAGAAATCTTGGTTTAATTCCTCTTAGCCATCTTGGGAGTAGTTTGGGAGGGCCACAAAATGGGGAATGTGGAGAAATGCACCTGTCTGAGCTGGCTTTGGACATATAGTTATATAAGAGGTCTGGTCTAGAGGGTAGAGCCTCCATTTGCCTGAAGATAACATCCGCAGGTCGCCAGTTCGAGGCCACCAGCACCGTGTGACCTTGAAGCAGCTGAAAAGCTGAGCTGAGTTATTCCATCTGCTCTGAGCATGGGAGGATGGAGGCCAGGATGTGAAACCAGATCAGAAAGAAACATCTGAATGTTGTGGTTTCTTGAAAGATAGAAACCTTCTTTCAAATTGTAAAAATCCCTACGGGGATTTAATTAGCCTGCCTATGTAAACCGCCTTGAATAAAGTCCGAGGAGAAATCTGAGGACCAAGAAAGGCAGTATAGAAATACCTGCATTATTATTATTATTATTATTATTATTATTATTATTATTATTATTATTATTATTATTATTATTTTGCATGCTAAGAATCAGAGCTGATATTCAATTTTGGTAATTTATACAGTAACCCTTTATCCTGCTGGGAAAAAATGAAGGCAAAAGAGGATGGCAGAGGATGAGATGGTTAGATAGTGTCACGGAGGCAGTGAACATGAATTTGGACAAACTCCGAAAGTTAGCGGTAGACGGGGGGCCTGGCGTGCTGCGGGCCATGGGGTCATGAAGAGTCGGGCATGACTTAATGACTCAACGACAACAACCCTTTATAGTGGGTCAATAGTGTTCCTGTCTGTGGTAGGGGAAATTGACTAAAGGCTCAATCCTGACTTGTGCTGGAGCAGGCAGGCCAGCGGGCCGCGCTGCATTCAGCACAAGTTTGGGGCTAGAATCGGCACAACCCAAGGCAAGGGAAAACTCTCCTTTTACCCCATGTCGCACTGCATTGGCCCCAATGGGTCTACTTGGATCTGAACCACCTCAGCAGGTGGCACAAATCTGAGCAGAACGGAGCAGCTGGAAGCTGCGCTGAACCATTCAGAAATGGAGTAAGGATCCAGCATAACTGCCAGATCCTGGCCACACGTCTCGCTACCTGCCTGCCCTCCCCTGGGAACGTCCACTGCCCACCCTCCCCCACTCCGAAACACCGCCTTCCCACTTCCTTCTCACGCTCCCCATGGCCCCCCCCCGACCACTGCTTCGGCCAAGCTTGGCCGATTCAAACTTACCCTGCCAGGCATGGATCTGGCACAGATTCTGCTCTCCCCAACTCTAAAGTCAAGGCACTGGGAGGGAGAGATGGAAGGTGGTCTCAGAAGGCAAGGAAGGCCTCTCCTCTCTCTTGGGGGAGAAGGGGCAAACCAAGAGGGGTGAGAGAGGGAGATGCTGCCAATGCTCTTGGAAAGCCCAGTTATCAAGCAGACCACACTTTCAGCAGTGTCACTTCTCTTGAGGCATAACTTTGCAGGCCACCTCTCAGTTGCTGAGCAGCAAAGTGATGCTGTGGCAGAAGTGGTGCTGCCGAAAGGGTGGCCCAAGTGAAAATTGTGCTCTTCCAGCCTGATAATTGGTCTCTCTAATACCTTGAAAATATAATCGAGATTTTCACATTTTCTCTGCTATCGTTTGCAGCTAATGAGTTTCTATTTGAGAATAAAGTGCACATTTCTGGGCAGCAACTGTTACCCTGCACATGCCCAATCTTGTCTGATCTCGGAAGCTAAGCAGGGTCAGGCCTGGTTAGTACTTGGATGGGAGACCGCCTGCGAATACCGGGTGCTTAGGCTTATACCATAGTCTTTTGAGACTGAAGGTTGCCAACCAACCATCTGCTTTATGGCATCACTTCCTGCTTAATGATGTCACTTCCAGCCCTCAGCAGATGCCATAAATGCTGGTCAGTCCACAATATGAGTTTGACATCCTGGCTTAAAGGGTTGCAAGCTTTCCACTTCTCCTATCAGCAGTCCTGGCAGCAGAATGATTAGGGAACGGTCACTCAATGGCAAGTTCAAGCCCAGAGTGCAGGTGTTTCCCAACATCCTCATCTGAATTTCTCCCAAGATTTTGGAATTTCAGATTATTTGTCCTTACTTCCAAGGTTGAATCCTTTCCAAACCCTTCATTTGTTTTGGCTTTATTTCTTAACTTTTTTACAGGATGGTGTGTGTCTGCCTGTGTGCAAATTACAGCTTTCAGTTTCTTAAATTCAGCCCCCCCCCAACACATACACTAGGAGATTATCAACGTTGAATCATGAAATTGAAATACACATCCAGTCGCACATTCTGTGGGTTTTTCTGCACCCCTGTGAAACTGCAGCATCCGCTCAGTCCCGAGTATGTATTTGAAAAATAAAGAAGCTCATTAAGTATTGTTAGTGAACACCTGTGGTGGTGATCACTGAAAAACCCCTGTGTGCTACAGCCTGCCTGTATGGTAATCACATTTACATATGCTACACCAGTCTCCTAAGCACCATTTGAACTCTGTATCTCAAAGGAAATACATATGTATGATTTGAAAATAGCTGATGGAATAATTGCACATTTAAGTAACTTCTGTTTCCTTGTTAACAAAGGGGAAAAAATCATTATATTATTACTGCTAATAAGTAATGGGAAAAACATCATTATTTATAGAGATCATTTGTACTAATTTCACTCCTCCTGTATGCTAAGGAGCCATGGATTTCACTATGGTAGTGAGCAGAGCATTCATTCTTAAGGGGCATTGGCCTAATTTTCAGTTGTCTTTGCAGCAGATTTGTCAAGTTGGTTTGTGTATGTTGTGCCAGGAATTTACACAGTGCTTCAAAAAGTAGAATAAGCAAATAAGGCCGGATCAACCCCAAAGAGTACTAAAGTTCTCCACAGCAGCTGTTACCCGGCACATGCCCGATCTCGTCTGATCTCGGCAGCTAAGCAGGGTCAGGCCTGGTTAGTACTTGGATGGGAGACCGCCTGGGAATACTGGATGCTGTAGGCTTATACCTTAGTCTTTCGAGAATGAAGGTTGCCAACCAACCAATGTGCCATATAAACTTCCCCTCTCCCTCACTGTCAGAGCCATTCCTGGCGGCGAGAGCAGAGTGGAGGAGATGCCTCCATGTTGCTTTTACAGATGGGGAGGGGGGGCAGCCTACCTGGCCTACTGAGGAGCCCTGCAAAACTTAGTGCTCCTCCTGTAGCTAGGCTACTGCCCCAACAACCTTACAATCTAAATTTCAACAGGAGAGGAAGGGACCATGGTTTGTTGTCCAGTCATGGTTTGTTACCCTAATCGATATCCCAGACTTAAAATGAAACCATGGTTTACCTAGCTGAACATGTACAGCAGAGGTATTCAAACTGGGGCATCACGACACCCCACCCTGTGGGTCCTGGCCTCTGCCCCCTTAAGGGGTGGGGGCAGCCAGGAGACGGGGGAAGGCAGCGGCGCAATCCACAGGATCACGCCGCTCAGGGGAGCTGCAGGGGCTTGGGTGCACTTGCCCAAGCCTCCTGCAAACTCCCGGAGGTGCGGGGAGCCCTGCGCAACCTTCGGCAGGGCTCCCTAGGTCAGGAAAAGTGAAAGCAGAGCAATCGCACCCCACTCCACAAAAGCGGAAGCGGGCATGATCTCTCCGCTTGCCCTTCTGATGGGGCTGCAGGGACTGGGGTGCACTCACCAGTCCCTTCAGCAGCAGTCTCTGTGTGCAGGGAGCCCTGCGTGATTGCCTGCAGGGTGCCCCAGGTCAGGGAAAGGGAGAGTGGATAGATCGCGCTCCGCTTCCACTTTTTAGAGGCAGTGAGTGCATCCCAGTCCCTGCAGCCCCCTGAGCGACGCAATCCTGTGGATCACGTCACTGCCTTCCCCCTGCCGCCTCCCCCTCCCGCCCCTGCAAAGACTTACTGAGAGTTTGAAAACCACAGATGTACAAGAAGATACTAGAAAGACTTGTCATTTTGCAATCAGAGGGGTGGGGAAACAGACTTACACACAGGTTTGTGCAGTGAAGATGTAATGCATGATCATGCTCAATGCAAATCCACTTTAAACCATTCTTTCACAACCTGGTTTATGGCCGATATTAACCATGGTTTGGCTATCACAGCTTAATGCTTGGTAATGTTCTCAGAAAGCAAACTATGGTTAAGCATTATGCTTAAGTATGGTTAAACTATGGTCAAGCATGGCCAGCTCAGGGCTAGAGATAGGACAAGAATGGAATAGGCAAGGATAATATGAACTTCCACTTTGTTTCAGCTGGGAATAAGAACTATGGTTTGCATGAAATCATAACATCTCAGACATGACCTCAGTAATCTTTACAACAGCTGAATAAGATAGGTCATTATTATCTCCCTATTATAGGGTGTGATCTGAGATAAAGTGTCTTAAGCCCCAATCCTATCCAAATTTCCAGTACCAAAGCAGTCATGCCAAGGGGGCATGCATTGTATTCTAAAGTGGTGGGGAAGTCATAGAAGCCTCCTCAAGGTAAGGGAACATTTATTCCCTTACCTTGGGGCTGCATTGCAGTTGTATTGGTGCTGGAAAGTTGGATAGAATGGGCCCTTAGGCTGAAATCCTAGCCACACTTTCCTGAGAATAAGTCCCATTGAACAAAATAGGACTTACTTCTGAGTAGACCTGGTTAGGATTGTACCCTTAGGCTCTTTTGCAAACCTGTGGCTGAGCTGGGATTTCCACTTGGGATTTCCTACTTCACATTTGGCTATTATGCTACACTACCTCTGCCAGTTCCCTTCTCCATTCAACAAGTGGACTTGGGCACATAAGCCAACAAACAGAAAATGCAATCAGAAGGACCTTCACTTAGAAGATGCTGAGACTTTTCAGCTAGAGATCTCTACCCGACAGCCACAGAATCACAGTTCCCAGGACTCCCTTGGGAGAAAGAGCGCCTATTAAAGCAATGTAAACCTATAGATAAACCCTTTGGATTTGTTAAACTGAAGTAACTGTTCATGTACACATGGCCATCACTGAGATCGATGAGGCTTCATTAACTTAGCAGGCGAAGGATGAGGCAGCCACCAACTGTTCTCCATCTGTATAAATCTTCCATACGGATTGAACCGAATTGATTTTCCCCCCCCCACCCCCCTGTTCCATCTGTTATGCTCCAGGTTAGTAGGAACTGCTTAATTTGACAGTGAAGTACAGCAAGGTGTAGCAACGAACATGCCTGTTCCACTTGCATTCTCTTGCAACATCTGGTGAAGCCCCTGTGTTCTTGCCCACTACAGTTGTTTGAGTGGAAACCCTTTGTGGTTTTGCTTATTCAAAAATGCTTGGTTGGGAATTGTAGCAGGGGTAGCTTGTTCTAACATTATAGCAGGGGTGTCCAAACCCCGACTCTGGGCCACATGTGGTCCTCGAGGCCTCTCAATGCGGCCCTTGGGAAGCCCCCAGTCTCCAATGAGCCTCTGGCCCTCCAGAGATTTGTTGGAGCCCGCACTGGCCCGACACAACTGCTCGCAGCGTGAGGGTGACTGTTTGACCTCTCACATGAGCTGCGGGATGAGGGCTCCCTCCACTTCTTGCTGTTTCACGTCTGTGATGCAGTAGCGGCAGCAAAGGAAAGGCCAGCCTTGCTTTGTGCAAGGCCTTTTATAGACCTTGAGCTATTGCAAGACCTTCATTCATTCATATAAGTTCGTCTTTATTATATTCATTTATGTAAACTTATGTAAATTTATTCAAATTTTAAATGTTAATTAATTCTTTTTTTCCCTGGCCCCCGACGCAGTGTCAGAGAGCTGATGTGGCCCTCCTGCCAAAAACTTTGGACACCCCTGCATTATAGCATGAAACTCAAGTTGATGTACATTGAGCTCCCGCCAGTCTTACATCCAAGCAGTGACCAGACCCAGGTCCTGCTTAACTTCAGCAAGATTGCTGCATTGTGTTCCTTAGGACCGTGCCCTTGGACTGTGCTCCCTTTCTGATATCTGGATTTATTCAGGCTCCAGCCCTAACCTACCAGTCTCTGCCCCTTGGCCTTACTCATTGGTCCACACCAATGGTGTGATAACAATATGACAGTTGTACACCAGTTTCTGCCTTTGACTTTCGTATGCCTTTTACTTCCTCATGAATTGGGAGGATTGAAAGCACAGGTAATCCCCTGCTAATCATCTGTTTGGTGACAGGGGAAGTGAGGATTCTGAAATCCTGGAGAATTAGAGCCCATCTGTGAACTCTTCTTTTGCCAAGTTAGAGGCCAAAAGGCATAGAAAGCTCTGATTTCAGTGTCAGAAAATACTGACAGATCCCGTATATTTTTCAGAAGGGCCCCTTATGGATGTATCAGGACTTTACTTTCCCTCCTCATAACATCATTATGGATGAGACACTGTACTGATTAATAAGTATGCCTTGGAAGTATTTTTTTAAAGTCTTCATAACTCTTAGCAATCAAGGGATAAAAGGAGAAGCTCCTTTTCAGTTGATTTCTTTCTGCATTAAACTGTATAATATACAGTGCTACTCTTTTTTTTCCCCTAATACCTTTTTTTTTTGGAAGGTGTAAACCTTGTTTACAAGATCTACAGCTTGTAATGTGACCTTTTGACGTTTTATGTTTCTCTGGGACTATCTTGAACATGTCAAAGGAGAGATGGCATCCGGCAATTACGGTAAACAAATGCTGGGAAGCCTCCACAGATTTGGATGGGGCTGTGGACAGATTAATCTGTTGCTGTTGTTAAAGCACGCAAGATTTAGATGGTCCTGGAGGATGTCATCTCACAAAAAAATAGGAGAATTTTGGCTCTGAAAATGATAGCAGGCTCATTCTAAAAATGATGATGATGATGATGATGATGATGATGATGATGATGATGATGATGATGATGATGCCAGTGGATTATGAAATTAAGCACAGGAGCTGACTTGCCCAACTATCAGGTTATTGCACATCTGCTCATTTTCGATACACTTGTTCCATGCTCTTGTAGGCATAAGGAAGGCAGGGCAATTTATCAGATGCCAGCGTTAACCAGTGGGGTTGACATGAATATTTGCAGTGAACTGATGAATGGGAGAAGCTGGTAAAATGAAAGCCACAGTTCCTATTGCATTGCAAGGGTGGCCAAACCTTGGCTCATGAGCCACTTGCAGCTCTTTAACACAAATGTGTGGCTTGTGGAACTATATTGGCTGAGATCCTTTTTGCATCTTAATTAATATAAAAGGTAATTTTTTTCCCCCAAGCTTCATAATTTTTTACCAGGTCTACACTGAGAGTCCACTGGGTTAAAATCTAAGTTTAACGTTCATGGTAAGTAAATATATTTAAGAATGTAAATGCTTCTGAAATATTATTTCCGAATCGTTTCCCCTTACCCCGGGGAGAGCTGCTGCAGCCCTAATGGGTCTACTCGGATCTCCACCACCTAAAGAAGTGGGGCAGACCCAAGCAGCCCAGAGCCAACCCGGGCTGCCCGGGAATGGGGTCAGGATGAGGAACAACTGCCAGGTCTTGGCCCCGCCCCCTGCTTTCCTACTCCTGCTCACAGGTTCACCCATGAGTCCTCCCTCCCCCCACTCTGGATCACCGCCTCCACACCCTCCCCACACCCCCAACCCCTGTGCCAACTGAGCTTGGCCAATGAAGACTAAACCTGTTCCATTGCTGCAGAGGCTAGATCTGGCTTCTGCAGCTGGCACACCACTGTATGCCAGCATGGTTGAAGTAGGCACAAACATGCTTTATGGCATGTTTGCAACCCTCCTGGGCAGGTGCAGGGGACTTGCACAATCCTAGCACAATCTTAGGATTTCGCTCTAAGCAAGTTTGGCGGGGGGGGGGGAGATGGCTGCTCCCCTCCCCATATTTCAGACCTATCATTTTGACCGACTCTCTGGTTGCATGGGTACTGATGCAAACAAACAAATGGTCTTCCGTTTGAGCTGCACATGCTGGTGAAGGGGAGGCATTTGGGGGTGAAACAAGAGACAACTAATTGCCTATCTTGCTCAGATTTCTCTGGTTTGCACCCTAATCATCATCTTCATCATCTTCACTTTATAAGTTAAAACAGTTGGACATTGCACTATGGGGGAAAAAAGGATATACTGTATTAGACTAAACTTGATCCAGCCATTACTTGATTCCCAATGGGATTACTGACTTTGCATTCACAAAAAATAAAGCTTAGTTAAGGAGCTATTGGATTGCACCAGGGTGGACAACTTGAGACTGATGTCAACCACTCCAAGATTCAACAAGATGCATTTTGCTGCAAACAATTCCACCTCTCTATTCTTCCACTGTGACAAAAATCCAGCTAATTGCTGTGTTGCTCCCCCTCCCGTTTCTCATTTGCATATTGAATGAGAGTGCTTTTGCCATTCACTCTTTCCATAATTCATTATTTTCATAGAAGAGGTTACAAAGTAAAGGAATGGAAAGGTACAAAGTTTGCAGAAAGCTCAGCACGGTCCTTCATTATCATCCCCAGCAGATGGAAAGAGAGTCCCCTGTGGAAACAGCCCATCGTTTTACGAAGAAAATCTCTTTAGCATTTTTAAATATTGTGACATGGGTTTCTCTCTCATGGTATTTCAAATCTTGAGTTTTCATGGACAACTCTGAGAGAGGCCTTGAATTTTTATGGAGCTGAGTTCACAGTCTTTCTTGCCAAAAGACTGCCTCCCTTGTGACAGAGAGAGGGCAAGCCATTTTTACTAGCTCAGGGCCCAATCCTAGTCTTCGCGCACTGGCTCACCGCTGGTGTGCACTGTCGCAAGCATGCTCTAAGGCATGCTTGAGGACCCTAGCATTTATGCCAGATCCCAATCCCTGTTCCCAAGCTGCTCCGCTCTCAACGGCTTCAAGTTGCTTCACTCTCCTCGGACTTGCGCCACCTCAGGGGAAAGGGCGCCTTTCCCAGGGGTAAGGGGAAATGTTTCCCCTTGCCTCTGGCTGAGTCGCTCTTGACCCCTATCCTGTGCTGGATACAGCGCAAGCTTCCTGGCTTGCCTGTTCCAGTGCAGGTTAGAATTGCGCCCAAAGTTTGATGGGAATTGTGCTGGTGTTCATAGGTGCTAGCCAATAGACGCCAACTGAATTCTTCTGGAAAGCGTGCAATCTTGATTTCCAAAAAAGGTGAAAGAGCAGGTCTTTGGGATGATGTGGGCACTGGCTAGCTTTCTGCAGCAATCCTCTTTACAGTATTGTTAAGATAGCAAAAATTCCTCCTCGAGGTTGATTTATTTCCCTCTTCGCCTCAAATCTCAAAATTGCTCTACAGATTCTTTTCTTCCCCAGTATAAAGAACCAAAAAAAGGCAAGGATTTTTTCCCCCTTGCATTTTTTTCCCTTTACAAACATAATTAACAACAAAACATTTGGGAGTTAGCTGCAAAGACATTTTACAGAAACATTTATTATGCAAATATCTAGTTGCCTACATTTGCATCTGATTGAAGGTGGTGCAGCTAGCTAGAAAGGAGCTGGTTTTTATAATTTTATAACCAGATTTTATAATCTGGTTATGATAAGGACTAAGCTTTTTCTCTTGGGGGGACAGGATTGAAATCCATCCTCAGAGCAACACAGAATGGCTCCTCCTGCATCTGTGGACCAAACTGAATGTGACCAGAGTTGGGAGTCTTGTAACTAGAAAGTGGCGAGAATTTGCTTCCATTTTCAAAAAGCAGCTATGGGAAGAGTTAATTTTTTTTGTAGTGTTTATTAAGTATTGTTTTATTTTGTACACTCCTTTGAGATTCAAGGATGAAAAGCAGTTCATATGTCTTGCACTGGCCTCCTGGAATACCTGTGGACTGCTGTCTTACATACAGCCCAATCCTATCCACACTTTCCTGGGAGTAAGCCCCATTGACTTTAATGAGACTTACTTCTGAGTAGACATGCATAGGAAGTGGGCTGTTACTTCCTTCAAATACCTTCTTAAAACCCACCTTCTCCATGGAAGCTTTGGCACTACACCTTAGCACAAGTCCCTTGCGCTGGCCTCTGGGTGTTGCAAAAGTGCCATAAGCAAACCGGGCCCAGATGGGGGGAGGGGGTGGAGCCAGAATCAGACACTTAGGCTGGATCCTAACCCCACTGCTGGGCAGCCCAGCCTGGAGATGGTCTGTTCAGATCTGCACCCCCTATTTAGGTAGCGCAGATCCAAGTAGCCCCATTGAGACTCCTGCAACATTACTTGGGGTAAGGAGACTTGCCCTGGTAATTCCCCATGCCCTGAGTTGCACACAGACAGCCCCAACCCCACACTGGACACAGCGCAGGCCAGGTGGCCTGCCTCTTCCAGCGTGCATTAGGATTGGGTTGCCCATCCTGTTTCCTACTGTAACTAGACTCCAGGGTGGTGGTAGTTTTTTAATTTTGACAGATGTACCTGTTTTGAGGGTAAATTGGCCAAAAGTTTTGCATTTTTCTGCAAATCTAAGTGCGTTGTGGTTTATCATTTGTCACTCTCTACAACCATAGTAATTGCCCAGAAAGGTTATGCAAGGTTAGCTTTGACTTTTGCTGATATATAGCTGATATTTTCTCATACACAGTTCTTATCCCTCCTCCTAAATCACTGAGAACGGCTCAAGCAAAAGGTGTGCTTTGGATAGCATCCCTTCATGCCTGCCTTCCTGCTGTGTGTCCTGTTCCATGTCATTCATGGCATAAACCACTGCAAATGTTCTCCACGGGCTGCCTTGTGCCTTCAGTGTATTTGTTTATAATGGATAAGATGATCACTGTAACCATTTCACTTATTCCATCCACTTAACAGTGCAACTTAAAAAAAAAAAAAGAATCATTATACAGTTTATGATGTTTCTGGGCTGTTATGTGCATCAGACTCAAAAGTGCTTTATACTTCATTGACAAAATGTGTTTCATAAGATAAGATACTTAGCATATCCCCCTCGACTTGTCAGAATGAATGAATGAATGGACAATCAAATTGGAAGCACCATGCAGTGGTGTAGCTAGAGGGGGTGCAAAGCACGAAGTTTTGCAGGCACCTGAGTGCGCCGTGCATGTGTCCCCTCCCCCTCCACTGGGAATAAAATGGAGGCACTTGTGGAGTCTAAGCAAATTGCATGGAAAACCCACTGAAACGTGGACAAAACCCTAAGATCTGAGAGATAACCAATCTGTGGTGTTGAGATGTGGTAGCTGAGGTCTCTTGTTATCTGGTGTGCTCCCTGGGACATTTGGTGGGCCGCTGTGAGATACAGGAAGCTGGACTAGATGGGCCTATGGCCTGATCCAGTGGGGCTGTTCTTATGTTCTTATGTAAACAGCTGTGACCAATTCTCCCCTCCTTGGGCAACTTCCTGAACCATCCTCCCAAGAACCAGATAGTATGGACACCAATGTATGTAACAGCTGCTTAGATCTCCTGAGATAGATATAGTATTGAAAAGTGTAAAAAAAAGTGGGGAAAAAATACATATTCCTTGGGTCAAAAGACTCCTGGCAGTTCCTTCTATTCTCAGTGAAATTGCTTGCTGAGCTCTTAACCCAGCTTCTTTATAAAGTTACTGACTCACAGCTATACCTTTTCCCCATGACAATACAAAACAATTTTTTTAAAGAACAGTTTGAAACAAAACAGTTGTTTTTTTAAAAGCACTTGGAATTTCACCTCTTGTTTACATATGCTCTAACACCCCCCTTCTCATAGCATCAGCTACTGGGTGACATCCCCAAACCTCACAGCTGGGCTTTATTTGTTTTAAACCATTGATGTTTTGCTTTTCCCCTTCATAAGAAAGAACCCAGGGCAGCTAGCAACAAGCCTATACAATAAAAAAAATCTAGTGAAGCACAGAAAAGCTGCAAAAATAAACGTCAAGGACAATAAAGTAATAACAGCAGATATCAAACCAAGGAATCATAAAAGCAAAAAGGTCTTGAGCCTCTGCTGGGGGGCCAACAGGGAAGCTTCAGTTTGTGAGACAGAGTTCCATAGTTGAGGCATTGCTGCTGAGAAAATGCTCCCCTTGGGGCCACCAGCCAAAACATGCAGCATGTGCAAGAGAGCTCAGAGAATGACCTGGGGGGAAGGGGACACAGCATGTCTCATGTGGGAGGAGGCAGACTTTCAGATACCCTGGAACTACAGAAAGGGAACACTTGTCCAGTGTGGGTCTGGACAATATTGGGCTTATGTGACTCTTGACCTTGGTGAGCTGAGCATAGAGAGCCTAAGGAAAGTTAAGGCACAGTCATCCACACCAGGATGCAGGTCTCCTGTTATCTGGTGTGCTCCCTGGGGCATTTGGTGGGCCACTGTGAGATACAGGAAGCTGGACTAGATGGGCCTTTGGCCTGATCCAGTGGGGCTCTTCTTATGTTCTTATTGTTTCCTCCCCCCCCCCCCCCCTCCACTAAGCAGGCAGTGGTGACTTAGCCCAGTCTCAAGCTGGGTAAGGTAGCCAGCTGCATGGGCATCAACTCCCCTTCATTATTCCTTCATTATTCCGAGTCCTGAAGCAGGGTGACAAAACCTTAAAAAGAACTCAGTACTGAATCTCCCTATTTGCAGGGCAGTCTCCAGATGAATGCTATCATATGAGATCAAGGATTTTCCTGCTTATACTCCCTAATACACACCTGAAAATCTGTCCAGTGTAGATGAATCTTATGGGGTGGTCCATAATGGCAGAACACATGCTTTATTTGTGCATATGTGTATCCCCAGGTTCAGTTCCCAGCATCTCCTGTTGACAGAAAAGGGTCTATTGGACAACTGATGTCAATCAGAGAAGACAGTACTTGTTTATAGGGCCAATGGTCTAGCTCAGTCAAAGGAATTTCATATGTTCATCCTGTGGCTGCAGAATATAACTTCAGGGACAGAGAGAATGTTGCAGGACTGAGGGTGAAATCCTAGACGTACAGAATATTTCTTCAGCTTCCTGCAAATCTGGCACCTAGCAATAGTTTGTTCCAACTCTTCAGCCATTGGTACTGATGTTTTGGCACAGTGAGAGACTTTTTTTTTTCTTTCAGACCTGATATTTGCATGTCATATTCCATTATTTTCCTAACTTCTTTTCACTATTTTGACACTTCCATGTCAATTTCCCTAAGTGCTTAAAGACTCCATTAGCATGAGGGATGTGCTTTAAGCTGCTACAAGCTGAAATTGGGAAAGGCTTATTTACTGTTTGGCTTCTGGCTGTGCCGGCATTTAGTTCTCTAAACGATTCCTGCCAGATGAGTTATTTTTCAGTCAAACTGTGTGACTTCCCACACTTGCAGTTTTCCGTTTATTTGCATGTCTCCCTCTCCCTTCTGACATTGGTGGGTTTTTGGGAGGAAAGAAAAATGGCACCATGCAGTAGACCTAGCCCACCAAGGAGGGCACGTAGGACATTGAGCAGAAGCAGTGTTGAATGTATGCCTGCACCCAACCATTTTGGCTAGGAAAAAAATATTGCAGGTAGCTTGCACTGTATATCATTGATCTTGAGATCTCTCCTGGATTTAACCCCATGTTCCTAACCAGGGCTGGCCTTACAGCTGTTTGACCAATTTGGACAAACTGGGCACCACACTGGGGTGGCAAGCGGAATGCCTTTGGCCACAGATGTCACCTCACTCTGTAGTTGATGCTTCACATGGAATCTTCCATGCCAAGGCATTGCGAAAAGAAAGCATGGCAAGCAGAGCATTGTTGATAAATGACCCTCTGTTCCAGCCGGCCCCTGGATCCAATTGGCTTGAAATCCCCCCCCCCGAAGCACGTGGGGGTGACACTGCAGCCAGGTGCCTCCCTGCTACTGCTCATCTTGGTGAGTAAGAACCCCCCCCCCCACACACACACACAAATGTTTTGCATTGGGCCCCGCCACTCCAAAGGCTGGCCCTGTTCCCAACTTCCTGTTTGCTTGCCTGCCTGCTCCTGCCTAGTTGATTATTGCAATCCATTTTCCTGAACCTCTAGCAAGCCAAGCTGCTTATCATGCAGGCTTGATAAGTGGCATCACTTCTTGCCTTCCCTCCCAGGACTTCCTGGTCTTAACCATTATGGATGGCAACCTTCAGTCTCGAAAGACTATGGTATAAGCCTACAGCACCTGGTATTCTCAGGCGGTCTCCCATCCAAGTACTAACCAGGCTTGACCCTGCTTAGCTTCCGAGATCAGACAAGATCGGGAGATAGTGTTCAGTATAGGGAGATGGTTGGCAACCTTCAGTCTCAAAAGACTATGGTATAAGCCTACAGCACCTGGTATTCTCAGGCGGTCTCCCATCCAAGTTCTAACCAGGCCTGACCCTGCTTGGCTTCTGAGATCAGGCATGTGCAGGGTAATGATTACGCAAACAGACACATGCTGATGTGCAAATGTCATTTGATCCTATTGGCTGTGATGAACCATGTGGCTTTGTTTATGAGGGTCTGTAGTGCCATCACAGGCATTGTAGTGTTGTGACACTGCCCCCCCCCCCCAAGAATCACATGTCACCCCAGCCAGCATGGGTAAAGAAGGCTGAGGTCAATGACAGAAGAAGGAAAATGATGCGAAGAACAACATAAAAACATCATGAATATGTTTGCAGTGATTGCAGGGGATAGCCAAAAAAAACAGGAAATCCTTTTTGTCACAAAAAAATAATATGAAACGAGGCGTGCAGTCTTGCCTCAGCTCGCCTGTGTGTATTACAGGAATCACATTCACTCAGAGTGCATCTGATTCTCTCTAAATTAGAGTGATTTGGTCAGGCCTCGAGAAGCAAGAATTCTCTTCTGATCAAGATCAAGAAAATTTAGCAAAAACCAAAACCCGTACAGATGGGCCTGCATTATATCCATCTCTAGCTCCATTATAATCTCTCACTTTCTTGAGCACACAATTATTTCTGTTAAAGCAAAGAGCACTAAGATAACAAGCATGACTAAATTGATGCATTAACCCAGGGATTTCTTCTTCCTAAGAACAGCCCTGCTGGATCAGGCCAAAGGCTCAGCCAGTCCATTATTCTGTTTCCCACAGTGGCCAACCAGCTGCCTCTGGGAAGCGCATAGGCAAGAGAAAGAGAGAGGCAAACTTCTCTCCTGCTATGGCTCCACATTGCAGCTGGGATTTAGAGGCTGTTGCTGAACCTGGAGGTAGCACATAGCCATCGTGACTAGAGCCATAGATTACTCTTCTCCATGAATCCCCTTTGCAAGCCACCCAAACTAGTGGCCATCACCATATCATGCAACAACAAATACCAGACATTATGTGCTGTGTGTGGTACCAGTACTAGATAGTGCCATACCTGATGGCAGTGAATTCCACAAGTTAATTATGCCTTGTCCAAAGAAGCATTGCCTTGGCAGGACTTCTTTCAAGTACTTCCCTGACTGGTGCCTGCACTCTGGAAGGAACCTCATTAAGGGCGCAATCCTAACCCACTTTCTAGCACTGACATAAGGGCAATGCAGTTCCTAGGTAAGGAAACAAACATTCCCTTACTCTGAGGAGGCCTCCGTGAGTGCCCCCCAACTGCAGGATGTAGCACAAGCCCCATTGGCACAGCTATGCCAGTGCTGGAAAGTGGGTTAGGATTTGGGCCTAAATGTCAGTGCCTCTTTAGGTTTTTTTGTGCACCTCACTGTATCCAGTGGAATGAAATTCCAGGAAAACGCCCTTTAGAATCTTTTCCCAATCTCAGTTCCACTTACTATGCAGTTTCTGCCTTTGCATGAGAGCAGCAGCAAAAGTCCTTTGTACTGTTGTTTCCCATATTATTTTCAAAACCCAGCAATCATATTTGTGCTATGCTGGAACTGGAGAGCCGCATGCTGTACCAGGTGTAAGATTGACTTTGGCCGGCATTTCTGGACACTCAAAGAATGTCAGGAGTGCAGGTTATATTTTCAGCTTGGTGGTGGAACATAGACTGACTCTCCTTCCTGATCCCTTATGTGCCAAGATTCAAAATAGGGGTAGGTTTACCCTGGCTGTTGTCCAGTTCTGGCACTGGACAGAATAGTTCCATAACAAAGCATCCAGTTTTGGATGTGATGCCCTATCTATCAAAAACCAACAACAGCAAGCATTCATTCTGCTGATGATATACAACATGATCGCAGATAATAATATTGTCAAAAGCCCCCATTATGTGTTTGAGGGAAAAATAAACAACACAATGATTTCTTTCAGGTTGCAACATTGAACGTTGTAATTCTTCCTGGAATTTTTATGAACTCTGTCCTCAAATGATGGTAATGGAATGCTTTATGCCATGTCAGTGCAGCATTACCCTGTATTATTTATCTAACCAGAAATGTGCCTCAAATATTCATAAATTTGTCTTGTCCTAATTAAAGAGAGTAACAGTTATTTTTACTGGGCATCATTAAAAACTTATAGATACACATTCTCAGTAACTGAAACACTTGTTTCAAAAGAGTTAAACAGTTCCTGCGTGATACTGGAGTGTGTGTCACATGCATTAAATGAAAGATCAGTCCTCTACATCAATATTGCACCAGTACACCTACACAAAGAAAAACAGCCCTTGTTGTAGAATTATGGAGAATACTTATGCTTTACACTTGGGAGGGAATGGGTGGCCCAATCCTGAGATTTCCAGTGCCCAGTGGAGTGTGGCACCAAAGCAGTTACCATTGTATCCAATGAGTTCTAGGAAGCAGCCAGAGGTCTCTTTGGGGGAAGGAGACTTTCATCCCCTTTTCCCAGGGAAAGCCCCAAGCCCCGCAATGGGGTTTCTGAAGTCTGCACCAGCTATTTTGCCAGTGCTGACTTGAGAGACTCCATGTAAGGCCTTCCGGCCCAACAGAGTTTAGGATTTGGCAAAGCAAAGCTCTGTCAGTCCCACCCCCCTCCTTCTTGGTTACTCTCCTGTATTGGAATTGCAGAAGATCTGGCGAGGAGGTAGATGTGGTGTCAGCAATGGCCCCTATAAGGGGAAGGCCTGGGCATCCAGCAGAGTGTGCTGCACAGCTGCAGCCACTTGAAGGCAATAGGGCCCTCAGGAATATAAGGAGCACCTGAGGCAGGCAGGGTTTGTGGGTTGTAGAAGGAGTGCAGGTTGGAAAGGAGATTGACTGGTTTTAGTGACTTTGGAATCTGACCTTGGACTGTGACTTGGTGTATGGACTTTGACTTGGATACCCTGACTGATTTGACTGACTTACCTGGAACCTGACCTCGGACTGTAACTTGGCTTATTGGCTCTGGACTCTGATTTGGCAACTCTCATTGATTGGACTGGTTTACTTGGAATCTGTGGACTGGAACTGGACTCTGACTTTTGCTTGCTGCACTGGTGAGTTTCACAAGGGAAACTAATCAGCCTTAAGCGAGCATGAGGCCCAGTGGATTGGAATTTGGCAGAACATCTCCCCATCCCACCCTCATTCCACCCTCCCCCACCCCTCAGAGGCCACTCCAAGGCCCAGTGGTTCCACTTACCCCCAGCAGCAGTGCATCCTCTTCCTGCTGGCACTGGGCCCGGTGCATGACTGGTGCGGACTCAGTGCCACACAGCGCATGGGCTCAGTGCTGGCCCTGGCCCTGAGAAGCAGGTCCATGCATGGCAAGTAGCGGCACATCCAACAGTGTTTTAGCACAATTGTGCTAGTTTGCCATTGTGCTTGAAGTTTTTGTATGGAGCATTCATTTATTCGGACTACAACCTGCAGTCTTAAGTGGTACAGTCTATCAAGAGATACAACATGTGGTTGTGTTGATCATACACATCTGATCTTCACCATCCAACTGGTGGCTGCCAGATACAGATGTAGAGAACACTGGTTTAAACCAGGGGTCTCCAAACTTTTTGGCCAGGGGGCCGCATCAAATATCTGGCGTGGTGTGGATGGCCGGAAAAAAAAAATTTAAGTATAAAATTTAAATAAATAAATTAGAGATGGAACTTAGATGAGTGAATAAATGAATGAATGGGCTCATTCATTCAACTTCTCTGGCCCTCAGAACACCCTCCAGACACAATCAGAGCACAGTTCTGGTCATGTTCAGTTGAGTGGGTCAGAGGCTTTCAGGGGACAAGAAATTGGCCACAGGCCAGAAAGATGCTTGCTGCGGGCTGCATCTGGCCCCCAGGCCGGGGTTTGGAGACCCCTGGTTTAAACCATTAATGTTGAAGTCTGAATCTATCCGCTGGCAGTTGGCTAAGAGTACAGGGTTGTTTTACATGCTGTTTGTGAGAGTTGGTCAGTTGTTAGGTTGGTTGACTGGTAGCTGCCAAGAAAAAAATGTCGTTTTGACCTCTACTTCTTGGTCCAGATGAGGTGCACCCTGGGAGGAGAGCTTTATGGAGAAACATGCCCTGCAACAGTAATTTCCTACTTCTCCCTGGGATCTCCCACTTCACACCATAACACACATCCTGGAATTTGCCTGCCAACCTTTTATCTTCTCCTTCCCACACTGTATTCCATATGTATTGTTTTTCCACATTACAAATTGAGCTTGTCTTCAGTTGATTCCCTGATTTGTGAACACATCCTTCAGTATGTCCCCTGATACTCAGATATTATCATGAAGCTTTTAGCAATCTGATCTTCTGCCATATTTGAGCGCTCAGGTTACCCAGTATCCAGTGATTTACGGTTTCCATAAACCTCAAAAGGGATGTCTCTGAAACCATTCTGAAAACAGATATGCAGAATGCGGGGGAATTGAGCAGGGAGGGCAGCTATTAAAAGAAAATTTGCTTTAAAAACTAGTCTCCCCCAGAGTGTCAATAACAGCAACTGCCCCTCATAGTTTCTGTTTTCTGGTCACTCACTGCCTCAGTCTTGCTCTATTGTTTTTGTCTGTCTGTCTGTCTGTCTTTGGGAATACCTTGTTAAAATTTGCTATAGTTGTCTTAAGGGTTCAGTTTCCTCTCCAGGACCTCTAAGTAGAGAGATCTCTGAGTAGAGCGCAGATGCATCTTTATATGGATGTTGTGCATTAGATAAGATGCATTCAGGTTCTACTCAGAGATCTCTCTTTTTAAAGATCCTGGATTCACTTGCGTGAACCTTAAGGTAACCACCTAGTGCTGAGTCTGCCATTTTCATATTTGCATGCGCACCAGACTCCTTCTGAATTGATAATGGAATGCGTGACCATGATTTTTTCCTTGGATCATGAAAAGAATAAATGACTGCTTGGACATTAAACCAGTGCAGGATGGTCTTTTGCAGGGGTGCTCAAACTTTCAACTTTAGGGATGCTGGACCTTTAACAAGTGTATAGAAGAGAGAATTGCAGCAGGTGCAACTTGTCATCCCACAGATGACAAGCTGCACCTGCTGAAATTCTCTCTTCTATACACTTGTTAAAGGTCCAGCATCCCTAAAGTTGAAAGTTTGAGCACCCCTGGTCTATTGCATAGTATGTGAACATAGCAGCTAAAGCAAAGCAGAGTGTTGGGAATGCACAATTTGTGTGTGTGTGTGTGTGTGAGAGAGAGAGAGAGCGCAACTCGGTGACTTTCAGTACAATCATTGGGGTACTCTTAGCTTAGGTCTGGCACAGAAATTATTTTGATCCAAAGGGATGGTGCACATCTTCCAAATATTTATTAGCGACAGCAACAGAAGTTTCACTCTTTTCATCTCTGTGTGAAATTATGGAAAGTACATAGTAACTACCGTCATTCCCTTCAATGTTGATGGCACTTCCCATGAAGTGAAAGGACTGGTTCCAGCCTTGAAGGATCAAGAGATTACAACCAAGAGATCATCACAAGGGAGGTAACAGAAGGGAGGAATGGAGATGGAGGTTGGAGTAGGGTAATGGGACTTTCTCCAAGGAAAGTAGATGCTGTGGGCCCCCATGATAGTCTGTGTGCCTGCCTTTTACAGTACACTCCCCAGTACCAGTGGTTGGCAACCTTCAGTCTTGAAAGACTATGGTATAAGCCTACAGCACCCGGTATTCCCAGGCGGTCTCCCATCCAAGTACTAACCAGGCCTGACCCTGCTTAGCTTCCGAGATCAGACGAGATCAGGCATGTGCAGGGTAACAGTAGGATATGAATGTTGTGTCCCATTCCATTGCGTCCCATTCTGTGTACTTTCTGTCCCAGGGTCTTCTCTTCCTGGCACTGAAAGAAGAGCAACCACCTGCATCCAATTGAGCTGTGTCACTCATTCCTTAAGTTGCTGCTGGTTCTCTGGCTTACAGTTTGACAGACGCACCACGGTTTGGAGAGGTAGCATTCTCCATAAAGAAGCTGTGAGCAGCTTCCACTCACTTGCATGCAACATCACACCTCTATGTAGAAGGCAGAGATTTGTCTGCAACAGGAATAAGACCACTCCTTACCCACTGCTACGCCAAGCTGCGGGTGGCGCTTTCCCCCTTTCAGTCAAAAGCTTCACACAGATAAAAAGGGGCAAGGGACTTTGAGAAATAAAACTCTGAGGCCTACTGATAGGGGCACTGGCTGCTGAGCATTGTTGCTTATAAAAGCACATCATGTCCTTTCTGCCTAGGCTTTCTTGCCTGACCCCCTACCAAGGGGAATTATTATACTCCCCTTCCTTCGATGCCCTCCTCTCCATTTCATTACCTGTAATGGTTATTAATGGCTGCTTCTTCGTCATAGAGACTGCTTCCATGTAGAGAGCTTGATTGCAAGGAAAGTGGCTGGCCTTGCATTTCTTGTTAACAAAGGTGTGCAATTTATGAACTTGAGAGAGAGAGAGAGACACAGAGAGAGAAGCTAGCAGTGGTTTCCTTAGCCTTCAGTCAAATATAGCTAGCAGCATTGTAACTTACTCAAGGCCATTTTGCATTGCTGGCTTGGGCTTGGAAAGAGGCAAGGAGCTTTTCCTTTCTGCTTGGAAAGAGACAAGGAGGTCTGGTCTAGAGGGTAGAGCCTCCGTCTGCCTGAAGATAACATCCACAAGGTCGCCAGTTCGAGGCCACCGGCACCGTGCGACCTTGGAGCAGCTGACAAGCTGAAGCCAAGCAATTCCATCTGCTCTGAGTGTGGGAGGAGGGAGGCCAGAATGTGAAGCCAGATCGGAATGAAGCACCTTGAATGTAGTTGTTCTTGAAAGAAAGAACCTTCTTTCAAATTGTAAAAATCCCTATTTAATAAGGGATTTAATAAAGCCTGCCTGTGTAAACCGCCTTGAATAAAGTCTTGAATAAAGACCAAGAAAGGCGGTATATAAATACCTATTATTATTATTATTTCCTTCCTTGGATGAAGAAAAATAAGTTCACACGGGGCCTTAGTCCACCTGTCCGTGTTAAAAGGAGTCAAGCTTTGAAGCAAGCATTGGCTTCACCTGCCAACTCAGTTGTATGACAAGCAAACGGTTCTCACACTCTTTCCACACTACTGTGTACAACAGCAAAAGCATTGCAAAGCTTCCACCATTCTCCCCAACCCACCAAGTATGAACAGCAATAGAAGTAAATTTAAGTATTTCCATTATGCATTTTGTCTTCCCAGTCCTGTTTGACTGAAGTAAATAAGGGTTAAACTCCAGCAGAGCCTTGGTTTTCTGTTCACAATGGGGTTTGCATAGGCATGTGAATACATTTCTGGCTTAAAGAGACTTTTGCCAGTGGTTTGGCCATGTGGAAGGAAGCAGTGAACTGACAGTAGCATCATCAGAGAATGTTGGAGTTAGAAGGATCTTGGATACCATCTAGTCCAACCCCCTGCTCAATGCAGGCGACTGGCCAGTCCTTTGAGCCTCAGAGAGTAAATCTCCACTTCTTCTTTGTGACAACCTTAAGAAATTTGAAAATGGCTATCATATCTCCATCACATGCTCCAAGCCATGATGGGTATGTGCAACCACCTGGTCCTAGAAGTTGGCTATCTCTGAATGCCAGATGCAAGGCAGTACAGGATATAGCAGAGATTCCCAAAGTGTGTGCTGTGACACCCTGCAGTATTGTGAGGCATTTGCCAGGGTGGTGCAGGCCTCCCACTGCCACGGCAGGGAGACCACACTGCCACTTCAAGCAGTGGTAGGAGGCTCCGCACAGCAGGCAGAGCTGCAGCGTACAAGAGCCACACACACAGAAGGGGGCTCCCACCGGCCCTGACACTCTTACCACTGCTTGAAGTGGTGTACAGTGTCTCCACATCCAGAAGTAAGTGGGGCTGATGTCATCCCCAGTCACTTCTGGGATCCATGCACTGTTTCTGCAGTGCTGGGAGCGTCGCAGAGGCAGTGTTTTTGGGAAACACTGGGATGCAGGTATCTTGTTATCTTGTGCGCTCTCTGAGGCATTTGGTGGGCTACTGTGAGACACCAGAAGCTGGACTAGGTGGGCCTTTGGTCCCATCCAGCAGGGTCCTCCTTATGTTCTTATCCCCCTTAGGCTCCTCTTGTTCAGGTTAAACATATCAAGCTCTTTAACCATCCCCCACAGGACTTGATTTCCAGACTCCTCCTTGCCCTCCTCTGGGATCAGAGGCACTGCTGGGGAATAGGAAGAAAATCCCTGCCATCAGAATTGAGTTCCTGAGTCTCCAGTTGCCTGTTCCCAGTGCCTGGAAGGCTGCTATGTATTATATCAGGCTGCCTGCATAGAGCCCCCGGGGAATTGTAGTTTCCCAAAACAAAGTGCAATGCCTGGTCCTTTCAAGGACACTGAGCACACCCTCCAAAGGGAGAAGAGAGGCAGCTCTATCAGACCAAATTGATAACAGCTGTTTTCTCTTTAAAAGGCTACAGGGAGGGAAAAATTATGACTACTCTGAACCAGCTGAGAAATAGGTGAACTGACCTTAACTTAATTAAGACTGATCTCAGAATTTATCTACTGGTGAGAAATTTCCTTGCCACCTCTAAAAGACACTTGACCTTCTGTGAGTCTAAATTTAATGGCAGGTACATTTCGGGAAAAATTTACAGGCATGCTGTGAGTCTTTGCGGAGCTTACCACCTTCCAGGGTCACAGAGTCATAGATGGTTGCAGGGTTTTAAACAGCAGCAGGTCACTTGCTCTGAACTCTGATGATATTGGTAGCTGCATGCGATGAGCTAAGGGTCACGGCAGGGCACAGGAACATCACTCCAAGGTAGGAGGAGAAAGGCAGAGAGTTTTTCCTTCCAAACCCTCCTGCTTTGCATAGTTAGCAAGGTGCAAGCAAGGTCAGTAAAGGAAGAAATTAATCCCCGTCTGTGAAGCACTGTGGCCTGCCTTGGCACAGCGTGAGCTGCGCAGAAGTGAAGGCAGCCGAAACAGCAGCAGAGATACCTGGTGGTGACATCATCACCAGGTATAGAGGATGCTTCTCGTTATTTATTAAAATGTCCTTCATACGACCTTCCCAGATCTAAATACCCAATATTATTTCCTTGTTCCAAGAAAGATCCATCTCAGCCCTGATTTGCTGGTTCCTTGCTGACTCAGACTCTGATGTCACCTATGAAGTGGCTAGCTTTGCGCTTGTGGCAAAGAAAATCCGTGCCAATTTCCTGTTGTCTAAATCTTAAATTTTCCTGTTCTCCTTATTAGCTGGTTAAGATCTTGAAAATTACTGAAGCTTGTTCCATTTCGGAACCATTTTAACATTTTATGCTCTTATCCTACGTTGGGTTTTAATGCGCTCAGTTTTATTTGATGTGTCTGGAGGGTTGAACCACTATTGCCTGTTTCATATGTGCTTATGTGTTCTTATATTGTAATGACCAATTGGTTATATAATAAAAAATTTCTCACATCATCACCAGGCACTACCAAGTCAGCAGTGATTGATAGCTCTCTAGGTGCTCTTCAGCAGGGGTTGATGATGAAGGATGGTATCAAAGGGCAGAAGAGGAGAGGGCCAGGAGGAGGAGAGACAATGGAAAGAAGAAAGTGGGTGGGTGGAGAGGAGAGGGCTTTTCCATCCTGGTGGGAAGTCTTAATTATGGAACCTATTCCTTTATCTTCTGTCATATGAAATGTGTTACATGTTATACTCTCACCCCTGGGGTGTGGAACTTCCCCAGTGGGATGCAGGGGGTGCCACAACACCATCCCACAGCTGCTTAGGACAACAGGGGAATCAAAGTCACGTGGAATATCTCCATCCTTTCCATGAAGTCTTCAGCACCATGTCTTAATCTCTATTCCCTACTTGTATAACAATTGCCAATTCTTCCTCTGCCTTCCCCATCTCCATTTCCCTTCCCTTCCTCTATTGTTACCATGTGTAAGATTGTAAGTCTCTTGGGTCAGGTGTCTGTCTTCTCATTCTGTGTCAAATGACATGTCCCGTGAGGCCGCCACAACCACCACTACCATCACCCAACAACAACCATCGCCCCCCCAACAACTACGCAACAACCACAACAACATGAGGAAGAAGAGGAGGAAGTAGAAACACTGCCAAAGAGGAGATTTGGAAATTATTTTGCTCAGTGCCTCAGAATACTCTGGGCAGAAGTCACTGCTGCCTTTTACACCCAAGCAAAATCAGCAGACATTGGATCCAAGCTAAGATTCCTTTCCAGAGGCCTTAACTAGCCCTTCCTTTTACCTTTTGCACTGCATTAACCTGGATTCATTCCCCTCCTGTTCTGTACTTGATTGGAACTGCTTCTTCCCCCCCCCCCCCCGCCCCAGCCTTAATGGAAAGTGAGTAGTGCATGTCCAACAGTGTGTGATTCTAGATGAGAGATTGTCTGCTATACTCCACCTGCCTGTCCACACCACTGTCAGCTTCTGTCAGCATCTTGGCACTCGGGAAGCAAAAGGCCCCAGCACACAACAGAGATGAGAAATAGGAGCAACAATATTGATAGATCAAATCAGGCCCAGTGGTGAAATTAAGTCTCTTGTATGGGGGTTGATCAAGTGCAAATTGCTCCAAAGGCTGAGCTTTCCACTTCACTCTCTGCTGCCATCAGAAACTATGGAGTCAATACTGCCAACAAGGATAAACAGGTTTCCAACATAACTGTTTATCAGCTGTCCAAAGGAGTGTGGAAATATTGCAAGTGTTGATCTGTTCATTGTGCTACTGGGGCCAGGGGGCAGAGGATGGACACCTGAGGTAATGGCTGCCATCTCGTGATGTATATGGTGGTGTTGGCTGATCAGGGGATGTTGGAAACTCAGATCAGATGGCTCAAGGCCTTGGAACATGGTGCTTAATTTGATTTGGGACTTCACTCATTTCTTTTTTTTTTCAGTTGTTTTTTTTTTTTTCAGTGAAAGTTCTCTGAGCAGCCTGGGATCACAGAAGGAACACATGGGAAAAAATCTTCTGAGAATATACAGAGCACCTTTCCACCATTCAATATATATATACTGGCTATCAAATGGTTTAGAATCTAGACTCCGTTGCTGTGAAAAAGTGATCCTGTAGCCTGTTCAGACACTTTTGATGAATGAGTTTGGAGACATTTTAGGTGGGGAGGAAAATGTCTGTGGGGAGTGCAGTCCTGTGGGGAGACCTGAGTTCAGCTCTTTCTCTTACCTACCTCTGTTGTGCTTTCATTGCCTCCCACCTCTCCTTTTTGCAATGAATTGGGTATCATCCAACCTGGATTGTGCTTTTGGTTTGCCTCTCATGTACCAGCTGAAGGATCATGAGCTCCCTCAAAGAATCCTGAGTCCTTTGCATGGTTCATGGGCATGAGATGCAGAACCATTGCTGAAACTAAGCAGGTTTCAGTCTAACAAGCGTCTGGCTGGAGCAGCCATTTTCAACCTTTTTCAGCTCATGGCACACTGACAAGGCACTAAAGTTGTCATAAGAACATAAGAACAGCCCCACTGGATCAGGCCATAGGCCTATCTAGTCCAGCTTCCTGTATCTCACAGCGGCCCACCAAATGCCCCAGGGAGCACACCAGATAACAAAAGACCTCATCCTGGTGCCCTCCCTTGCATCTGTAGTGTCAAGTAGTGTCAAGGCACGCTACTACCTTTTAATTACATTATTATGTTACAATTTAATTAATATAACTAAGGGCACAAGCCTAACCAGGTCTACTCAGAAGTAAGTCCTATTTTGTTCAATGGGGCTTACTCTCAGGAAAGTGTGGTTAGGATGGCAGCCTTAGATCACATGATATTGAAAGAAATTCCCCAGAAGCTTGGAGAGGGAGGTGTATGTGGTTTCTGGAAAGGTTTTGAAGCAGGTCTGTTCGAACTGTTATCAGTTGATATGCTCTGATATGCCAGGATGTGGCAAAGAGAGATGAGACTGAGCACACTGGAGAAACAGAAATGTGCTGTGAGGGACAGTGAGGAGATGTGGCTGAAACAAGTGCAGGATTCACTGGGGTGGGGGAGAGAGAGAGAGAGAATGGGAGGCACCCTCTGAACTTTGGAAGGTGGTGAAGAGGGAGGGGGCAGAAAGAGAGGGGTTAAGTGCAATTATGATGGGGGATGTGTGTGCAGGAGGGGAGGAGGTGGGGTGGGGGGAAGAAAAGCATCACTTGCCTGCTCATTTATTCAAGAAAGAATGCAACCAAGCCTCTGTACCTCTACTCAGAAATAAGCCCCATTATAGTCAATGGGGCTTACTCCTAGGTAAGTGTGGATAGGATTGTGGCCCAGCGCCCTTCCTGCCAAAGCCTTGCCAGGGGAGGCAAAGCAGGCTGGGTCACTTTGGGGCATTGCAGACAAGGAAAAGGGTCTCTCCAATCCTTTCCAGCCAGCTGCTTCTGGCTCCTACTGCTTCCACCTTCAGGCTCGCTCTCGCTGCTCGCCCTCACTCCCTCCACTTTCCGCCTGCTGGGAGCTCTTCCAGGCTTCTCTAGCTGCCTGCCCAATCAGCGCGGGGGGCAGGCACCAGCAACAGCAGGAGTGTTCAAGCCCCTGCGCGGCTGCCCCTTTCTCTCCTGCTGCCGTGCGAGGCTCCAAGCCGCCGCTTCTCCCCCGCGCGCAGTTGCTGCTGCCGCCGCCGCCTGACTCCTTGGACCCGCGGCACACCTGAGGCACACCAGTGTGCCACGTCACAACGGTTGAAAACCACTGAGCTGGAGGCTGCTTGCATGCGCTGCCTTGGGCACCCCAAACAGAAGGCAGTGTGTAGAGATAACAACATGAGATTGTAGTTTGATGAGGGTGAGGAGCAGGGCCAGCTTTTAGGCGATTGAGGCCATGCATCGCGGGGGCCCCATCCTGCCCTTCTGCCCACTGCTGCTTCCAATTGATGTGCAATTGGTGCCATGCAGGTGGCAGCATGTGCACCTCAATCTTTCCCCACCCTTGAAGCCCTGAGCACCATCCTCCCCCCCCCCCCCAACTTGCTCTGGAGCAGGCTGCTGCAGACAGGGCAGCAACAGGCAAGCGTTGGGGAGTGCTATGGGCTGGATGCGCACCGTACCACTAAAAGTACAAGAGTCATATCCACCTGCACAGAAGTAACAGATTTATTTTTTTTCTTGGTCCGGCTCCATTCAAGCTAAGAGCTAAAAAATTAGTAGAGGGGCCCCACAAAATTAGAGGGGGTGCTGCAAAAGTGTTTCCAATTGGACCCTGCAGCTCCTACAGTCAGGCCTGATAATGAGAACTCTCTGTGAAAGTTCCCAGAATCACAGTTTGCAGAGTCTCCTTGGGGTGAAGGAATGTCTGTTAAACTCGCTGAAGTTTTTTCATGCAGATGTGCCCTTTGGCTTTCAGGTACCTCGGAGGGAGGTTTTGCTTCTGGTTAACAGCAATTCCTCCACAGTGTGAGCTTTTGCTGGGGTGATGTCATCTGGTTGCTTCAGTCACAACCCTGCTGTCCTCTCCTGGCAACTAAAGCCTTCGGATGAGCTGGGGGGGGAGGGAGAGAGAGACACAGAATAGTCCATCTCTTTTATTCTGCACTGAATGCTGGCCATGATTCAAGTCTTTTGAGCTGACATTTAGTGTCTGAAAACCCAGCTGTTAGTCTGATACTATCAACTAGGGACATATCTGTGTGCTTGCTGATGACTGCAATGGTGTTGGTGTCAGGCTCTCAGAACAAAGAGATCACACATCTTCAAACTCCACAGTCACCATTTGGGACCAGACATGTGCAAGGTATAGGGGTTACCTCACTTTTATGAAGCACAGGTTTAACCAGGAAAGCCCCCGTTGACAGTAATTTTGAAGAGGGGGCCTATTTCAAATTGAGCAGATACTGAAGAGCCACTGACATTGACTCCATCCACAGATTCACTACAGCTCCAGCTGATTCTTTTTATTCTGGTAAAAGGCTCTTTTTATTGTGGTGAGTAGTAGTAATGTTAACGATTACATTAGGGCAAGGTTCCTTTAGCAAAACATGGGTCGACATTAATGTGATGATGTGCAGAATTCTCCCCTTACTGTTTACTCACATTCCCCTGCCTCTGCTCACATATAGGAGTGAGTGACTGAGGGCACAATCCTAACTGCATCCTGGGCTGGCACAAGTTCAAATCCCCACTCAGCCATGAAGCGTCCTGGGTGACATTGGGCCAGTCATGATCTCTCAGCCTCACCTACCTCACAAGGTTGTCGCAAGGGCAAAAGGAAGGGAGAAACCATGTATATCATACTGAACTCCTTGCAGGAAGGGTGGTATAAAAATGTAAATAAATAAATAAATAAATAATATGCACTAAATCCGGGATGTCAAACTTGTTTCATACAGTGGGACAAATAGCATTAGTGATGCCAGGAACTCCTTAGCGGGGGTTCCATTCCAGAACCCTCAGCGGATTAAAAAAAGATCAATAAATACCAAATCAGTGGAAAAAATAGCTTTAAAGACCCACTTCCAGTTTTCTTGCTATTCCATCATTGCCCCAGAATGCATTGGTAGAGATGCTATACTGTGCTCAACCAGTATAGCATTCTGTATTGATGCATTCTGGGGTGACAATGGAAGAGCAAGAAGCCCAGAAGTAGTTCTTTAAAGCTATCTTCAACCCTAAGAGGCTTGCAACAAATGCAGTTTAATACCGCAAAGGTAGGAAATGGGATTGTGGTGCTTTTTTCCCTTGTGACAAGGCATTTAAAGGTGGAGTCCAGTATCAGTGGTGAGTCAAATCAGTGGATGTCAAATCAGTGGATAACGAGGCACGACCTATATTTTCAAGATATATTTTCAAGATAATTGGAGAGCCCAATTATCATGCAGGCCGCTCTTTCAGCAGTGACACCTCAGCACAGCACAGCAGCTTGAGAGCAGCTCATAGTGGTGTTAGGAGAGTTCAAGGACTGGATAAAGAGTTTCTGCGGGCCACAACAATCTCCCCCCCCCCCGGGCCTTGTGTTGATACTCTTACACGAAGGGCGCAATCCTAACCAACTTTCCAGCACTGACTTAGCTGCAGTGCAGCCCCCAAGGTAAGGTAACAAACATGCCCTTAGCTTGAGGAGGCCCCCTTGACTACCTCCCCACTGCAGGATGCGGTGCGCACCACATTGGCACAGCTGGTTGGCACCACATTGGCACAACTGGCAAAGTTGGTTAGGATTGCGCCCTAAGTGTTCAAGACTGCTTCTGAACATCCCCACTTTCCTAGCCTCTGTGGTCCTGCAAACCAAGTTAAATTCTACCAGATCCACATATCCATTCCCACTGAAGATGTTCCTGCTTTGAATTACACAGGCACAGATAACCTCCCTTGCAGACTGCCTCTAATTGATGAGTCTGATCCCTGCTTGGTCTTCCAAATCTCTTTGTTACTATAGTTTCCAGCATTTAGCAAGCCATTAGCAGGCTCTGAAGTATCCGGAGATAACAGTGACTGGGACAACTTGGGCAGAAGGAGGAGGATAGCATCTCTCTGTCAGGATAAAAGAGAACCTATGATACAAAGAAGGGACTCATTATCCCCTGTGGAGACATTATTCTCCAGTAGTGGCCACTCTTTAGAATCACCATTAGGACAATTCCTTGTATTGCTTTGCTTTCTGCAACAAAAACGAAGTAAGAGAAAGGGAAGATGTTGCTTAGCAACTCTCCTCTTCTTCAACATTGCAGAGATACCAGAGTAAAATGATATGAAAAGTTGGGAAGGGATTCTTTTCTGTTTCTTTCCCCAAAGACAACTATATTTTGGTTGAAGTGGCTTAGGGGGAAAAAGGGGGATTGCTCCTTAGACCGGAACAGCCTCCCTTCTCCAGTGATCCTTCTCTTTCATAGACAACCTCAAGAGATCTTCCTGAGTCAAATCCTTTCCTGGGCCAATGTACTCTCCCCTGACCCACTATTTCTTCACTGATATCTGAGCCCATCCTCAGGGACGGTCTTGAGAGCTGCAAGGCTTTGAGATGCAACTGTATTTTGCAGGGTGCCCTACTCATCAGGACACATGGCAGGTGTGCCCAGAGCTGGTGGCTTCTGACACAAAGTGTGGCATCCGGAAGTAGGTGGCGTGATGCGATGATGTCACCACGAACTACTTCTGGGGGCCATTTTGGGCCAAAGGGATACAAGAGGGAGGCAGGAGGGCCAATGAGCTGCACTCACCACACCAGCCTCATGAGTGTCAGCGGACAAGTGGGGTTCTAGCTGCAGAGGGTATGATCCACCCTAGTGCAGGGGGGGCCCTCATGCACAGGGCCCAATTGGGTCCAATCTCCCTGGGCCTGGCCGTGCCCCTTTCCATTACCAACTATCATCAGCTCTCTGTCCACTCTTTTGGCTCTTTTGTTAGGAACTGTGCACCAAATTTGACTAGGCAAAACCTGCTTCCTGGTTTGGTCATTCAGAAGGAATGCTGCTCATGGGTAATCAAGGGTAGCTGGGAATGCATGTTGTATACCCACTTATGGAACTGAAGGGAATAACTTCCTGTCTGGCCAGAGAGAGAGAAAGAAGCTGAAAGTTTTGGGGCTAGCTGGCAAGAAGCATTCAAGCGGGGGCTATAGTGTTTTTTTGAGGGGAGGGGGGCTTATGCTCTTTCAAAATTTGTACCTCCTGTTTTGTATACCTGCTTGCTTCTCTCCTTCCTGTGGTTCAAGTTGTATATTTGAAAAGGAATTACCCCTCCCCCAAGGGAAAAACAAACACATAAGCCTAAAATTTTCTCTTGAAAAAGAAACCAGCCTAGACAGTTTTAAAAAAAGAAAGCTGCTCCTAAAATTTCCTATCACTCATGGAAGTGGCAAGCGTGACACAGTATAATGGAGATGGTGCCACTTTTAGCCCTACTTCCACAGTTCCTTTGGTGTCCACTTGGAGTATTGTGTCCAGTTCTGGTCACCGCATCTCAAAAAAGACATAGTGGAAATGGAAAAGGTGCAAAAGAGAGCGACTCAGATGATTACGGGGCTGGGGCACCTTCCTTATGAGGAAAGGCTACGGCGTTTGGGCCTCTTCAGCCTAGAAAAGAGACGCCTGAGGGGGGACATGATTGAGACATACAAAATCATGCAGGGTATGGACAGAGTGGATAGAGAGATGCTCTTTACACTCTCACATAACACCAGAACCAGGGGACATCCACTCAAATTGAGTGTTGGGAGAGTTAGAACAGACAAAAGAAAATATTTCAGCATGTGGTTGGTCTGTGGAACTCCTTGCCACAGGATGTGGTGATGGCGTTTAGCCTGGATGCCTTTAAAAGGGGATTGGACAAGTTTCTGGAGGAAAAATCCATTACGGGGTACAAGCCATGATGTGTATACGCAACCTCCTGTTTTTAGAAATGGGCTATGTCAGAAGGCCAGATGCAAGGGAGGGCACCAGGATGAGGTCTGTTGTTATCTGGTGTGCTCCCTGGGGCATTTGGTGGGCCGCTGTGAGATACAGGAAGCTGGACTAGATAGGCCTATGGCCTGATCCAGTGGGGCTGTTCTTATATTCTTATGATTCTTTTAATTGTCATCTTCCACATAGGGCACAACCCTAACCAGGTCTACTCAGAAGTAAGTCCTAATTTGTTCAATGGGGCTTACTCCCAGGAAAGTGTGGTTAGGATTGCAGCCTTAGTCTGCAAAGCTTTTGATGTTTGGTTTCAGAGGATAATGGATCTTCCCTTCAGAGTTGTGTTTTTCATGTTTCTGCTGTGGACAAGGGGTGGCTACAGTCAGCAGGACTTGTTGGTGCATCCTCCTTATATTGCTTTGCCAAAGGGGCCAAAATACTTGCCCACACTCTAGCAACCAGTGACCATCTCAGCAGGCTGAGCACCAGTAGTCCAGCTGATTCTGCATTGAAAAGCCATTTTGGAGCGACAATCAATCATGGTTTGTCTCCATTCTCTTACAACCTTTGGTTGGCAACCTTCAGTCTTAAAAGACTATGGTATAAGCCTACAGCATCCGGTATTCCCAGGCGGTCTCCCATCCAAGTACTAACAAGGCCTGACCCTGCTTAGCTTCTAAGATCAGACAAAATCAGGCATGTGCAGGGTAACCTTACAAACTTTGGAATGTCAGAAAAGGAAAGGCACAAGCTATTGACTCACTCCTTCAGTCTAGTCGCGGTCTAGAGAAGACCAGGACAAGGGAGCATTTGCTACAGCTTCATGTGAGCCTAGCCTTCAAATAGGGAGACAGGGCTTCTTTTGTCTGGCATTCCTGCTGATGTGACTGTGCATTCCTGCCAGCCCTGTCTGTTTTGGTGAAGAACATGAAATCAATCTCCCCTTGCTGAAGAGAATGAGAGAAACTGCTAAAATCTAACAAAAGAAGGCAATTTGTGATTGCAGTCTTCCAGGAGATTTGAAAGACTAGCTTTCCAGTGTCTGATGAAAGACAATTCAAGGAAAGACATCTCCAATTTGCTTTGCAGATTGCAAAAAGGAAAGTGCTTTGTTCATGCATCTACTGTACAGCTGTACCTCTTTAACACAATAATGAACTCTGTAGCTATATTCTCACTATGCATATTAGCTGCCAGTGTGTTTTGTATATGCCCATAATAGCCAGGGATATATAAGTCATATTTCCATGAAAAAGTACAGAATGCAGTGCTGGGAACCAAAGCTTCCTGTGAATCTCAACTGTTAAGAGTAATCATGTTCCTCTTAGTCCTTATGGCTGTGAAGCATGTGGGCAACACCTGCTGAAATCTCAGGAGTCAGACAGATGCTGTCTGTTTTGAAGGCACCGTGATGAAGCTAAGCAGGTCTGAGTCCAGACAGTGCATGGCTGGTAGACTGCCTGGTGACCTCATGTGCATTGCCTTGAGTTTTGATACTGGGGCAAGGCAGGATATAATAAAGAGACTTGTTCAAAATAGCAACCACTACAGAATGATGCAAACCAATTCTGTAAGCTGGCCCCCAGCTTACATAGTTTATACAGAACACAAAATTCTTGGTGCAGAATTTGAATGGCCTGGGCCCACAACTTACAGCACTGTGCATGCAACAGTAATAATACCTAATCAGATATATCACTAAGGCTGAAGTCCTAGATACACATTCAAGGGAGTAAGTTCCATTGTGTTAACATTTCTTTCTTTTGAGTAGACATGTGTAGGATTGCCCTGTACCACTGCATCAAATTAGAATCACTTCTAGCCACAGTTGCTTTAGGACAGGGGTGGGCAAACTTTCAACTTTAGGGAATCCTGGACTTTTAACGATTGTATGGAAGAGGGAAGTTCAGCAGGTGTAGCTTGACATCTTGTCAAATTCTCTCTCCTACACAACTGTTAGGTCTAGGATCCCTAAAGTTGAAAGTTTACCCATCCCTGCTTTAGGACAAGAAGCCCCTTCATTTTGAGTGAAGCAATGCTACATGCAGGAATTTTCATTCTGATGCTGATGCCTCCTCCCAAAAGGAGATATTATGCAAACTGAGAACTCACCATCCCTTAAACCAGGGTTGCTCAAACTTTCAACTTTAGGGATGCTGGACCTTTAACAAGTGTATAGAAGAGAGAATTTCAGCAGGTGCAACTTGTCATCCCACAAATGACAAGCTACACCTGCTGAAATTATCTCTCCAACACAATTTTAAAGGTCCAGGGTCCCTAAAGTTGAAAGTTTGAGCACCCCTGCCTTAAACCTATGTGTGCACTGCCACAAGCCACTGTAGACAGAGAGTAAGATGATATTGCACATACACCATTGTTTCCATCTTCCAAAATGCTGTGCATGCTACTTCCCTCTCCACCCTATCTAGCGTGCTGAGAATATTGAAATGGGTCGCGTTTGAGCTATTAAAACTGTGATCTCTTGGTTCACCGAAACTTTGCTGCCAAACAATCTATAACAAACACACCATAAAAGTTCTGATTTTGGTTGAGAGAAATTAATTGGCGACACTTAGGAGAAATTAATAATAAATGTTCAAGCCATCATTCCTTATTAACCTTGCAAGAATATTAAGACAAAGTAAACATCAGAGGAATTACAGTAAAGCTGGCAAACTCAATGGGGGGGAAAAAATTGTATATGCAAACAGCGGCGACGGGCGCATAAATCTACATGCGATTAATGAGGAATGTTTCCTGAAAGTACCATCCAAGCTGAATATTAAGAGCAATAAACATTAAACACAACAAGGGGCTACTTCACTGTGATGGAAGATGGTACAGAAAACACAACAGGAAAATGCTGCAGTTATCCCTCAAGAGGCACTTGCATTCATTTTTGGGTGCATATAAGAAAAAGAAACTGCAAAGCAAGCCTAATTGTATCAAATGTGGATGCTTCTGAAGTTCTCTCTCAGTTCTTCCCTGGTGTTGTTTCTGATGTGGAATAAATACACTGTACCAATGTCAATTAGCACTAGTAAGGCTGCAATTCCATGTACATTTTCCTGGGGGTAAGCCACACTGAACATACTGGTCTTAGTTCTGAGTTATCATGCAGAAACGTGTACTGTTGATTGCCCAATGCATCCATTCACCCCTTTAAAAAAAGCAAACATTATATATTTATATAACAAGTGCATTATAGAGCAACACCCAATCCACCTGGGCCAAGTGACATCAGGCACATCTCTTCCACTGGCACCGACTGCAGTAAAGCAGTCAGCACCAATCATAAAAGGTGCTTCCAGCAGCACATGCAGAAGTGCATTGCAGGGACGCTGGTAGAAAGCTGGCCCCTGCTGGAGCTGGTGTGGGGGGTGGGAGGGGGAGGGGAGGGCAGAACGAGAGCAGGACAATGTGGTGACAGGATCTTGCCTTCCTTTTAAGATGGAAGTAAATATGGCATACCTAGGGGTTGCCAGGCAGGGTCCTGTCCAGGCCCTACAATAACATTTGACTTCAGAAGAGCATCATGCACCTTTAGACCAAGACTTCCCGTAGTCACTATGCTCCGAAATGGTCAAGTGATCTAGGATCTGTAGTTTCTGGTGATGGAATTGATGAATCCAACATTAAAAAGAGGGACATTTGCTCTTTGTGGGGATCAAGGCCTTTGGAATTTGACATTTCATCCCTGCTGGAACTCCCTCTGCCTCCCCTATGTAGCTTTTCAGAACATTGCTAGGCATCAGTTCAATAATATAGGTGTGTGTGTTTTTTTTTGACGAATTGTTTGTTGAAAGGCAAACTGTTTCAAAAAGAGTGCAGTAAAAAAAAGTGGTTTAATAAGTCATTGCACTTAAAAGGCCAAAACAATTCACGCACACGCACAGCGCAAGGCAGTTCCCCTGTGTGTGCAAGCACAAGCTAGGGCTCAGGCTAGAAACAGATTGCTTTCTCGTGCCTTTGACATCAGAAGAAACAGCTTCAAAACAGACTTGGACAGATATGGAGGATTGCCTGAAATTGCACCAAAAGTGTAGGGACATGCTTAAAACAGAACAATAGTGGGACAAAACTGTAGCAGCCTATGCTGGGGCGGGGTGGGGTGAGGAAGTAAGCCGTGTGCCAAGCAAGTATGCTGATGCACTTATTCAGGTCTGGTTAAATGTGTGTGTGTGGGGGGGGGGGTATTAAGGACTTTATCTGGGCCCTTTGGCCTCCTGCCACACCTCCCAAGGCCAACCCCCCTCTCTCTCTACACACACACACACACTCCATTTTTCTTCAGAGAAACAGAAGCAGCTTATAGTATTGGGATGATGCTGGGTATCCATTGGGTAGTCCCCGCCAGTAACTGGACTGTTGCATTTGGCCCCAATCATTTGCAACACCTTATACATTGGTCTGTAAGCCAACACTGCTTTTTATTTCAGCGCATGAGCATTGCTAGGTCAGTGTGGGGAGTTGCCTGCAACCTGATTCAATGTAATATTTGTGGCAGCGAGTTCTTAGATGCTTGTTCTTGATCTCTGACCCTGGGCAAGTGCCCCTCAAACTCACAACTGCAGGCTACAAATTTGTTTTCATCTTCCTTCCATATTTCTCCTTCCTGTCTGCCTCCTTGTGTGAGCATAGCAAAGCAGCATCTGCTGCAACATTCAAGGACTTTGGCATCTGGGTTGATTTCACAGCCATCATCCTCCTGTAATGTTGCATTATTCATCCACAGCCACCTCTTATTTATCATGCGCAAACAGTGCTCTTCACCAAGGCATGCAGTGTGAGGTATCCGATAATGAAACTATCACACTTATGAATTACTTCTAGCCGTAGAAGTGATTGGGTCAAGCCAATCCCTAAGTAATTTAGCAACAAACTCCTCACAACAAGTGGTGCAGGTTTTGCTCAGAAAGCACATTTAGCAAAAATGAACGCATTGTACTTCCTTCAGATGTGTGAAGAAATGCGCTGGCAGGCGGGTTAGTTGGTTTCATCCAACTGCTGGAATCCACTGGCTTAAGTACTAGCTGCCTCACTTTCCACTCGACTGTGCTTGGCTTTCTCATCATGAAGCACATGGGGGGGGCCTTTCCAAACTTTGGTGCTCACTCCTTTCCCAAAGAGGAATATATTTTTTTTAAGTTACACCCTGCTTTCCCCTCCCATAAGGAAGGTGCTCAAGTCGCTTACCACCAGAATCTGTACACTGACAACAAGTTAAACTCCAATGAAAATAATAAGAATTGACAAGGAAGGTATCCCCAGAACAATAAGAACACAGTCATAGTCATACAGAAATCTATGCAGCATGGCCTTTCCCAGTTTGAAGAGACACTTGGCCAACAGTCTGAGGCAAAGAGGCCAAGAAGGAAGGCCCACAGCCAGGGAGACAGACCAGGGACAGACTGCACTTGCTCCCAGTGTGGAAGGGATTGTCACTCCCGAATCGGTCTTTTCAGCCACACTAGACACTGTTCCAGAACCACCATTCAGAGCGCGATACCATAATCTTTCGAGACTGAAGGTTGCCAACAATAGCTGACACAAAAATCAAAACAAAGATGGTGCCAATCTTACTTCCTAGAGCAGGTAGCCACTACAGATAAGGCCCTTTCCCATTTCACTGCCAGGCACACTTCCATCAGCAGTGGAACATCTAGGGGTGATCTCTCAGGTCGTCTCGGAGGATGGGCAGTTTCATGTGGCTAGGTGGTCCCTTCATCCAAGGTCATTTAGGACTTAAAAGCTTAAAGCTAGTACTTTGAACTGCACTTGAAAAAAATACCAGCAGTCAGTTTAGATAAAGAAACACAATGGTGATCTCCACATTTCATCCCAATCAGTAACTGAGCAGCCTTGCTCTACACAAAGCATTCTGGAATGTCATACAAAGGAACTTTATCATATAGGAACTGGTGTTGCTCAGTGAAAACATGCAGTAGGACCTGCTCCAGTTTAGAGATTTCAGCATTGCATTGCTGAGGTCATTGTTTTTTGGGGCCCAACTTCTTAGGTTCTCTTGGCCATAGTCCAGCGGGAAATCAGACAGTTCCCAGGGAATGAGAGACACACAGAAGATTGCTGATGGCCCCTATACCCCCCTGTGCTGCAGGTGTTCTGAGGATGATTGAGTTAGATGATGAAGAAAGACTAGCTTCTCAGGCACAGAAAGTCTCCATGGAAATCTCTGGGATATAGGTTACTTTGGATGTTCTCTCGGATGGTTCCTGAACCTCCTCTGGCAGTCTTCATTCTGGGCCAGTTCACTTGTTCAGTGATTATGTCGCACCTAGGCAGCCAGAAAGACGCCCATCAAGGGTGGACTGCAGCTGTAGATCTCCAGGGGGGAGGGAAGAGCTGAGAGGGCAAGCTTCCAGCCCCACTTCCGGAGGACAGGGTCTTTGGTCTTTGTCTCTTGGTGAGATAGGTGGTGGGTGCACATCCTACCCTGCCAGGACCATGTGGCCTTAGGTAACTGACCTGAGGATCTACAAAAGAAGCTGACCCAGGTGAAAGTCAGAGAATAATAGTTAGCCAGTTAGCTTTGTTGTTTTATGCTGATATGTTTCCTAGAAGTTTTTATGCCTCTAGCATTTGCTGCCTTTTGTAACTTTTTGTAACCCTATGTACTTAATAAAGTAAAAATCCTTTTACCATGTTGGTTCATTGTGTGTTGGGGACAAAGATTCAGAATCCTGCCTAGCCGTTCAGCAAGCTACCAAAAATCCTCATTGTGGACTAGTAACTTGAGGACTGAGACTTTAAGTGAAGAAAGTGCTCAGTGCCTACAAGGGATATAGTTAAGCCTAGAGGGTCTCGGTTCCCTGGACTGAGGCACTGGCTCTTACAGGGTGGTGGCAGTACTACCGAACAGGGATCTTTGAGGGCTCTAGGGTTCAGAACCAACAACTCTGAGCACCCAAAACCCTGGGAGTGAGACCAAGCATGGGACACCTGGGTTGATATAAGTAGCTTCACCTCCCCTCTTTGATTGATGGTACTGTCTCCCACCTTTAACAGTAATGTATTCTTGTGTTACATGTCACTGTCTGTTTGTAGATCAGGCTGAATTTGTCACAATGGAGGTTAATGTCGGTTTGCAAAAAAGCTTTTAATTCAATCCAGAGCCAAAAAAAATAAACAGCAAGTTTGTGGTGTCTGATACAATCATTTATAACAGATATTAAATCTCACCATAGCATCCATTTCTCTATCAAATTGTGAGTATCATCTTTCTCTTAAAATATATATTATTTATTAAAACTGGAATGTTGCTGAATAAAGATTTTGACAAGTGTTTGGAGACTCTTTTCAGCTCCTTGCTTTGCTTCCTAAAAATAAGAATAATTTTTGAGACGTGGTTATAATTGATTAAACAGGAAATTAATCTGTGGATATATTGTATTAAGTATGAATGGATTTAATTTCTCCTGTCGCAGATTTTATGAGTTTGAAATATGACAGCATTAAAGATATCAGGGAGAATAACCCAGACAATGATGAGCGGTATATATATATTTCTCTTGCCATTGATATTATCCATCTTCATATGGATAAGAAAGTGAATGGATGGGGCAAAGGGGCTATGATGACCCCTTTCTCCTTGAAAATATGGTACCATGGGAGGCTCACACTGAAATAGGTTATTGAAATAGGTTATTGGATGATAATCAGATTTTTCTTGATGAGGGTTCCCCCCCCCCTTTTCAGTTTAAGTTCATTTATGATGACACATTTCCATTCGGAAAAAAGAGCTGGGTATTTGCAAACTCCGAAAGTGTTGGTGTATCTTATGGCAACTGCAGTGAGAACATAAGGAAAGTCCTGATGAGTGAGACCAAAGATCCATCCAGCATCTTCCTTCCCACAGTGTTCAGCAGGATACTTCCCGGAAGTTCACAAGCAGGATATGGATACTGGCAACAGACCCCATCCATGTTGCTTGTTTCCAGCCCTGGTATTTAAAAGGGTTCCAAACATGAAGCTTTCATTCCTGACTACTATAGCTTGTATAACTATAGCTTTCCATGCAGAGATTTGTCCCTGCTTTGAAAAAGTCATGCTCTGCATAGAAAAGCCCCTGTGAGCATACAGTATAGTTGTATGCGCAAGGGATCTTTGCAGAATTTATCATGAATGTATGGAGGAAAGGAGCAAAAGCTCTGTGGCCGCCCCCCCATGTGTTAATATGATATCTGAAAGGGACCTAGGTTTCTCCATGTGCTAGTTTTTTTGCAAGGAGGAGCACCTGAAATTGTAATTTTTCCCTCCTCCACTGACTGAACTGATATGGCCTCAGGGACTCGATGCCACTTGATTTATCCGCATGTACACATCAGTCCTGAGTGACTTATGCCACCTGGAAATGGACAGCAGATAGATTTTTCAAAGTTTAATTGCATTGTGCACTCCAGAGGCTGATAGAGGGGGAGATGAACTGGCTAGCATATCTAGTACGTTTTTCTCCATCTGGGACCATCCACTTACAGTTCTTCAGCCTTATCTCAGGAGGCAAATCTCTCCATTCTGTGCAACTCAAAAACCCCTCTCTCAGCAACTGGCCTACGGAACTGTGACAATAGGTAATGAAAGGTCCCATCGCACCTGTACAGGATGAGCTATGGGACTCAGATGGTGAGGCGACAGCATGATTCATGCCGCTCCTTGAACTTCAGACATCAAAAATGATAGTGGTGTGTCACAGCCAGAGTAGAGCTATCACTGTATCTGAAATAATAAAATCCTAGACAAGAAGTGAGAGACTCCTTTCCCCAAGAAGGTGACAGACCCTGGAATCCCTCCCCTCCAATTTGTTGAACTTCAGCTTCTGAAAAGAAACTTCTTGAAATACACACGCATTCATGTATTGGCTGTTTTGTGGGTAGCATTTATAGGCTGCTTTCTCTGTGCAGTCTTCCTGAGCAAAGAATGAGCTACAACAAAGGGAAGGTGCCCAAATGTACAGAAAGCCAGTCATCCCAGGGAAGGGGAGGGTCCCACTGCTTCCAAACCTGCAGAACAGAGATACCTGGGACCTATCTCCTTGCCTTGCCTCACTCCCAAAATATTGCTGCTTTTTCTTCCCCCCTTTTAATATATGTATATATGTAGTTGGCAACCTTCAGTCTCGAAAGACTCTGGTGTCGCGCTCTGAAAGGTGGTTCTGGAACAGCATCTAGTGTGGCTGAAAAGTGTGGCATTCTCACAACATGACTGAACCAGCGCAGGCGTCTCTGTTTCAGCAGTGCATACATGCTAGGGATTCCAGCTCTAGGACTGTGTTGTGTTGTTTGTTGTGTTGTGATGTATATATGTATGTGCGAATGGATGATGGCTGGATCCTAAAGGATATCCTCTATGGAGAACTCGTGCAAGGAAAGCGCCCTAAAGGTAGACCACAGCTGCGATACAAGGACATCTGCAAGAGGGATCTGAAGGCCTGAGGAGTGGACCTCAACAAGTGGGAAACCCTGGCCTCTGAGCGGCCCGCTTGGAGGCAGGCTGTGCAGCATAGCCTTTCCCAGTTTGAAGAGACACTTGGCCAACAGTCTGAGGCTAAAAGGCAAAGAAGGAAGGCCCATAACCAGGGAGACAGACCAGGGACAGACTGCACTTGCTCCCGTTGTGGAAGGGATTGTCACTCCCGAATTGGCCTTTTCAGCCACACTAGATGATGTTCCAGAACCACCTTTCAGAGCGCGATACCAGAGTCTCTCGAGACTGAAGGTTGCCAACAACAACGTTTGTATATATGTATGCAATAAATAAATAAATATATTTATACATATACATATATATGCATACATGTTCAGAGAGAGAGAGAGAGAGGGAGAGAGAGAGAGAGAGAATACATGTTCTTAGGTTTGAGGCAAAAACTCAAGTTCCCTTATTTCCCAATTAAAATGTTCTGCATATCGCTTACAGCTAAGTGAAGTCTTAGGAGTGTCGGAAGTGCTGTCCCAGGCCTTCAATCTCCTGTGTTCTGTGAGCAGGGAAGGTGGAATGTGTTGAAAGGAAACTGAGAAGCTTCTACCATCTTTTAACATCTGTGCCTGTTCCCCACTCCCGACCTCCCGGGAGCACCCAACATGTTCACAAACATGAGCCTGACCTGAAGCTTGTTAATTAGTATCCCTGCTTGATCAGAGTGTCTGGCCTCCCGCTTCTCAGGTCAGCGTGGCTGTAAAAACTGGCAGAACGAGAACCCTTTCTAATGAACTGTTTAGAATAAGTACCAATTAAAGCATTACACAAGTTCTGCTCCTCAACCCGCCAGACATTTTCACATTGTTAGTTATTAAATTAGGGGATTGCATCAGGACCTAAAACAGAAAAGCCATTACTGAGATGTAGTTCCAGTTTCATAGGCGCTACGCCTTAATGTTTACTACTGATAAAAATGGACAAGGAAGAACTGGCTTGGGGGGAGAGTGGGGGCGGAATTGCATTTGTTGAAAAGCAGCTGTGAGCTATTCGTGTTGGCAGCCAGCCAAGATACCAAGATAATAGATTTGGAATCAATTTAGAATCAGATGACCAAAAAAGAACAGAATCGAGGTTATATGGTTGGTTGGCAACCTTCGAGGTTATATATTGCAGCCTCATCACTTCTCCATCCTTTTGGAGTCCAGCACTTTTGGGTTCCAAAATCTGCCATCATTGAAATTCTAATTCAGAAACTTTCATTACTAAGCTCCCGTCAACAAGTGCTTTGTATTCTTGAAATAATGGCATTCGTCTTCTTGATGTGTTGAGAGTTGCATCCCAAACTAGCTGCGTTCTTGCCTACAGTAACACTTTCACACCAAACCATCTCTTGCAGCCTGCAACCTAGTGTAGAAGGACTGGCCTTGTTTCTGCAACCTTAAACTACAAACACCAGAATATGTTGTGCCAATAAGGAAATCTCATGTGTAAATATCAGGGATAAAATGGGAGCAAATCTAATGAAGGAAGGGCATGGAAAACAAACCCAGATGACATTTAACAAGGTAGAGAAATTTGCTGTGAACATTCACCACTTTTAAAGTGAAAAACAGAATTCCTTTGGCCAGGTTCACATATCACTGTGTACAATGTTTTTAAGTTCTCACTGACTTTACAGTAACTGAGAAGTGTAAGGGAATGGGTGAGGATTCCCCAGTAAATGTACATGTTTGTGCATGTGCATTCTGCAAGGTAAAACTTATGCATATGCCAAATTGGGGGAAGCGATTTCCTTGCAAGACAAAATAAGGTTTGTCAGCTCTTGACCTGCCAACACTCTGGAAGGCTGCTTCTCAGACTGAGACAGAAACTGCCCTTGACAGCTGATTATCAGTTCAAACTCTCAGCAGTCTTCAGTGGGGGTGATACCCGACCTTGAAAAACAAGCCCATCCAATTGTCTAATTGATCTCGCCTCCTATTGCTAATAGCTGCTCCTGCTTTGGCACATGAGTGTCCTTTCAGCTTTGGTTAACATCACCTCTGGGACCTTAGACGGGTCAGTTGTGGCCAAATGCTAGCTAACTGTTTTGTATCCCTCCTGTAAATACATTACCAAATGCGAAATTAGCTTGCTGCACAGCATTAAAGGTGCACAGGTGTGTATTTTTAAATTCATTTAAGCCCTCTGTTAATTCCGATATCGTACCACTTTCAGATTGGACCATTTCCATTGGACCATTTCAGCGAAGTGGAGAGGGGGGATTTGCTGCATGGGTAACAGCCTATCCTCCATACCTGCTTTACCCAGGCTTCGTGCACTGGAGAGGACACTCTGTTCCAGAACCACCATTCAGAGCGTGACACCATAGTCTTCCAAGACTGAAGGATGCCAACAAAAAACCACTTTCAGATCTGTCAGTTTGACTGCTTTAAAGGCCAAAGGGAGAAGCTAAAGAGAGAACATTGCCTCAGATGCTTTCAAAGGCTGGAGACAGATGATGCCATATTCAACTGTCAACAGTTATGGTTTTTAATCAAAGTTTTGCAGGCTTTTGAAAACGATACAAAATTCTGCAAAACCAACTTGCCATGCTGAGATGAGCGTATGCACCATAAGCGATGATGCTTCCTATACAGCACCACCAGGTGCTGACCATCACGAGGACCAGTGTCACTGTGACTCATAAGACCCCCTTAAAGGGCTGAGTGGCTAAATACCCCCCCCCGAGACGTGCCACTATAGGTGGGGTATCCTCAGTGGATACCCAACCTGTGGTGGGATGTCTCGGGGGGTATGTAGCCACTCAGCCTTTTAAGGGGGTCTTATGAGCCATAGTGACACTAGTCCTCGTGATGGTCAGCTCAGTGGATGCCAAAATCAGTGAATACTCGGGTCCACCTTTACATACCTGGTAACAAGGTATAATTGCTATACCACATTCAGCCACTAGATGGGGTGAATAATTCCATTAGATTCCATTATTAACCCCATCTAGTGGTTGAAAGCGATAAAGCATCTACACCAATGCATTCTGTGGCAACAATGGAGGAGTAAAAAATCCAGAAGAGGGTCTTTAAATCTATATTTAACCTCAAGAAGTTTTGCAACTGGTGTGGTTTAACAGTGCGAAGGTAGGAAATGGGATTTTGGCACATTTTTTTTTTCCTTTTTACAAGATATTTAAAGGTGGATCCTGGAATCAGTGGTGAGTCAAATCAGTGGATACCAAATCAGTGGATACTTAAGTCCCACCTCTACTTGAAGAACTGTGGCATAAGAATGTAATGTTGCATGTAACTAGTCAGTACTAGGGTGCAATCCTAACCCACTTTCTAGTACTGACATAAGAGCAATGCAGCTCCAAGGTAAGGGAACAAACATTCCTTTACACTGAGGAGGCCTCCATGAGTGCCACCCAACTGCAGGATGCAGCACATGCCCCACTGGCACAGCTATGCCAGTGCTAGAAAGTTGGTTAGGATTTGGGCCCTAGTCTTCTTTTCTATGGAACAGCAGCCTAATCAGTTACCAGTGCAAAAGTGACTGGTGATGCTTACAGCCCCACACACAATATATTTTCTTATTTCATCTCCCTGTCTGTTATCAACAAGTATTTTGATGTCCTTTGTAAATGTTCATTTCCATTTCAGTCATAATGTAACAAAAACATTATATTACATATCTGAAGGGCACACATTTACAAACATACCTCAGTGTCTGTGTGCTTGTACCAAAAAAAGGCGATGTTTCCTAAATCCATTCATTGATATGCGCCTGAATTAGACTTTTCTACCGTTATACAATCTAGGACCCAGTATCCTGATTCTACCACCACCTTCTGACCGTTGCTCTGCTTCCTTATTTACCAGACCTGCATTTTGTGGAATACCTTTTCTCAACCTTCCCTAGTTTAATGTACGTTGGGCACAATCCTAAGCAGGTCTACTCAGAAGTAAGTCCTATTGTGTTCAATGGGACTTACTTCCAGGAAAGTGAGGTTAGGATTTCAGCCTTTGCCAATTAATTTTCCTCTTTCCTGGTTTTGAAATGACAAGGTGGGTGTAATCGGCACGAGGTGGAATGTTACAATGAGGGGACGCAACTGTCCCCTCGCAACTGCCGACGCAACTGTTCGGAGGTGACACAATCCTCTATTGTCCTTTCTTTTTAGCTTCACCATCTGGAAATCCTTTATCAGGTTTATATACAAGATTGATGTCTGTAGTTCCTTTTTCTTTGCTCCTAATGTTTATTTGCATAAAATCTAATAAATATGTATTCACAACAGGGGAAAAAAAAGTAATTGCAGATAAATAACCAAGCAGTGCTTCCCCTCTCTCACTTGCTGACACTATATCTCTGAAATTATGGGCTGCGTGAACGTTACTGAAGCAGAATGCTTAGTCTCAGCCTTTTATTACTTCAAGAATTGATTATTGTAATTCTTTGTTCTCCGAATTGCTCAATAATTTGCTAATGCCATTCCAAAACACAGTCGCGTAGCTGGTGGCAATGAGGAAATATGAAAATTCTGCTGCTCCTTCCGTCTCCCTTCGCCGGTTACCAGTCCATTTGCAATTGATTTTGACAGCTTTTTTGTGTTTTAAATCCTTTTTGGAGGCTCACGCCCGTCTATTTATCTCGGCTGGTTGTACCTCAGCAGTGTTGTTGTGAAACCCACCATTTATCAGCGTGTGATCCTTTGTCTGAACTTGCTCTTTCAGGAGTGGGGATGGGCAAATCTTCTCAAGCCAAGCATGGAAGTGTGTAATGGGCTAGCCGTTCTTTAGGTCATTCTGTCTTCTGTAAATAGCTTAGGAGCATACAGCATTTTTTTAAAAGTTGGAGTGCAACAATGTACCTAAATAAACAATATCTTCAATGAAAGTTGAACGGAGTCAGCCACTATTGGTCCATCTAGCTCAGAGGTCTCCAAACTGGTTTCCAAACTGGAGACCCTGTGTCCTGAAAAAGCCCTCACCATCTTGAGCTGCTCTTACCATTTTGCCACATTGCCACTTCTGTTTCAAGCCGATAAGTGCACAGGATGCTCTGGGCAGTGGTGTATATTGCCAAACGTCCCAGCAGTCTGTGCAGAAGGATGTCTGGGCAGACGTGACAGCCCAGAGTGTCCCTGTGCATAAATCAGCTTGAAAGAGAATTGGCAACACAGTGGTATGTTAAGTGCTGTCACGGGGGGGGGGAGGGGAGAGCAACCAGCTAATCCCAGATGCTTCCTATGTGGGTGGGTTGGGTCACTCAGAAGTCCTACATGCAGTGGAGGGCAAGAACAAGCAATACCCCAGTGGCCCCACAAGCTCTATCCATGTTACCCTGGCAGCACCAGTAGGCTGCCTGCCCTCTACTTGGCCTTGTGCATGGGAGAAGGAACAAAACACCTGCCCCAAGGGATGGGCCACAAAGAAATTGCTCTATCACAGAGCTATGGATGCTCCTGATGAACATCTGCAGGCTACATTGATAAGGATTTAGACTCACTGCTCTTGTAGATCTCCCCCAACTCTATGATTCTATGAAAATAGAATCATGCTCGGCCAGACCACTGTTCCATCTATTTCAATATTATCTATTTCAATATTATCTATATCTATTGCAGGGGTGCCCAAACCCCGGCCCTGGGGCCACATGCGGCCCTCAGAGAGCCCCCAGTCTCCAATCAGCCTCTGGCCCTCTGGAGATTTTTGGAGCCCTCACTGGCCTGATGCAACTGCTCTCAGCGTGAGGGCAACTGTTTGACCTCTCGCGTGAGCTGTGGGATGAGGGTTTCTTCCACTGCTTGCTGTTTCAGGTCTATGATGCAGTAGCGGCAGCAAAGGACAGGCCAGCCTTGCGTTGTGCAAGGCCATTATAGGCCATGAGCTATTTCAAGACCGTCATTCATTCATATAAGTTCATCTTTAATACATTCATTTATGTAAACTTATGTAAATTTATTCAAATTTTAAATGTAAATTATTTCTTTTTTTCCTCGGCCCCCAACACAGTGTCAGAGAGATGATGTGGCCCTCCTGCCAAAAACTTTGGACACCCCTGATCTATTGCAATATTATCTATTGGCTGTGGAACTTGAGGGCCCAATCCTATCTAATTTTCCAGTGCCGGTGCAGCCGTGCCAATGGGGCATGCACTGCATCCTGAGGTGGGGAGGCAGTCTCGGAGGCCTCCACAAGGTATGGGAACATCTGTTCCCTTACCTTGGGGTTGCATTGGGGTTGCACCGGTGCTGGAAATTTGGATAGGATTGGGTCCTCAGACAGGAATCTTTCCCTGCCCCACCAGAGACTGAAGCTGGGACTTATGCAAGTGAATAATGGCAGCTGAAAACCTGGAACTCATTGGAAGCATTGCCTGATTTAACCAGCATCTTCTTTGCTGTTTGAATAAAGGCTTGATGATTCCAAAGCAGCAGCCACTTTGATTCACAAGGTCCTTTGTCACAACCTCTTAGAAGATTTGGGGACTGTGGATCCCAAACAGAGTGGCCAAAACTAGCTCTTTTGCCTGTGGTGACTTCAGATCCCTTGTGAACTTCTCACTTTGTGTGACAGTTAGGGAAGGCATGTCTGTCTTTCCCATGGTTTTCATCCTTCAAGGACTCGTTGAGGTGGCAAAGTGCTCTCAGGGTTTGAAAATGAGAGACTTGGGAAGCAAACAAAGCGCAGCCCTCCTGCTTTGAAAATAGCTCTTGTGTAGCTGCTTGATGAGTGCAATTCTCCCTTGCTGGGTTCTCAGTGGTGCTGAGATTTCATGGACATGACTCTCAAGCCCACATTTTGTTTTGTTTTCTCCTGGCGTTGCCTCCAACGTGGCGCTCTTTGGGAGCTATCAATTAAGCTGCCACAATTCAATTTCAGGAAGGGGCCTCGGATCCTGACCTCCTGATGATTACAATGTGAGAAGCATGTTGGAATTATGAAAGCAGGCAATTGGGAGTGCAGATCACCATGGCAGCCTGGATATCCCACACCGAGGCTTTGATGCAAGCTGGCAGCAGTGGTCGCCGGAATGGGGATTCCATTTGTTTTAACAATGCTCATCTAACAGAGCCTATGCGGAAAACATTACCGGGGCGTACGTGTAATGGAGATTACTGAATGCACTGTCACAAAGAACGGAGCTGTTTGGGACTCAGCAAGCACCTAGATGGCTTACCGTGGTTACGCTGCATAATGCTTTCTTTCATCTCTCTCCGCCTCTCATTGATGTCTTGCCTTTCCTTCAGAGCCAAGTTCATGCAGCCTGTTCAGGTTGCTGAGACTGGGGTGGGTGGGTGTCAAATTGAGCTGGTTTTCAGTGAGACATGTGGCAAGTCTATTTTTAGATTGTAAGCATCTTGGGGCAGGGAATACTTTCCAATTCTTTGTAAAGTTCCATATGAAAGAAACAAAGAATGTTGTCAAATATCAGCTGCCAGATACAAATATCAAATATTTGGAGAGCGTTTGAGCAATATTGAAGCATTCCGAAAATCTCTGGAAAAATATTCAACATCAAAAAGTACAGAGGATAATTTCTGGATGCCAAAGCAGAGGCACGCAGAAGAGGCTTTCTTGGCTAGGAATTATATACATGACTCTCCATCTTTGTCCTGTTCTGCAGCAATGGAACCTGAAAAGGAACCAATGGGGCAAGAATGAGCACATTTTTGTGAAAATATGCATTCTTACTAACTCTCAGGAGTACCTAGCAGCTTCACCCTCCTTCCCAACTGTATTGGCAACTCTGTTTCTCAAAGTTATCCAGAAGCATTCTAACTTAAACCAAGTCTAGCATCCATGCAAAAAGCAGAGCAGAATTCAAACAGTCTCTTAGCAAGAAAACCCAGGTTGTACCTCGATATCCACAGGGTTTCTGTTCTGGAACCCCCTGTGGATTAAAAAAAAAAAATCAGTGGATACCAAATCAATGAAAAATAGCTTTAAAGCTTCCAGGTTTCTTGCTCCTCTATTGTCACCACATAATGCATTGTTGTAGACACTATACCGCATTCAGCCACTAGAAGGGGTGAATAATGGAATCTAGTGGAATGAAATAATTAACAGCACAAAGGTAGGAAATAGGATTTTGGTGATTTTTTCCCTTGCTACAGGGCATTTAAAGGTGGACCTCAGTATCAGTGGTGAGTCAAATCAGTGGATACCAAATCAGTGGATACCAAGGTTCCACCTGTACTTTAATATTCAACAAACCCCATCCTGAACAGCTTGACCTCCAACAGGGTGGAATAACCCTTCACACTTCCCAAAACCTATTCTAAGATTTGAAAAGAATGAAGATGTCACAAAGAGATTGCTGTGCAAGAACCATCAGCTTCCCAAACAATTCTCATTCACTGTAGAATTAATTCACTGCAGTTTTGGCCCTGCTGGTTTTTGTCTTTCTAGCGAGAGCCACACAGGCTCTGAATACAAAGCCTACTGTACCATTTCTATAGCAACTGCCTGTTCAACTGTGAAGTATATGTGTGTTGGGGGGGGGGGGGGAGAGAAAATGTTCCTGCCTCAGCAAAGCAAATACTGACAGCCTACTTCCTTTTGTCTGTTTTCATTTCCATTTGTTTTTAGTTGGAAAGTGAAAGCTAGCCATGGACTGCCTTTCTCCTGCACAGTACCCAGGGCATGATGCACAGCTAAACAGCTGTTGCTTAGAAACCCATGACATCACTAGCACCCTTGACAACCACCATCTCTCATCCTTACACAGTTTGCTTTCAGTGCAGACAGGTTATGTCCCTCATGGGAGATGTGACGGAGGGTCATATTATAAGCTGGGCTGCAGAGATTTGAATTAAAAAAGCAAAAGGAGTGTCTGGGGCGCTTGTGCTGGTGAGGCGGAGATGCACATGGCACAAATCATTTTCGGAGCCTTCTGTTAACGGCTCATGGTTGCGACTCTTGTGATGAGAACCTTTGAAAGGAAGGAGGAGACTCAGAACGACATAACTAGGCTACAGTAGTGCATATGGTTGGCCCACATTGGGTTACTGCCAGTGCTTTTTTTGTAAATAAAAAGGTGCAGGAACTCACAACTTGTCAATCTTTTATTTATTTATTTGTTTGTTTGTTTTTAAACCATTTTTTATTGGAGAAATAAAATATTTTTTATGTGCTTCCCCCCTAAAGATGAACTTACTTCTGAGTAGACATGCATAGGATTGGGCTGTCAATCTCCACATCCCCTTCCCCCTAGCTACTTTTTCTACACAAGGGGAAAAATACTGTACAGGTGCACTTGTAGCGTGTAGTATGTAGTGTGGCACTATTTCGAGGAGAGGAAGCAGTGAATGGATTCTGGAAAATGGCTTACATGAGTTCCATGTAGTAAAATTACTCTAAGCAACTGTGGGAGTAAGAACAAAAAAGGAATTCTTACACGAGAGGGGTCCTTAGGTGCACATAGAAACAGCTATGTTTGCAAACAAGCGATTAAATATGGTTTAATTCAGGTATCAGAATACTCTGTGTCTTTGGGAAGGCGCTTGGCATGCAATTGTATGTTCTCTGCTGCCCTGAGCAGCTGCTGTGCATTGCTGGAGAGGAGCTGCAAACGCTGGCTGGCGGAGGGCATGCTTGTGGGGGAAAGATGAGGAGTATCTCTGGCAAGGCTGGACAGCATGTTGTACATACGTAGAATCCCTTTTCACCTGCCCTTAACATGCGAAAAGGATGTCGGAGGCAGGAGGGGGTCGTTGTGCGGTCAGGCAGGGGCCAGGCGCCCGCCCACCCTGCACCCCCCAGCACCCACCCAGCAAATGCCTCTATTTTGTTCCCCCCCTCCTGGAATGCCTCCAAAGGGGAGGGGGCCCTGCATAAAGGTGCCGGAACTCCGTCCCCCCGCGTTCCATTGGAAAAAAAGCCCTTGTTACTGCACATCTGCTCCTGAGTTGTGATAACACTCTCTTCACCACTGGGCAGCATGATAGAGAGAGCCAATAAAGTTGACCATGGGGCCTACATAGAAGACCATGTTCTCCTCCCTTTGGTTAACATGCTGCCTGTATTTGATGTGGGATAAATCCTCTTTAGCTCTGGGCAGACACATGGCCATTTTGCCACAAATTTTACTGCTAGCTTTATCTCACTTCTACACTTGACGTGTGGTCAGAGCCTCTTTACCACTCAGCAGAATGGTGCAGACAACCAAGCTCACTGTGGGATAGTTTGGTTGTTTGTGTGGCCTCAGGCAAACCACATTACTAACTGGTCACACGCACCCTATGACACTAATGCCCCAATCCTACGCTGGCTAGCGGCAGCAGAACAGTCACACACACTGTCACAAATTTGTTGTAAGACACATTGCAGCAGCTTAGGGGACTGTGGTCCCAACAGCAAGGTCTGCACCAGCCTACCACTGCCTACCTGTCACCAGCTAAGCTCTCCACTGGGCAGCAGGGGGTGGGGAAGGGCAGAACAGGGGTGGGGAGGTTTTCCAGGGTGGGGGCAGGAAGCGGTGGTTCAGACCCTGAAGGGGACAGCAGCTGCGACTACTGCTATATCCTATCCCCCCTCTGGGCCTGAAAGCCCAGCACAGGGCAGCCTGGATTTGCTGGCATGGCACCAAATTGCTCCATAGAAGCTGCGGGATCTGGGGTAAGAGGACAAATGTCTCCTTCCCCACTAGACCCCTAGGAACCTCTATTCTCACACTGGATGCAACTGAGGCTGCACTGGCCTTGCTGGATCTCAGCACAGGACTATCCTGAGGATTGGGCAGCCCATTATAAATTGGTTATCTGTCACCTGTATCCACCCATAATTGACCCAGTAGGGAAATAAGGCCAACAATTTTTTGTAACTAGACTGTGGTAATACTGCCATATATAAGCACTGTGATGCTTAACCAAAGACCTCTGAAACCTGCAGATGAAAGAGATTTTGATCAAAGGCAAAGGGGGGGGGGGGAAATGGCTCAGTACTCCTAGATGGAGAATTTCTAACCATTCAGAACCAAACTTCAATTCTAAACTCTTGTTTGTAGCAAGACGATCAGCCGCCTGTCAGCTTACAGAAGAATATTAGAACAAAAGCTCTTTTTATAGATCTTCCATTCCCTTTCGCATTACCTGGACAGGTTCAGATCCAGTTATTAAAACCCCGTCACTCTCTCCTTTATTATTTTTTTTTTAAGAGAAAAGAAATGCAAATTTTCTCTTTACACAGGAAAAAGAGATAAATGCAAGAATAGAACCAGGCTGCCAAGTCCCACAGTGTGGGATTGTGAGTGGCCATACTAGGAGCCCAATGTAAAATGTTTATTCTCAGGAACCCTGCAGTCAGCCCATGGGAGTGAGGAGCAAGACCCTGGATTTCAGCAAGCAGAAGGCTCTCTGCTCTGTTTAGCGGGCAAAGCCAGAAAGCCAGGCTCCTAGTTTATATACCTAGCTTAACCAACCCAGAGGCTTCATATTACCCACCAACAATCATAGGGGACATTATAGCACATCCCTCTTTCCTTCTGTGTTTAATGCTGAGCCAGTGGGCAGAAACAACAGTGTGGGTCTCTTCTTGACATTTCAGCTCATGCCCACCATGAATTTCCCACTGAATTCCCTGTGGATGATGCCACGTGAAGATATACCACTATTCTAACCAGGATTTGGGGCAGGGGGGTAAGTAATAGCCACAAGTGGTCTGAGCAAGGTCTCTGGATTTCTCAGCTGTGTGTTAAAAATTGCTGAGATCTGCATCCCTAAAAATGAGGGAAGCATTTTGTACCAGCCTTACTTTGAAGTGTCATTAGATACCTGAAGGAAGAGATGCCTGGAATAAGGGGTGCTTCTGAAAT